>NC_142516.1:172640000-173240000 GCF_057876585.1 Rhinolophus sinicus | reverse complement strand
CACACTCTATGCTTTGTTTCTATGAAATCAGCTTGATCTTTTTACATTCTACATGTAAGTGATACCATTGTGTATTTGTCTTTCTCTTTCTGGCTTCAGTCAGCATAATGCCCTCCAGATACTATCTATATCTAAACTTTGCTTAATACACACACACACACACACACACAGACACACACACAAAGTATTAAAAATTTATGTTTATATACACATAGATATGTATAAGATTTACTTATTTTATGTATTTACTTTTCTCTTGGCATGCAGATATCGAATGTTTAGCATGCTCAGTGATATTAGATTTATCCATAATTATTAGGGAATAGATATCTCTGATTAGACTAGTTAAATATTAAAATGTATGTGGTTCATAGATTACCAATATTCAAAGATTTAGGACCTGTATTACATCCAGCATACCCTGCCTACAGTTCTTGACATGTTTCAGAACCAAAATTATCAATATAATTTTTCATTAGATAGTGCTACTGCTATGCTGAACAAGATATTATGCTGAATTTTTGATACTCTAGATTTTAAATCATTAACTTTTATTGGCCTCTATTATTACTTTAAAAGGATATATATTATAACAAAGAATTGAATTTGGTGAATTGTAGGTGAATATGATCCCCCATATATGTACCATATAGACATTACTAATATATTTCTCTACAGAGCCGCACTGTGAAATTTTAATATATATTTCAAATAGTTTACAAGTTTCTTAGAGATTGTAATACATAATTAGCTAAACATAGAGTGTAAAATATTCGAAATTATGTAATTTTTTGAGAACTAGAACTGTATTCTGTCTCATATTCCCCATTTGATTTTAAATTAACAGTTCTAAAATTACACATATTAAGACATTTTACATTATTTTTATATTCTAAACAGAAAAAAAAGTAGTTCTACTTTCAATATACATTTACATATGTTTAGTTTTCCATAAATGTTAAAATGTAAAAATTGAAGGATTTTGGTAATCACAGTATTTTTGTATATCTAATAAAGGCAGCATATTGAGTAGTGAGTGCCTTATCCCCCCAAAATCAATAAATACACATGTCTCCAAATATACGAAAAGTATAAAGTTTATTGTATAAAGACAATCCCTTTAAAATATTTAATTAGGTATAGGAAGTTTTTAATAGATAAGCCATGAATATACAGGCAAAAACATAGATTAAATAATTAAAAGTTGAGATTTCATAGAATGAAAATAATTCCTCAAGTTGCTTCTTTACATCAAAGAGTTAACTAATGAACTCCTTCAAACAATAACTTCCCATAAGACATCTTAATATAATGTCAATTGCAAATAATAATGTATTGCTCTTTCAGCAACACGGACGGGTTATTGAGGTATGCCTAAAACCTTACTCGATTCTCAAAGCATTTTTCGGTTCTTCTCAGCAGCTATGCTCTTATATTAAATATTCTAAATAATTTAAGTCAGAGCTCATAAAATTACTCAAGGTGTTTGTGGTATATTTCAGTTCCAGACCATAAAAAGTCTTGTGTTAGTGAGAGCAGAACTGGTTCTCTGACACTATATTATATCAGTTATCAAAAAAATCAGGTTTTCTGATTTCCATTTCTGTGTATCTATGTCATCTAATGTGTTTATTCATTCAACCTAAACTTCTAAAACATGAAATATTTAGAAAGCTTTCTTCTTAGCAAAGCACTATGTGGGCCCAAAGATGAATGTGGCCTGTTCTGAACAATTTACAGACCCCAGTTGTTTTGTATCCCCAAATTCCTTTCATAATTTATTAAACAGTCAAAATTAATTCAATTTAGACCATTAAAAGATATGTGTTAGTTATTAATACAAAATGGAATCTCTTTTAAAACTGTTGAATCTGTTTAACTATTTTAAATCTATTTTTAGAAAACTCCCCTTCACATATTAATGTAGTTTCAACAAAATTTGTAAATTTATTATTTTTGACTGGCCAAAGGTAGCTTGGAATAAATATTTAATGTTATCCTTCAATTGACTATAATAAAATGTGTATAATGAAATGTTCAACAATGTTAAATCTAATCATATAATTATTATATTTGATTTTCCAATTCAACCAAATATGCACAGTTAAGAGAATAGAGCATATTCTAGAAATATCCCAGCTGAAAGTCTAAAAATCTGTTCAAAAGTTTATGCCCAGGTAAGAGGATAGATTTTTGTAGCTGCCTTTGTGTCCCAATGCCAGGTATCTCAAGCCACAGGATGTATATTATCAGCGTAGCCAATAAATTAAGAATAGATGCTAAACTCTTCAGGAAATGAAATATTTTCATAAGTTTAAGATATTTACATTTATATTGTAAAATCAATGGCATGTCATTCTTTAATTTAAATTTTAATTATAAATTTAGTAGCATTTTTTTAAATCATTTGTAAGAGAAAAGTGGTTCCAGAATGCTCTCATTCCATTTGACCTGTGTTTCAACAATCCATGGAATAAATTTGAATGCCCTTCTTTCCTTTGTACTTATATAACTTTTCTTGCCATACTAGGGAACATTTCTGACTGGTCCTAAATCTTATTTTATTAACCCTAAGTAACACTGAAAGCAAGAGTCACAAAAGCTTTTTAAAAGCTTAATGCAAGTTTGTTAGATTCTCTGTTTAGCTAAATGAATATTGTTGAAATAGTGATAGAAATCAATGTATTTCAGAACAAAATCAACATGATGATAAAATTCTTGTTTTCTCACATGCCCAAGCAACTACTCCACACGAATGCAGTGCTTCACAAATTTGGCTGATAGACAAACAACTCGACAAGATAAATGGTGCCAAAAAAAAAAAAAAAAAAAAATACAAAGTAAATGCACTATAGAAGGAAACCATTCTTATTAAAGAAATAAATATTATAGTAAGTTTTTGCATTGATCACAAACACTCATTTGGTGAGGCATTAATGTTTATCTTTAAAGAAAGAAAAAGTAAAAAGAGAGCATATATATATCACATATATAACATTTTTGTACTAAATTAAAACCTAGAGATTCTTTAAGGATTTCAATTACAACTGACCAAAGAATGAATGCGTTTAACATTCCAGGATCATTTTTAGGATGATAGAAAGATAACTTGCATGTTAGGGACCATATTGCATAACATATTCAAGGGCTTATATAAATCATTCCCTGAGCTTGAATTCACCACATGGTCATGCAATGGATTCCAAATGGCACAATGTCAGAAATGAAACAAGAAGACATTTCAATAGCACTTTGGAGAATATTACTTTCCAGGATTCCCTAAAAAAATGTAAATGATGTATTTTCTGGGTTTGGTTCTTCCTGCTGTGGCTAATGTAGATGCATACTTATAAAGGTCATGGTTAAAGATAAATTCCATTCAAAAGAAAGAGGTAATGTAAAGCATGTGGCAGCTGAAATTGGACAAATCTGAGATGAAATCTCAGTTTTTCCACTACTAGCTCTGTGATCTTAAACAATTTAACACCTGTGAGTCTCAGTTCATTCCCTTTTATAATTGGAATAATATATTCTTTACTCAATATATATTTAAGAGATTACCTTATTTTTGCCAATACAATTATTCCAGGGACTGCATCAATGAACAAGGCAAAGACCCTTGTTTCAGTAAAGTCAATTAGATAGTACAAATAAAATAATTTCAGAGTTATATGGGCTATAAACAAAATAATACAAAAATAAAGTGAATGGAAAGGAAGGAAGATTTTTAAAGTATACAGCAAGAGATTTTTTTGTTCAAATGGCATTTGAACAGAGACCTAAGTGATAAAAAGAGGCCCTACTCTAGGCAAATGGAACAAGCCAAAAAAACTCAGAAGCTGTAAAGTGTTGACCCGTTTAAGAAATAAGTTGTACTTTCAGCAAAGCAATTCAATGGTGTGGTATGTTGAGTAATGACCCCCAAAGATATCCAGGTCCTCATCCCTGGAAACAAAATGCTACCTTACATGACAAAAAGGACTTTGCAGATGTGATTAAGTGAAGAATGTTTTATGTATGTATGTATGTATGTGTGTGTGTGTGTATGTATGTATGTGTGTATTTATTTATTAGTTTCAGATGCACAAAACAATGTAATAGACATTTATCGTTTATATCTCTCACACAGTGACAACCCCTCTCCCCTCAATCGACTATCCCTCTGACATGACACACTGCCATTACATTCCCACTGTCTCTATTCATAATGCTGTACTCCGCTTCTTGTAACCATATATATGTGAAATTACATATATATATATATATATATATATATATATATATATATATATATATATATATATATATATATATGTAAAATTGTAGTTGACATTCATTACTGTTCAGCTTCAGCTTCAGGTGTACAGTGCAGTGATCAGGCATCTACATCTTCCCTGAGGTGATCTCCCTAATGAGACAAGTGTCCATAGGATACCCTACAAAATCTTTACAGCATTATTGATTACATTCCCCATATTGATTTTCGTAACCCTGTGGCAATCTTGTGGTTGCTGACTGTGCTTTCTAATCCCCTCACCTTCCCCCTATCCCCACCCCCTGCCCATCTAGCAACCCTCAGTTTTTCCTCTATGTCTCTGAAAATGTTTCTGATTAGTTCATTCATTTATTCTTTTCTTTTGATTCCACATATAAGTGAGATCATATGGCATTTGTCTTTCTCTGTCTGACTTATTTCACAAAACATAACGTCCTCTAGGTCCATCCATGTTGTTGCAAATGGTAAGATTTCTTTCTTCTTTACGACTGTGTAATAACTCATTGTATAAGTGTACCACAGTTTCTTAATCCAGTTGTCTACCAATGGGCATTTCGGTTGTTTCCATGTCTTGATTATTGTGTACAGTGCTGCAATAAACATAGGGGTGCATAAATTTTGTTCAATTAGAGTTTTGGATTTCTCCGGGTAGACACCTAGGAGTGGAAATGCTGGATCATAAGGTAGCTCCATTTTCAGAATCTTGAAATGGGAGATTTATCCTGGATTATCATGGTGGAACATACATGTAATCACATGTATTTTTATAAAACGATGGGAGATTTGACTACAAAAGAGTGCTAGGGATGTAAAGCAAGGTGTTGGAGTGATGCAAAGAATGGGTCACCACGTAAGGATGCAGGAAGCAAGAAAAGGCAAGGAGACAGATTCTCTCATAGAGCCTCCAAAAAAGAGCAAGCACTACTGACACCTTGGTACTAGGCCAGTAAATCTGATTTTGGACTACAACCTTGCACAACAGTAAGGTACATTTGTGTTGTTTGGAGTCACTACGTGTGTGGTACTTTGTTTCAGAAGTCATAGAAAACCAAGTCAAAGGGAAATGGCAAAAAAAAAAAAATGGGTTCAGAGAGGTAGACAAGGAATGGATCATTGCGCTACTACAGAAGAATAATAGTGAAAGCAAGACTGCCAGAAACTTCTACCAATACTCTAAGCATCAGATAGTGGTGAATTGGACTTGTGTAGTGGTGGATTGGGATGGAGAAAGGCTCCGGTATAGGCTACATTTTGAAGATGTTGTTGACAGGACTGCTGATAGATGTCTGAAGAAAGTCATCCAAAAATCTGGAGCAACTGGGTGATTTCGCAACATTCGTGGGAGATAGCTAAACCTACACAAAGATGGTAGAGAATTGTGGAAAGAGAATCAAGAGTTCATATCCATATTCGATTTTAAGCAATGGAGGTGTTTTAAATGTGAACTAAAGAATAACAAAGAAATTCACCTAAAGGAATGATCAGGGACAATGAAGGTCATGGTCCCTTATACTTCCAACCCCCATGGAATAGTGAAGAGAACATGATAAAAGACAAAAGATAAGAAGACTTCCTCAGGCATCACATATGTTCTCAACATGTAGTAAGTAAACACCAAACTACTTATTATTCCTTTTTTTATTTTGTTACTGAATATAAAAACAGATATCATCTCGTCTCTCTATCTAGTTACTTTAGGATAAAATGGCAAACATACCCACTTAGAAATTAAATTCAAGTCAATATCTAAAGTCATATGTGAGGAAACTACTGACAGAATAAAAGAAAAAAATATAAAACACCAAGTTTAAAACATGAAAATACTAACTAATGTATAAGACTGATGTAAGCATGAATGAAAACATAAATGATAATTAGTAGTGACCTTGTAGAGGTTATCAAGGCACAGTTGGGGACTTCAGGTTCTATGTGTTAGGCAATTTTTCCTAAAGGCAAAATGAGTTCTGGATTCCTCTGATGGAACCATCTCACAAAAGAAATATAAATACAGCAAAACAAAAATTAGACCTCTAAAAATATTAATGACAACATTATTGAACAGAACTAAATACTACGTTTACATTCAGCTATTAAAAGTACATACTTTCCCTACCAAGATGTATATATCTGTTAATTATGTTATTTAATTGACTTTCTAAGGTAAAACCATGGGCATCTATAAATAATACTACATATCATCAATCATCTAAGAAAATCACTGTTTTATAAAAGTTTATCTGATAGTACACAAAATGTCTCAGAACAGTACAGAAAAGCTAAAATAATTTAAATGCTCATAAATCACAGACTTATCTCAGTAAATGTGAATACAGTATACAAAGAAAAAGTGATAGTGTGCAGGGAGTCAGGGAGTAGGTACAGAGTAACAAAAGCACTTTTTAAATAAATTTGAATAACTTATTAAATGGACCCAGGAGACCCACAGCAATTGACCTTAAATTTCATTATAAGTCCTGTATCAAAATATTACTAATAATTAGGACAGAACATGTTCCTTTATCATCTTTGTAAATTGAATTTAAAAATATATCTCCCACCACATTCAAATTTGATACAGAAATCTGTCTCTATTAGATGTTATAAACAGACATATAAAAATTAATAAAAAATCAAAGACAAAAAGGCACACTCAAAAGATTGCATAATCTAAGATTCTATTTATATGACATTCTGGAAAAGGCTGAAATATGAGGACAAAAAATATTAGAGATTAACAGGCTGGGATTGGGTGAGGGGTTGAAAATAAGTTGGCAGAGAAACTATGGGGGATGATAAAAATTGTCCATATCTCGATTATGGTGATGGTTACACAAATGTATCCATTTGTCAAATGCACAGCAACTGTACCCTGAAAAGAGTGAATTTCACTGTATGAAATTGTATCTTAGTTAATCTGACTTGAACAAAAAAAAGTGAAAGAAAAAGATATCCCTTTTGCAATGTTGAAAAACTATAGATTTGTTCTAGAATTCTGGGTTCTATAATTAGTTCAAAGTTTGCAGCCCATTTTAACTTATCAAACCTTTAGTCAGAAATCTAAAGTTTATATTAAAAAAAAATAACTCATTTACATTGAACCCTAAGGCTAAACCATACAAAAATTATATAAAAGAAGGGGAAATTGTTCCAACTTTTATTACTTTTAGTTTTGAGTTTGTTGAAAGGAAAGCAAAACAGAACAAAATAACAACAAATTAGCCAAACCAATTTAAAATATGAGAAAAACATCAATAAAACCTCAATTTAAACAAAGCTAGAATAAAATCCTCGGAACTAGAAAAACATGCAACATAAATTTTGCTTCTCAGTGACTGGCCATGTACTCTTAAGATTTAAGTTTTAAAATAATTATTATATTATGAAAAAGATCAAAAGTTTAAATATTGAGTTATGAGCCGGAGAATACTTAAATTAAGGCTCTATACCCTAGCCATAGGTATCAATACAGTCAAATTGTTAGATCACTTTTATGAAGTTCAAAACGTATGAATTTTAGATATTTTAATTTACCCATGGCCAATAAATGTGTAAATCAACTCATGATATCTTAGGAAAAGTTGATTACTTTTCACAATTGCATAAGCAGTTAAAAAAACAAAAACAAAAACATCGTTTTTTATTGGCGCTGTACCCCCCCCCCCCAGGAAGAGAATGAAATTCGAAGCAATTACCATATACATACATTAGAGATAGATAATATTTTTTTTTTAATTTCAACTTTTTAAATTGCCCCTTTCACAAATGGTATGCCTGGGGCACAAGTACCAAAGTTAAAACATTAATAGAAAACATAAAATGGAAACAGCTGCAGCTATTAGAAAAGTAAGGTCCCTTAGGGTAGGTCAATACACAAAGATATGAGTTTGTACCCAAGCTTGTCACCAACAGACTGTTACGCTAAAGAGGAATGTGAGTTATGGAGAATCAAGCTTTATGCATGGACATGCTCTGCAAATGAAGGTGTTATTAGCTCTTGAGCGGTTGTGTCTCTTTCTGTCATACAGATCTTTGGTGCATATTAAGTTGTTGACCAAAGTTTGTATTATTTTTTGTATTGATTGTTATACAACAGTTTTCATTTTTTAAATACACCTACAACCTTTTTTTTTTTTTTTCTTTCAAGCTAAAAGGCAGTTTAAAATTGACAGCATAAAGCATGAGGTGTGGCTTCCAGACAGCAATTTTTCCTAGAAATTAAGCTGCGCTAAGCAGGCATTGTTTTCCTTGTCTTTATATTCTGAGTTGTTACAAGGGAATTTCAAAATGATAGCAGCTGTGACAAGCATACTAATACTTGTACACCTCTTGTGTTTGTTAACTGGCCTGAGGAAATGATCTCTGAGACAGAGGGGTAGAATTGATATGGAGACAGAAATAAAACCTGGATGGCACTTTGGCATTATATCATATTGAGGACATTTAAACAGCAGAACAGCCTAATCTCAGTTAACCTCTATTTGATTTTCACAAATAGGATTTCATCTGAAGCACCAAATTAAATCTGAGACTGAGAAATGGGCCTGCATATCAACTGCTGTCATGATGAGTTGCTAGCTTTCAGTGTCAGATATGAGTGTCACCATATTAGCATACTGGGGTTACAATTTTTGGGGAAACTTAAGCACAGATTTTGCCTTCATATAAGAGCATGACACCCAGCATATGGAACAACATTGCGAATACAGTCAGATGCCTGGCAATTGAGTAGCATAATGAAAATGTCAGTGGGGAAAACAAAACTAAAAGAAGTACACATAATCCTTTATATATCTCAATTTTAGGGTATAAAATCATGAGGAGAAATTTCAAATATGCTGTTTTGTTTTTTTTTACACAGTTTATTATATATATTATTAAATTAGAGACTAAAGTGCAGGAGGCCACTACAATTTTCACAAAGTTAAAGAATGACAGTAACTGATCAACTACCTCAAAAAGAATATTCTCTTTGACATAATAAAAGTACACAAAGAGTACAGCAGCACAGCTGGCTGAGAACATACTACCACCCGAGATGCAAAGGCATTTTCTTCAAAGATTATAAATAAAAACTGTGTTGTCTGATTATATTCATCAGAACTACAACTTATAATCAATATATGACATATATAATTCTATATAGAATTGAATTTAATGTATTTAAAGGTGATCGATAACTAAAACAGAATTAGAATGTCTTGGATTCAATGAATTATCTAAAACATCTTGCAGAAATTTCAACATGTTAATCCACTATAACACTATATGTTTTTCCTAGGTTTTATCTTTGATGATAAATTATAATTATTAATATGTTTTTCATAGACATTTATGTAAAATCAAATCTATACAAAATCTGGATATCTGATAGAAATATTTTACATATACTGAAATATTTGTATATTTAATATGCACCATGCATGGGTGAGTATATATAGATATGAGTAATAGTTATCCATTTCTCAATCTCTCCTCTCTATTTTTCTACACATAGAATGATCCCATTTGGTTAAATTTAGGTTATAATGCTTAGATGCCTTTCTCAAATGATCAAGCAAACAAAATTACAGATGCGTCTTTTTCCATGATTAGAACCTTATAAAATAGCAGTCAATATCAACTCAGAGACATTTAATTATTAGTTCTGGGATATTATGTCAGTAGTACATTAAATTACAGCACTGAATCTTTTCTAAGGCCACCAGCATCCTTCCCCTGCTTCCATATGTGTTGATGGAACCAACCTGCCCCAGGCCACTCTGGCTCAGAATCTTAATGCCCTCATATCTTCAGACCATAAAAGAACTGGTTATCAAATATTTTTGAATCACATAGTATTCCTTTCTTTTCATTCTCATTGTCCTTATTGTAAATCAAGCATGTTATGGTATAGATTTTCTGCCCATCAGCCTTTCCTCCTCTGCCCAATAATCCTGCACATTAGCACCAGGCAAATGCACCCAAATGAGAGCTGTGGTGCTCTCACCTCACTGTTCTACCAACTTTCCTGATTACTCACAGTAACATTTAGGGAATATGCTCCACCTTATTTCCTCTGTCCTTTCTGACAAAACTGCACTGAAACTCTTCCCTGGAGCCCAGATCTTTTTTGTTCATATTAATCCCTTTGTATTTTCTCCTTCCTTTGTTATGATTCTATAGGTTTAAATTCAGCTTGTTGGCCAACTCCTCCCCAACATTTTGGCTAATCCTCCATCCACCACAAGACAGAGCAGATCATAATCTCTTCTTCCTCATACTCTCTGCCTTCCTGTGGCCAGCATCAAGTTATATGTTTTCTTTATCTACTGAGTACCTGTCCTTCCTGTTTACAGAGCCTAACCACACTGGGGGTAGTCCCTGTTTCTTATTTTTATATTCTTCAAAATGCCTGGAAATTTACATTATTTAAGGTAGCTGACCGATCATTTTATAATAAATAGGTGAATGATTAAATAAATGATTATTACATATCTCTCTATTTCTGTCTATAGTTTTGAGTTTAAGTTAGCAGTTTCATATAGAAAAGAGATCACAATTCTATGAGTAAATTAACATCAAATAATGCTCAGAGAGTAAGCCTTTATAAGCACATAACCTGTGGCTTTCAAAATAAAACTACAGACAGGGAGAAGATACTATTTTCATGAATTTGAAATCTTAACAAATTTGTCTTTGGCGTGTGTAGGAAATATGGGTAGCAGGTGATTAGTCATAGAAATGACTTGTCTGTCACTTGTTTCACTTTTTGCTGCTTAAATAGCTGATAATTAGCTGACAAATCTTTAAATTCAATTCAATTGCTGCCAAAATATTGGTTTCTATGGCAGAAAAGAACACTTTGGTAGAGAAAAAACAAAAAACAACAACAACAAAAAACTCATACAAACTCAGTCCTTTGCAATAATGTGGCATCCTTTATATACACATAGTCTTTATACTCTGATATCCCCTTAATATATGTGTGCCAATTCATTGTTCTGGATATAATTTCTATATGCCTAATTATCTAGGTGTTTATGCACTTTTGGATGCATACATATTAGATAATCATACCCCAAATTATAATTTACAGATATTTTTACATTTTGTAAAAGCCCAGAAGAACACTAAAATCCTCCCACACTCTGTAGGTGTTTGCTTTACAGGAAGTACAAAAAGTCATTATATTGTGCGGCTCACATATGTGGCTATTATGCACTAACTAGTTGCTATAAGATGTGATGCCAAACTCATAGCACTTGGGAAATCTGAGTTAATCTTCCCAGTGGTCTTTTAGCTAGAACACTTTTTGGAAAGAAATATAACAGATTTAGTCAAAATGCATAAGCCTTATTTAAATGCCACTAATGTTTAAATATACCTGTAGGTGAAGCACCCTACTGTTCCATTTAACACTTCAGCAAAAGGCTAATGAACAGCAGAGTGCTTTGTGCTTCTCTTCTTAATCTGGAGACTACATTTAATAGAATGACCTCTTTCAAGTTATAGGAGCAACCCTCTGTATGTGGAGGTCAGAAATGATCTGGTTAGCTAGCTTACTTTAAACTTAAAAACAATAACCTAAATAATCGGATGCAGAACAGCAGTTCCACCAATATTACAGAAGTGTGACATGTGCAGTGTTAACTGGCCTTTGGCTCTGTCTTGAAACTGAACTACCAGGGCTAAACATGATATGTCCTGAGGACTGACTACCAGTGACACGGTCACTAAAGAAAATTGCCAGCTAGGCCTGGTTCCAATGGGAAACGATTTCCTCTGGAAGCTTTCAAAGTTTGTTTTTATGTGAAATTGCCTCTTGCAGCATATAAAGCTAATTCATGGCGGTTCCCAGAGTTCCTGTACACCCAGCCGGAGCTACCCTGTAGATGAGACCATCTTGTTGACATAATCAGGCCTCAGCTCTTGGCAAAGTTCCAGCTGTTTGTGCAGAGCCAGTCAGATTAGGTTAAAAGCCTCTAAATCTTTCAAAGTGTCCCCAGGAAGGGAATATAAAATGGTGATGGTGATGTGGCAAGACCCTAGGAACATAGTGAAGTCATGACATTTGTATTTGGATCTATCATTGTGATTCAATAACACAGAATTTGCTAGTGTATTCAGCAGAAGTCAGGACACAGAAGTGATGGATGATCTGCAGTTCCATTTTTCGCACTGAATCTGTGTAATATGTTGGGTTAACTTTTCTTTGGGGGTTTGCTATGGTGCTACAAAATTTTTCTCCTAACTACCTAGCTATCACAACAAATATTTTTTATGCTAGGATGCCTAGACACATTTGAGTAATAATTTTAAGATCAGTGGACTTTGCACAGGAAATATCAGAAGATAGTCAAATATTATAAATTTAAAAGGCAGGGTTGCTTTTAATTTGATTATCCTCCTCTCCCCAGTTGATTTAATACATATGTATATATATGAGAAGATTTTTAAGGACAAAAATTGTTTACTCAAATTATGAAAAACACGGAGAAAAAAGCTTGACTATGAGCCTAGACATCAACTTGGAGATAAAAGTTGAAAATCAAAAGCAATATAAATAGGAACTCTAAAAGGACCAGCATTTCTATGTCCAGGTGGGAGGAATGGGGAGGTTTGAGCAGAGAGGTAACGTTACATCAGTTGAAACATCAAAAACAAAGAAAACAGCAGCTGTGTACAGAATAGATAAGAATAAGAGTGAACGTGTAGTCACATGGGGAAACAGAGTTAAAACAAACTGTGTATTTGTCTGAATGTGATGTTGCCCACGGTAGTGAACACTCACGTTCAAGATGAAAAGCCATTTCTTTTACAGCCTTGGCTTCTCTTTCTTGGCCCTACATTTCTCAAAAATAAAAGAGAATGGACATGTGATGGGAAATCTTCTCCCCAAAAGTCTAGTTAAACTTGAGGACTGAAATAGTCGCAATACTGTTTATGTCATGCAAATTTTGCAAATTGTTCTTCTTCCTCTTATCATATTCCTTTCATACTTAAATATATTTTTATGTAATTTTTTTTAAAAAGTCACATAGTATTCCTGTCTACCTATCAAACTTCTTCTTGATCTTCTTAGTAATTCCATTCATAGATACCTTCATTATGTCTTTACCTGAACTTCACACATAAGGCCAGAGAACTTCACTCTATTCTTTGTGTACCTCCATCAGCATTTATTTCACCAAATGGCTATTTTTGCTCATATATCTATCTGTCTTACCAAGAAAACTTGAGCTGTTTGACATTGGGAACATCATTTATTTCCCCCACTTTTGTTTCATTGGGGCCTAGATTGGACCCTGGACCTTTGTGGAAGAAAACAAAACCATGTTGTGGACAGAAACCTTTCTATTTTTCTGTTCCATGCTATAAATTCTGTCCTGTCCTTCAGCCTACTAATTAATAACATGTACAAAATATTGCATATTTCCGTTTTTTATGCTTAAATGACTTCCCTGTAAATAGCAATCTTCCGAGCTATCTTTGTGTAACTGTGAAGTTTGGCAATATTTTCATCAAATAAACTTCGAGAAGGTAAAGGCAATCCCCAGGCAATAGATACAGACATACTACAAGACTGCCAAATACACACCCACAGAAGTTAACACCAAGAGCTACTTCCTCTACCCTTTTAATCAAACAGTGCCAGAAAATGCATAACGATAGGAAAACAGTATAAATTAAAATGAATACTAAATTTTCACTAAAACATAAAGGAAAAATTAAGCATCAAAAAATTAAAGCCTAAGAAATTAATGCCAAATTTTCCAGTTTTGTACTCATTACCATTGCTTCTAGGTTGCTAAATATATATTCATGTTACAGAATATACATTCCATTACTCGTTCCCTTTTTTTCATCTTTCACTCTTCTGTAAATCTCAACAACTCACTAGAGTCTAACCAGGAAGCCATTTCCATTTTCTCCTTTAAAGAACTTCTCTGGTTATACTTCAGCCATCTGAGATATGTAGGCTGGTAAAAATCAACTCAGCAGTATCACACATTCTAAATTTTATATATACAAGAGTGTTTTGATTTAATTTAATATTCAAAAAGATTCACATTTAAAAAAAGGCTCATTGTTGATGTGTTGATGATTTGAGAAAAAGTAAATACTGATTTTATCATAAACAAAACAAATTATTTATACATATCCATATACATTTTAATAATAATGTAAAATTTAGTCAGGTTTTCAATATAGAAAACTTGTTCTGATATTAATAGCTAAAATGTATTTAAATATTTTACAGACTATTGTTCTACTTCACTAAAATTGAACCAATATTAACACAATTTTCCATGCTAGCATGAAAAACTGTACTACATAAAAACCCATATAAATATTTACATTTTAATATCACAATTGAAATAAAATGTATGCGAGGGTAGCCATGTCATATTACAAATATAGCTGAATGCAAGTGCCATGTTTCTATTCTGTTTTTCACTAAAAAGGAAAAATATGAGGTACTAGAGTTATTTAGAGCAACTCATTTCTCTGTTCTGTTTATAATGCATGATGCACTAATCTCTAGTAACAGACTTTTATTCAAAAGGGAGAAGTGATCATTTTAAAAATGATGTCACTTATTTGAATAATTCAGAACAACAACAAAAAAAGGCACTGAAAATCAATTCTGAAGTGGTGCAAGGAAACTAAACTTCCGTAATGACGATCCAGTTTGTGCTATTGTGAACTGCAAAATATAATAATGAGATTTTATTAACTTTCTTATCTAATACATTTTGTATAAACATAATTTATTTCAAAGGAAATATGGTGTTATAATATTTGAAATCATATTATAATATTAACTCCCAATGTATTTATGTTCAAAAAAGACATCTTATAGAAAACTATGAAACGTTTATAATATTATGAAACTGGTTAATATGCAATGATCACTTTTGAATATTTATGTCTAAATTTACTCCTCTCCAGATCCCTGCTTCTCATTACTTTACACTGTATTTATTTAGATGTAGCTTCAGAATTTCTAAGATAATATGTATTTAATTTCTTAACTTTATCTCCAAAATTGTTTTTTTTAATCTGTTCTCCAGTATCTCCCCACCTTTTTGCAATATTAAAACAGTTTCCAGTCAATCAGGCTACAGATGTCTGGGGTATTTTCCACGTTTTTTTTTCCTCCACATTTCACAGAATGTTACACCAATTATACCTCTGAACTGAGCAGTAGGTACTCCCCAGGTGGTTCGTTCAATTCCGGTATCTTACCAGGATATTTTAATAGCCCTTTAACTCATCTTTCTGCCCTTAATTCTCTATCCTCAAATCTACTGGCTATAATATCATCAATCATTTTTCAAAAATACCTCTCAGATACTATCAGTCAATCATTCAGTCTTCTATGGCAGGTAGCTAATTGCCCCTCAGGTCTCCACTGGGGCTCGGAATTCTGACTTGGATTCTAAGACCCTTGATAGGTAGCCTAGCACCTCCCTAAACACTTCTCAATTATTTCTCCCTCCCATTGTGGCCCTCACATTCTCAGGATTGGCTGAGGTTCTGTTAAAAATTCCAAACAATACTTGGAACATGAAGTTGTTATTCATTATATTTCTGATTCAACGCTACTAAAACATTCTACCTCTATATTTTCCCTTCTGGATCCAACTTCCTTAGGTACTTACCTAGAAAGTCTTAGTGCAATGGACACGGCAATTAAATATCTCATTCTACCTGTACAGGGTGTAGCTGTTCTAAGATGTGGTCAACTCCCCCAGACTCGGACCTGCCCAGACTAGGCCCTGTCTTTTTTCACACTAGTCAAGCCACCAAGGGCCTAACATATCCACATCAAAGCCTATCAAACAATCCACAAAGCATCCAACACCATCTTTTGAAAACAATACACTCTGTAATATGGATCAATTGCTCAAAGATCCTTTATATTATATTGGAAAGATAATATTTCTTTTGTAGCAAAGGCTTTGACTCATGAATCACACATGTAATTGTAATTAAAGTTAAATGATTTGGAGGTTCATTTTGCAAGTAGTTGTTTTTTATTTTTATTTTTTTTAATTTAAGAAAAACAGTTAACTAAGTCAAACATCTCTTGATTTATTCATGGGCATAGACATGTTCATGTAAAGTTAATTATTTTATTTAAAACTGGTGACCAGATTTGATAAAAGTGTACAGAGAACCCTACGATATTTGCTAACTAAACTGCATTATTCAGTGAAGCCCTCATATGGATGAAGAATCATGTAACAAGGATAAAGAAGAATCACTATAGAGCTCAGAGATATTACGATTTTATATTGACTTGTAAGACAACAAAGTACTTGCAAGGAGGAGAAAACCATAAAATGTTGAGAGAATGGAATTGTGATAGAGGAGTGGATCTGATTTCACTCTAGTAGTGCAGTTTTTCCATATGCCGCTTGGAGTGTTTCTGTTGTACATCTGTTGCATGGCAAACATAAAATGGTTGGGTTCACTATCAATTACAGGCTGGAACAAGTAAGATTTCAATTATAACAGGAGAGCAAAACAGCTGGGAAATCCCCAAGGGGAGGTGCAAGAACCAAGGGGGTGAGGCAGGCATCACAATGCTACATTGCACACTACTAATTAGAGAGAAATGAAGTCAAGTTAAAAGAAAATATACCCAAAGATGTTCTATTTTGTAGAGACCATTTGGGTACTGAAAACAGTACCTCAGTGGCTTGTCTCAGTCTGAACGCTCACGTAATTGTTGCTTCATGAACAGATTAAATAAAAGCCCTAGTATAACAATATCTTATTTTTAAAGATAACTTTTAAAAATTCAGTGAGATTAAATCCAGGCATTTTGATCATATCCAAAACTTTTTAAAAGGCAGGATATCTTTAAGTGATAGAAAAGAAAGGAAGGAAGGAAGGAAGGAAGGAAGGAAGGAAGGAAGGAAGGAAGGAAGGAAGGAAGGAAAGAAAAAGAAAAAAGAAAAATATGACAATGAGTATTACAATAGCCTGCAGCTCCCTAAATAAGGAATGCATAAATATAGGCAGATATAAAAGTCTTGTGGACAAACATCTTAGTCTTGGGAAAAAAACAAGGATTCTTTTACTATGTACACTGCATGACAATTATGTGACTTTTTTTTTCTTATATGACTGTTCTTCTGTGTTTAATTAACTGAACTATAAGCAGTGTAAATTAACACAGCATAATATGCTATTAAAAATGGAGTATTTTTGTTTCTCTAACATAGTTAAATCTAGCAATACAGTCAAGAATTTGCCACAGGTTATAAAATGTTAGCACTCTATACACAGCACATATTCTCTGTAGTTTTCGTAATAAACCCATCTCATAACAATAATGAAAACAACAATAACAACAATTTTAGAACCATGCCATATCTGAGTTGCCTAATCTATAACCCATGCTATCATTTACTTTGGGAATGCACATATCTGGGTTAAGAAAATAGTAATCAAAATTATTATTATTATTTTATAAACATTAATAGAGATACCCCAAGATTTACCCTGTAGCTCACATATACCTGTCATCAAAGTTGGAGGGTTGAACCTATATCTGAAGTTTTATTTGGAGTGTCCCCCAAATAAATATCTTAACTGCTTTATTTTTCTCACTAGAAATATACATGGGTGGATATAAAGTCATTGCAATAATTCAGATTAAAGATGATTAGAAGTTCAATTAGGAAAGTGTGGGAAATACAATGATATTCTAAAGGTAGGAATCACAGATATTAGAGAAACTTCTGCTGAAGGTGAGGATGAGGTAAAGGAGAAATAAAATTACTCTCAATTTCTAGCTTAAGAAACCAGGAGTAGAAAATGTTGGAGGAAAATAAGACAGGAATATTACCTTGCACTCCTCTAGGCACACGATGTGATATTTTACTAACATCAAATGTAGCTTAATTTAACTTCATAGTTTAAAACTATTTTATCTATTTTTTCCCCTCTACAATATAATAGCTTTTGAATACCAATAAACCCTCAAATTGTTACGATCATAGCTGAGGGTAGTATATGCTATAAAATAATTTACCAATGACCTGGGTCTTACTCTAAACATTATCTTGAAAAAAGAAAAAGTAATTTCCATCATTTATTCTCCAAATGTATGCATAGTAAATTAATTCTAATGTGACTCACATCCCATTTCTTTAAAGTCACCTCCATTGAAGAGGAAAGGGCAATTCTAGGCCCCTCCCCCCTCCGCCCTTTCCTTCAGTAACTTTTTCAGGCTTGGGACGACCTTTCCAAAAGAAACAGTATGCATCTCCTGGAGGCTTAGACCTACCCCCTACATCATGCACTATTTCCCTCAAATTATACAAATAAGGAAAGTTTATCTTAAAACAAACAAAAAAACTGAGGATGGCATAAAACTACTTGTAGTTTCAGCATAAGATAACCAAATAGGATCAATTCTGTATATGCAGTACATGTCCTTTGGTAATGATGTTACCCATATATTGATCCTAAGGTTTGGAGAATAAGAACAAAGTATCATCTCCCCATGTTTGGGTAATGAGAATGAAATATTATAAAACTATTACAAACATTTAATAAAGAGGGAACGGTACAGATTTGATAATGGTAAAGGAGATAATTTTCTTTCAGATCTGGTAGTGTGGGATGTGGCCCTAACTCAGATGCATATGAAGGAATCATTCAGAAATTAAATTCAAAAACATGCCCAGCCTCTGTGAAAACTGTAAAAAAAGGACTCTGACAGGCAACAGCAAATTTACAACTGCTGAGGTTCTGTGTGTAACCAATTGCTACTTCACTCTTGATCTCTGTTAAGTTGATTGAAGGAAGAAAATCAATGACTATCAGCAGTGAACTTCAGGTAGACTCCGGTTTGAGATGCCAACTCATGCAGGTGTGTGCCCTCAGCAAATATAATTCTGACTAAGCCTTCATTAAGTAAGAATGCTACTACATTCACTGCTTTATGGTTGTGTTTTAAGTGTAGACAAAGACAGATGGAGAAACCCAAATATTGTAAACCTCCTAACATCACCAACAAAAATATCTGCCTGATCTAGATGAACTTCTTCTGGAAGACCAGCTCTATTAGAGGAACACACACACACACCACCCCAACCCTCCACCTCTATGCCCCCCTCCCAATATATTCTCTGGTGAACATACTAGACTCTAGACATTAAAATATCAGAGACCACAAATGCTGGATATTTATCATTCCTTTCAGGCTGGAATCCACTTCTATTTCTTCTGGTAACCATATCCCAAATTTACTTTGGACACACTGCTTTCTCACTTTCAACCCCTGAGTCTGAGGCCAGTGAAAAGACCATTCCAACAGCACCTCTACTGTGTTTCCCCGAAAATAAGACCTAGCCGGACCATCAGCTCTA
The DNA here is from genome assembly GCF_057876585.1 of Rhinolophus sinicus. Taxonomy (NCBI): domain Eukaryota; kingdom Metazoa; phylum Chordata; class Mammalia; order Chiroptera; family Rhinolophidae; genus Rhinolophus; species Rhinolophus sinicus. The sequence goes on along the minus strand of NC_142516.1, from coordinate 173,220,353 downwards.
ATGCATCTTTTGGAGCAAAAATTAATATAGGACCCGGTATTATATTTATTACATTATGTTATATTACATTATATTATATTATATTATATTATATTATATTATATTATATTATATTACATTATACCCAGTCTTATAGTAAAATAAGACCAGGTCTTATATTAATTTTTGTTCTAAAAAACGCATTATGAAAAAAGAGCTAATGGTCTGGCTATGTCTTATTTTCAGGGAAGCACGGTATCCCCAGCCACAGGTATGTCCTCAGGGATGGGAGTGTGTCCAGTTTTCCCAGATGTGATAGCGTGACTACCAGGTCTAATGTGGATACTTCTGGACAAGAGAGCGTGCTGAAATCACAGGAGCTGGCCCTGCTGCTGGGGTGCCCAATACATGGTGGAACTAACAGAAATGACTAAAATATACAGTGGCAGTCTATTTTCCAATATATGTTTTCAAGAGCAGTTGACAAAGAGAGTAATGGAGGAGGTGAAAATTTGTGAATGACTTATGATAGATTTCAGTCTAGTTAATTACAAAACCCCACAAATATACATATTAATATACATATTAATTAGGTTTTCTAGATTTCTCATATCCAACATTATACAAAAGTTTGGTTTCTAGTTTGAATCAGTAAAGTTTTAGAGAAATAAAACTGAAGAAAATACTCCAGCCTCAACGAAATAAAAGTCCCTAAAAGATCACATAACCCAACTAACTTGCTAGTCAAGAGTATCAATTCTGTAGGAATTCTTTGTGGAATGGAGAATATCTAAACATATTATTTTATGCCAATTGCTATCACTTCTAATAGGGAATATGTATGTCCTGACACATATATCACTGTATTTGAAAAATAAATGTCGTCCAAAAAAAAAAAAAAAAAAAAAGAAGAAGAAGAAGAAATAGAATCCACAAAATATTTCTCATATTTGTATAGGTTTTTTTAAGTAGTTTGTTTAATGTTATTTTATCCTAAGACACTTACACAACAAAAAGTTAAGAGAAAACCCAATAGCCCTGGGAATCCTTTTGCAGTGGATTGTGGAACAATTTCTCTTAAAGAAAAATTTTAAATTCTGCCACTCTATGTGTGCTTTGTATTTTATTCCAAATTCCAATAAGTCATTTCCCCATCGCTTTTATCCAGGTAAAGAGATAAATATTAGTCCAAGATAGCAGATTAGATAGATGCTAGTGCACTGCATCCCAGGATCACACCATAATTACAAATAAATTATAGAACAATCAACCTCAAGAACCACCATAAGTGTAGCTGAACAGAACCCCTATAACTAAGGATATAAAAAGAGTCCACATTGAGACTGGTAGGAGGCGGAGACATAAATGGGCTGTCCCCAAATCCACAGATAGTGGTTGAACACCAGGAGGGACACTTTTGTGGCAGAAATCTCCCCTGAAAAGGGAGAGGTCCAAGCTCCAGCGGTCTGGTGCTGGGAAGAAGAGTTCCCATGGCATCTAGCAATGAAAATCAGCAAGGACTTGGTCAGTCCTTCCTGGTGGTGCAGAGGATGGCTGCAAACCCAGACATCCTCTTGTAAAGCTAGCAGATGGACTTGCTCGCTTGTGGGCACCCACATGGTCTCTGGTGGAGGGGTGGCAGCTCGGGAGGCTCAGGGACATGTGGGGAAGGACTGAGCTGTGTGACTTCAGCACTGGAGCTAGAAGGACAGGAGCCATTGTTGTTCCTGTGGGGAGCCTGACATACGTGTGGCTTACAGGAAGGTACCATCTTTTCAGTGTTAAGCCTTCCCCCTAAGGGCCAAGTCTGGTACTACATTGTTCTGCTGGAATCTGCGCATGTGTACCGCCTTGGTGATGCCCTGGTTCCCCATCACCCCAACCCCCACAGAGCTGGTGCTACATCACCAGGAAGCTTGACTGCTGGGATGGTGGCCCTGCCCCACAGGCTAAAGAAGCCTGTTTGTTGCACATGGATGGGCCCACTGTGGCCCAGGAAACATTTGCTGGTGAGTGATAATCTAAGACTTGTGCCAGAGAATCTGGGAAGCTCTTAGGAGACTGTGGGTCTGAAATGAGCAGTGGCTAGTCGTGCTGTTCTAAGGGTGTTTTTGCAAGACCCAGTGCCAGTATTGGAGCTGAGACTGCATTGACATTGTACAAACTATTAACCACACCATTTAGCTAGCTGGACCCCACCCATCCATGTCCAGCTGCCATGCCAGAGGCATTCTGAACACCTGGGAGGCTGACCCCACCCCACAAACTGTGAAGGCCTTTTACAGCAGCAGAATGCAGTTGCTGGCTGTGGTGTTCTGAGGGCGTTGCACAAAGTGGTCACAGACCAGGCATTGCTGTGAGGTGAGCGGTGACTGACTGTGGTGTTTTTGGGGCACTGAGTAAACTGGTCACAGGCCAGACACTGGCATAAAAACTGAATCTGCATTACCTTTGTTAAACCAACAGCCAAGTCTTGTGACTCCCTGGGACACCACCTGGCCCCAGATAGTGTTGCATCACAGACAGTGCTCTCAATAAAAGGTCAACAAGCGCAGCCCACACACCTAAGGAGACTCTTTCAATGGCCAGGCCTTATGGGCAGCTGGTGGGTGGCAAGAGGCCTAGGGAACCCTGGGCCTTTTCCTAAGCTGCTTTGGGCGCACCATTGGTGACAGCCAGCCTTGGTTCACAGCAAGGCCACCACCACGTACCTGTAGGTCCAGCACAAGCAGCAGACAATCACATGTAGCTTTGTGACTCCCACCAGGTATTTGTGGGCCAGTAACAGGCAACGTTAAAACTGGCCTGAATGGGAACCTTCACAAGAGATACCAGAAACAACAAATGCAGAGGTCAGATTCAGAGCACATCAGAGCACTACTTGGTTAGCCCCGGAAGTGGCACACACAAAGGGGTGTCTCAAAAGGCACTAGAGCCTGCAGGGGTGAATCCTCTTCTGAGGGCTTAGACGCCACATAGTAGCTCATAAACTGTGAGCATTGCAAATCCACTCAGTCAGTCAGCCTGGAAGTCAATCCCACCCATTGACATGACAAAAGCAGTCAAACTGAACTACAACAGGAGAATACACACAATACACTCAAGGGACACTCCTGGAACACATGCACAGGAGATCAGAGAGACTGTCACATTGGAACACACAGGACACTTACTACATAAGGCAACCCCAGCAAAGACTGAGAGATATAGGCGGTCTACCTAATACATAGAAGCAAACACTGAGCAGCAGCCAGAATGAGGAAACAAACGAACAAATAAAACATGTCCCAATTAAAAGAACAGGAGAAACCTCCAGAAATAGAACTAAATTAAATGGAGGCAACCAACATACCAGAGACAGAGTTTAAAACACTGATTGTAAGAATGCTTAATGAACTTCGTGAGAATTTCAACAAAGTGATAGCAAGCATAAAGGACATGGAAACTATAATAAAGAACCAGACAGAAATAAAGAATAAGATAATTGAAATGAAGAATACACTAGAAGGAATCAAAAGCAGATTAGATGAAGCAGAGGACTGAATCAATGATTTAGAAGCAAAGATAGTAGAATTCACCCAATTGGAACAACAACAACAACAAAATCACTATTTTTTTTAAACTACTTCCATTAGATTGTTTAAGGGACTTGTGGGACAACATCAATTGTCACAACATTCACATCATAGGAATACCAGAAGGAGAAGAGAGGGAGCAAGGGATCGGGAACCTATTTGAAGAAATTATGACTGAAAACTTCCCTAATCTGGTGAAAATAGACATGCAAACCCAGGAAATGCAAAGAGTCACAAACAAGATCAACCCGAAGAAGCCAACACCAAGACACATCATAGTTAAAATTGCAAAGGTTAAAGACAAAGAATGAATCGAAACTGCAGCAAGAGAAAGACAACTAATTATTCACAAGGGAGATCCCATAAGACTATCAGCTGATTTCTCAACAGAAACTTTGCAGTCTAGAAAGGATTGGCGGGAAATATTTAAAGTGATGAAAAACAAGGGCCTACAACCAAGACTACTCTATCCAGCAAGGTTATCATTCAAAATTGAAGGAGAGATAAAGAGCTTCCAAGACAAGTAAAATAAAAAGGAATTCATTACCACAAAGGTAGTATTACAAGATGTGTTAAAAGGATTTCTTTAAACAGACAGAAGGAGAAAACCAACAAAGAACCAATGAATATCTAAATATAAATAATACAGTGGAAATAATTATGTCCCTATCAATAATCACTTTCAATATAAATGGATTAAATGCTCCAATCAAAAGATATAGGGTAGCTGAGTGGAAAAAAAAAATCATCCATGCATATGCTATCCACAAGAGACCCACCTCAGATTGAAAGACAAACAGTTTGTAAGTAAATGGATGGATGGAAAAATACATTTCTTGCAAATGGAAACAAGAAAAAATCTGGGGTAGCAATACTTACATTGTACAAAATAGACTTTAAAACAACGAGTATAATAAGAAAAAAGAAGGACATTATATAATAATAAATGGATCAATCCAACAACAGAACATAACCTTGTTAAACATCTATACACCTAATATAGGAGAACCTAAATATACAAAACAAATATTGACAGATATAAAGGCAGAAATCGGCAGTAACAGAATCACAGTAGGGGACATTAATGCCCACTGACATCAATGGACAGATCTTCCAGAGAGAAAATCAACATGGAAATAGTGGCCTTAAAATGACACACTAGACCAGATGGATTTAATTGATATTCATAGAGCATTTCACCCTAAAGCAGTAGAATATGCATTCTTGTAAAGTGCACATGGAACATTTTCCAAAACAGATCATATGTTAGGATACAAAACAAGTCTCAGTAAATTTAAGGAGACTGAAATTATATCAAGAGTCTTCTCTGACTGCAGTGGTATGAAACTAGAAATCAATTACAAGAGGAAGAAAAATTGAAAAAGTTACAAACAGATGGAAACTAAATAACATGCTACTACATAATGAATGGGTCAACAATGAAATGAAGCTGAAGCTGAATAATACTGAATGCCAATGATAATATATTATATATACATATACATATACATATACATATACATATACATATACATATACATATACATATACATATATATATATATATATATATATATATATATATATATATATATATAAGAGAGAGAGAGAGAGCAAGAAAGAGGCTCACGGGATGTGGAGTACAGCATGGGGAATATAGTCAATGGAATTGTAACAGCTATATACAATATCAGATGGGTAGTAGATGCGGGGATTATAACTTTGTGACGGGTGTAAATATCTAACTATTACATTATTTTGCATACCTGAAACTAATATATATATATATATATATATATATATATATATATATATATATATATAACAAAAACAATCATAAGATACCTTAAGACAAACAAAAATGAAAACACTAGAACCCAAAAATACCGTGTTTCCCCGAAAATAAGACCTAGCTGGACAATCAGCTCTAATGTGTCTTTTGGAGCAAAAATTAATATAAGACCCAGACTTATTTTAGTATAATATAAGACTGGGTCTTGAATAGAATAGAATAGAATAGAATAGAATAGAATAGAATAGAATAGAATAGAATAGAATAGAATAGAATAGAATAGAATAGAATAGAATAGAATAGAACAGAATACTGGATCTTACATTAATTTTTGCTCCAAAAGATACATTAGAGCTTATTGTCTGGCCAGGTCTTATTTTCAGGGAAACATGGTCTATGGGACATTTATCCAAAGAAATACGAAACACTATATATATATATATATATATATATATATATATATATATATATATATATTAATAAAATTGATTCCACAATATGTTTTTTTCCCTTTCAAATATGGTAATAGGCCATTTTAGGTAACAAATGTACTATCTCATGCCTACAGATTTATAGGTGTGAGTGTGTGTGTGTGTGTGTGTGTATATATATATATATATATATATATATATATATATATGGCCCTATGTTACAGCAGCACTACTTACAATAGCCAAAATATGGAAAAAAAACAAAATGACCATCAATAGATGATTGGATAAAGACATTGTGGTACATTTGTACAAGTAATAATGGATTATTACTTGTCCATAAAAGAGAATGAAATCTTATCTTTTGCAACAACGTGGATGGATCTAGAGGGTATTATGCTAAGTGAAATAAGTCAGTCTGAGAAAGATAAATACCATATGATCTCACTTAAAGGTGGAATCTAAAGAACATAATAAATGTACAAACAAAGCAGAAATATACTCATAGATACAGAAGAAAAAACAAAACAAAACGGATGGCTGCTAGATGGGAGGGGAGTTGGGGAATAAGTGAGAAGGTGAAGGGATTATAAAGTACAAATTGGTAGTTACAAACTAGTCACAGGGATGTGAAATACAGTATGGGGAATATAATCAGTAATGTTGTAAAGACTAAGTATGTGCCAGATATGTACGACGTCAGATGGGTAGTAGACATGGTGGGGTTATCACTTTGTGAAGGTTATAAATGTCTAATCATTTTGTTGTTTTGTACACCTGAAACTAATACTAAAATTAAAATTAAAATACATATTAGAAACTTCACATATAAAAATAAAAATACGTCTAAACAATACATTTTCTAAGTTTCATACATTAAATCTATTAAGTGGGTCTTGCTTTTAGAAAAGATTTGTATTGGTGTTGTCTCCAAAACAAAGCTTATAGAAAATTATTTTCAAAATCTAAATACTCCTTTAAAGCATTTAATGTTTTATAATAATAAAATTGATTCCACAATATGTTTTTTCCCTTTCAACTATAGTAATAGGGCATTTTAGGTAAAAAATGCACTGTTTCATGCCTACAGATTTATAGGTGTGTGTGTGTGTGTGTTTGTGTGTGTGTTTATATGTTTGTGACTGTTCTTGGGTTTTTGGTTTGATTGTTCCCACATCTCTGATATCTTACCACCATGGTTTGCTCGATACCTAAATCTCCTGTACAAGTATTTTGGCATATCAACAAAATTCAGTATCTAAAAAGCAAGTAATATTAGAATAAAAAGATGTATCAGTTTTATTACAAAAAAATGTTCCCTTCTATTTGACTATATCAAAATTTGTTATTAAAATTACTAAGCTTAATAAAAATAAGCTATATTTAGAATAATGGAACATCTGTTATTTAAAAATAACGAATAGACTTAAAAATTTTTGTAATTGAATTTTACAGGTCTTCTTTTGCCAAAACCTGGCAAAAGATCTTCAATTGCCCAATCACATTTTATTGCTGTCTTTCATGTCCAAAGGAAAAAATAATGCCATTTTAACATTTTTTTCCTAAGACATCATTAATCAAACATTTACCCTTAAAAAGCAGTAGCAGCAGATCTTGAGATGCATAATTTAAATTAGTTCAATGTGGGAGTATTAATAAATGTCCATGCTCTGGCACTAACAGCTAAATATAAAAAGTGCCCTATAGCTCAAATCCTTACATAAGTATGCAGTTTAAATAATTCTGTATACTTTGAGGAAGTAATTCCTAGAGTATATGACAGGAGAGAAAATTAAACATTCTTTCATTTGTTGTAAAGAGCTTGCTGTAACTTCCCTATCAAATATTCTTCTACATGTGATCTCCTTTAAGTTGGAAGTTCTAAGACATTAGCATTTTTAGTATATCACGCATGAATAGCTACTGTTATCATCTGTTCAAGTAACAATAATTGGATACACAAGAATTTATATTACTCATTTTGTGCTTCCATGGTGATATTTTGTTAATATATTATGATGTGATCAATATCACCACTACCACTACCAGTAAATGAGATATAAGAATACACTGACATCCATCTGTTCAGTTCAGTGTGACAGCATACTTAATAATGGCACTATATGGCAGCGATAGTGGTTTTATTAAAACATAGCTTACAAGACAGCTTCTTTAGGGAACACTGGATTTGATGAATGATTTTTACAACTGGTAAGTACATATATAACTGTTCTAGAGGACCTACACAGTAAGGTATTTAGTGATCCTACATAGCCACACAGATGATGATAGAGATTGCTTGGTCAGATATAGATAGATAGATAGATAGATAGATAGATAGATAGATAGATAGATAGATAGATGATAGATAGATAGATAGATAGATAGATAGATAGATAGATAGATAGATAGATAGATAGGGCAAGTCTTTCAAGCCTTAGCTGGCAATGCTTTTTAGGCATGAGTGGTTGGGGAAGCTCTGTTACTTTAAGGTACTGGATTCTGAGAGAACCAGTAAATCTATGTGTAGCCTTAGGGAAGGACATGAGATTGAGTCCCTTGGAGGAGGCAAAGAAGCAGGAATCAGAGCTATGTAATTATGACTAGGACTCTCTCCCAATGAAAAATTAGATTGGAAGAAGTCTGGTAACAAACATAAAGAACAGCCAGGTGATGCTTTTAGCATCTGAAAGTCTCTAAAGAGATCTACCAGGGACAAAGCTAACAGAAATATAGGCGAACTGGTGCTGGCCATGGTGCTGGCACATTAACATAAATGCAAAGTCAGATCAGGCTGGGTGATGCCTGGGAACACAGGTCCTCTGTCAGCACTGAGTCGCTCTGTAAGGAAGAGAGGGTCAGTCCCTCATGGCCACTGAATATCCTTGGGGTCCTCCTTCCTAGAGATCGCTGTTCTTTCCATGTTACCCCCTTTAAAGGGAAGACAATAATTATGTACCTCTAAATATTGTAGTAAACATGGAGGTGCAGAAATTGTGACTGATTGCTCAAGAAAGTTAGCATGTCACCACTACAGAAACTTAATTGTTTGGCTGGGAAGGCACAACTATCGGAATAAAACTAACATAGCAAAGTAAATGAAGAAGACATAAACAGCAAGGAGTGGGTTATTATTTCCTTTTCTCAGGAAGTTATTTAAGATAAGTTATATTAAAAAAATCTACTGAAGCTTAAATTAAAGAGAACACATATGATTCCTTCCCCTTCAAGTGAAATAGTATACCAATGATTAGCCCACATACATACTTTTTAAATTTTCCATTTAGAAAGATTGCAAAAGCTTACATTGTAACTGTACATTGAGCTGAAACATTAGCAACTTTCAGTTCAAACAAGGGAGTCAATCTTAACAGGAAATTCTTCTCTTTGAAAATACACCCAGCTGATCTTTCAGATATCTTTTGTGGGACACTGCATTCTTGTCAAGTTCCATCACTGCATTAAATGCTTTGAAACAGTGTGTCCACAGACAAAACAGTCAACCAGCATTTTCTGAACTGAGGTGTTGGACCGCCTTGAGGAAATTCTGTCTCTGTCAACTTGCATGTTTTCAAAGTAATGTCGAATTAAACCAATCGGAACGTAGTTTAAGTTCTACTATAATCTTTTGAATATGAGGCGGTGTACTTACTTTCAAAGAACTTAAAAATACAAAGTGTAACAAAGGACAGGAAGGCATTAGAGAAACTCCTCTAAAATGCATACTGCCCTTAGACAACTTTCCTTTGAAATCTGCCATAGAAGCATTAGTGTATAGAAGTATGTCAACCTATTAGGTTAGTTGAATCAACTTCAAAATTCCTGACTGTATTATAAAGAATCACAAAACCTTTAAAACAAAAACAATAATAAATGTATTCACAAATGACCTACTCAACATGTAACAGGTTTATACATGAAGAATTGCTGTATTTTTGAGCAAATGAATTACTGAAGATGAAAAGTGATTTTTTTAAAGGAAAATAAAATATTGAGATTATATACCCTAAATAAAAATTAAAAGTCAAATCATGTATATCTATAGGAAGTATGTGTGGCTGCATTTTTAGTATTTTAGATTTTGGAGTTTGATTATCTGAGTTATATCTAACACTTCCCAAACAAATGCACATTTTACTGGCTGTGTGACCCTGAACAAGTTACCTAACTTCTCTAGACTGGGGTTCTTCAATTACAAAGGAATCATACTAATTTTCTTCAAATTCCCAGGACAACAAAATGAGACTATATTAAAATCCTTGTCTTACTTTTCTTGGGCTACCATAAGAAAATACGATGGGACATCATCAAAATGGCGGCATGAGGTGAGCCGCTGCAAATCTCTGCTGGAATTTACAACTAATCGAACAACAATAACTCCACAGAGGACTCCCTGCACAACAGATAAGCAAGAGGAAGAGGCCCACTAATGAATTCATCTAAAGATGGGCAAATCGCGAGAGCGGGGGAAGAGGGAAGGGAGAAGTGCAGGGACGGAGCCGTGTGGGCACAGGACGCAGACCTAGCTCAGTGCTCCGAGCTCGCTGCATCCCAGAATTACTGCAACTGCGGGAGAGGGAAGAACTCGGACTGCTAGGGCTGGCAAAGGGGAGGGAGCTGTGGAAGCAAGACCGACTGTGGTGGTGGTCGCCGCCATTGCTCTGGGCCACCTCTCACAACTGACCCCACCCCTGGCCCCACCTATCTGGGAGGATCCCTGCTGGAGTAAACAGAACTGCTGAAACATACAGGCTCTGAATCTGGTGCAGGAAGAGTTTTGGAACTTCAAAAGCTCTCCGCATACCCACACGGATCCTGCGCCCTGTCACCCAGGCGAACTATTAACAAAAGAGAAGCCCATCTCCCAGGGAATCCCCCCATTGTGTGAGAAGCTGGAATAGTGCAGACAAAACATAGCACTACCGTGTGAGAGAGAAAAAAAAAAAAGCTGCAATCAGAGAGAAAATAAAACATGTTCCCAACAAGTACTGGAAAACAAAAGAAAGACATCTTCCTATCAACCTGTTGCAGAAGCCACTCCAGTAGATGTCTAGGAAGAGAAATGATAAATCAGTAATTGCGTGAATAACCAAGGCACAAGACAGCTCAGAAAGAAAGTGAAAAGTCTCCAGAAAAGGAACTTAAAGATATGGAAATATGTGACTTAAATGACAGAGAATTCAAGATTATAGTTCTGAAAAAACTCAACAAGATGCAAGAAAACACACAAAGGTAATTTAATGAACTCATAAACACAATCAAAGAACAACATGAGCATTTTACGAAAGAGATTGAAATTTTAAAAAGGAACTAAATAGAATTTCTGGAGATTGAGAACTCAATAGAAGAAATTAAGAATGAAATAACCATCTTAGATAGTAGAGTTCACCAGATGGAGGAAAGAATCAATGACATCGAAGATAGAAACCTGGAAATTACACAGATGGAAGAAGAAAGAGACTTGAGACTTAAAAGAAATGAAAGAACTCTACAAGAACTTTCTGACTCCATCAGAAAGAGCAATATAAGAATAATGGGCATACCAGAAGGAGAAGAAATACAGAAGGGAAAAGAGAATATATTCAAACAAATTGTTGATGAGAACTTTCCAAACTAGTGGACAGAACTGGATCCTCGAATCCAAGAAGCAAATAGAACACCTAATTACCTCAATCCCAGCAGGCCTTCTCCAAGGCACACTGTATTGAAGCTGTCTAAAATCAATGACAAAGAAAGAATCCTCAAGGCAGCCAGGGAAAAGAAGATGGTAACCTACAAAGGAAAGCCCATTAGATTATAATCAGATTTTTCAGCAGAAACTCCACAAGCCAGGAGGGAGTGCAACCAAATATTCCAACAATTGAAAGAGAATTTATGAGCCAAGAATAATATATCCAGCAAAGATATTCTTTAGATATGTAGGACGAATAGAGACCTTTCCAGACATACAGAAGCTGAGGGAATTTTCTAATACACAACCTGCACGACAAGAAATACTAAAGGAGGCTATTCGACCACCATCAACAGGGACAACTTGTGGCAACCAAAATATAAAAAGGGGGAGAGTAAAGGCCTGAACCGAAATATGGGAATGGAGAAAGTAAGTGTGCTGAAGAAAATGGAATACTCTAAATATCAAACTTCTTTTACATAAACTTAAGGGTAACAACTCAAAAAAAAAAAAAAAAAAAAAAAAGCAGAACTGAAATATATACTGTAATAAAAGAAGAAATAGAGGGAAACATCATAGAATACCACCACACAGAAATAATAGACAACAGCAAAAAGGCAAAGAAACAATGGAGACACAGCCTTACCAAAAACTAAAGAGAGAATGACAGGAAATCCTCACATATCAATAATCACCCAATATGTAAATGGACTGAGCTCACCAATAAAAAGGCACAGAGTAGCAGATTGGATCAAAAAACTAAATCCAACCATATGCTGTCTCCAAGAGTCACATCACACCTACAAGGACAAGCGTAGACTCAAAGTGAAAGGGTGGAAATTGACACTCCAAGCAAATGGTACCCAGTGAAAATCAAGTGTAGCCATAATGATATCAGATGAAACAGACTTCAGGGTGAAAAAGGTAACAAGAGACAGAGATGGACATTTCATAATGGAAAGGGGGACTATACAATAAGAAAACATAACTGTCATCAATATTTATGGCCCCAATCAGGGAGCACCGAAATATACCAAGCAACTACTAACAGAACTAAAGGGAGAAATTGACCAAAACACAATTATACTGGGGGACTTAAATACATCACTGGCAGCTATGGCTAGATCATCCAAACAGAAAATAAATAATGAAATAGCAGCCCTGAATGACACGTTAGATGAAATGCACATAATTGACATATATAGAGCACTTCATCCTAAAACATCAGACTATACATTCTTTTCTAGTGTACGTGGAACATTCTCAAGGATAGACCATATATTGGGACATAAAATCAGCCTCAGCAAATTTAAGAAGATTGAAATCATAACAAGAATATTCTCTGATCACAAGGCTTTGAAATTGGATATAAACTGCAAAAAGCAAGCGGGAAAAAACACAAATACATGGAGAGTAAACAACATACTTTTAAAGAACGACTGGGTCAAAAAAGAAATTAGAGGAGAGATCAAAAGATACATAGAAACAAACGACAATGAAAATACATCCTACCAAAATTTTGGGGATGCAACGAAAGCAGTTTTAAGAGGGAAATTTATATCATTACAGGCCTATCTCAAGAAACAAGAAAAATCCCAAATAAATAACATCATGTTACACTTTAAAGAACTAGAAAAAGAAGAACAAGTGAAACCCAAGTCAGCAGAAGAAAGGAAATGACAAAAATCAGAGCAGAACTAAAAGAAATAGAGAACAAAAAGACAACAGAAAAAATTAATGTGACAAAGAGCTGGTTCTTCGAAAAGATTAACAAAATTGACAAACCCTTGGCTAGACTCACTAAGATAAAAAGAGAGAAGACACTAATTAACAAAATCAGAAATGAAAAAGGGGAAGTTATCACGGATGCCACAGAAATACAAAGGATCATCCAAGAATACTATGAAGGAATTTATGCAACAAAATTCAATAACCTAGAAGAAATGGACAAGTTCTTAGAAACATATAGCCTTCCAAGGCTGAACCATGAAGAACTGGAAAATCTAAACAGACCAATCACCAGTAACAAAATTGAATCAGTCATCCATAACCTTCCCAAAAGCAAAAGTCAGGGACCATATGGTTTCACTAGTGAATTCTACCAAACCTTCAAAGAGGATCTAATACCAATCCTGCTCAAACTCTTTCAAAAAATTGAAGAAGAGACAGTACTCCCTAACTCATTTTGTAAGGCCAAAATTAGCTTGATACCAAAACCTGGTAAGGACAACACAAAAAAAGAAAACTACAGACCAATATCTCTGATGAATACAGATGCAAAAATCCTAAACAAAATTCTAGCAAATAGAATACAACAATGCATTAGAAAGATTATTCATCACGACCAAGTGGGGTTCATCCCCAGGGCACAAGGATGGTTCAACATCTGCAAATCCATCAATGTGATACATCACATAAACAAAATAAAGTACAAAAATCATATGATTATATCAATTGATGCAGAAAAAGCATCTGACAAGATACAACATCCATTTATAATTAAAACACTTTATAAAATAGATATAGAAAGAAAATATCTTAACATAATAAAGCCCATATATGACAAGCCCTCAGCTAATCTCATAATTAATGGTGAAAACTGAAGCCCTTTGCTCTACATTCAGGAACACGACAGGGCTGTCCCCTATCACCTCTGCTTTTCAACAGTGTTGGAAGTCCTTGCCAGAGCAATCAGGAAAGAGAGAGAAATAAAAGGCATCCAAATTGGGAATGAAGAAGTTAAATTATCACTCTTTGCAGATGACATGATGCTATATATAGAAAACCCTAAAGACTCCACCAAAAAGCTATTAGAAACAATCAACGAATACAGTAAAGTTGCTGGCTACAAAAATCAGCGTACAAATGTCCATTGCATTCCTATATACTAACAATGAAATCTCAGAAAAATAAATACAAAAAAACAATTCCTTTTGCAATTGCAGCAGAAAGAATAAAATACCTAGGAGTAAACTTAACCAAGGATGTGAAGGACCTATATGCTGAAAACTATAAGACATTTTTGAAAGAAATTGAAGAAGACACAAAGAAATGGAAAGACATTCCATGCTTATGGATTGGAAGAATCAACATAGTTACAATGGCCATATTACCCAAAGCGATATACAGATTTAATGCAATCCCCATCAAAATCCCAATGGCATTTTTTAAAGAAATAGAACAAAAAATCATCAGATTTGTTTGAAACCACTAAAGACCCCAAATAGCCAAAGCAATCTTAAGAAAAAAGAACAATACTGGAGGTATCACACTCCCTGACTTTTGCTTGTACTACAGGGCTACAATAATCAAAACAACATGATATTGGCAGAAAAACAGACACATAGACCACTGGAATCAAATTGAGAACCCAGAAATAAAACCACATAAATATGGACAGATAATTTTTGACAAAGAAGCTAAAAACATACAATGGAGGAAAGACAGCCTCTTCAATAAATGGTGCTGGGAGAATTGGAAAGCCACATGCAAAAGAATGAAACTGGACTGCTATTTGTCACCATGTACCAAAAGTAATTCAAAATGGATCAAAGACTTAAGCATAAGACCTGACACAATAAATTGCATAGAAGAAAACATAGGTACTAAACTTATGGACCTTGGGTTCAAAGAGCATTTTATGAATTTGACTCCAAAGGCAATGGAAGTAAAAGCTAAAATAAACGAATGGGAGTATATGAAACTTAAAAGCTTCTGCACAGGATAAGAAACCATCGACATAACAAAGAGGCAACCAACTGAATGGGAGAAGATTTTTGCAAACAATGCCTCCAATAAGGGGCTAATATCCAGAATATACAAGGAACTCATGAAACTCAACAACAAAAAAACAAACAACACAATTGAAAAATGGGCAGAGGACCTGAAGAGACATTTCTCCGAAGAGGATACACAAATGGTAAATAGACATATGAAAAATGCTCAACATCACTAATCATCAGAGAAATGCAAATCAAAACCACAATGAGATATCACCTCACCCCAGTCAGAATGGTTATCATCAACAAGACAAATAGTAATGAGTGTTGGAGAGGCTGTGGAGAAAAAGGAACCCTCATACACTGTTGGTGGGAATGCAGACTTGTGCAGCCGTTATGGAAGGCAGTGTGGAGGTTCCTCAAAAAATTACGAATAGAATTACCATATGACCCAGCAATCTTTCTCCTGGGTATCTACCAAAATAACCTGAAAAAATTTATACATAAAGACACGTGTGCTCCAATGTTTATTGCAGCTTTGTTTACGGTGGCCAAGACATGGAAACAACCAAAATGTCCTTCGATAGATGAATGGATAAAGAAGTTGTGGTATATATACACAATGGAATACTATTTGGCGGTAAGAAAAGATGAAATAGGATCATTTGTGACAACATGGATGGATCTTGAGAGTGTAATGCTAAGCGAAATAAGTCAGACAGTAAAAGCAGAGAACCATATGATTTCACTGATATGTGGTATATAAACCAAAAACAATAAAAGAACAAGACAAACAAATTAGAAACAAAAACTCATAGACACAGACAATAGTTTAGTGGTTACCAGAGGTTAAGGGGGGTGGGGGGTGGGAGATGAGGGTAAGGGGGATCAAATATATGGTGATGGAAGGAGAACTGACTCTGGGTGGTGAACATGCAATGGAATTTATAGATGATGTAATACAGAATTATACACCTGAAATCTATGTAATTTTACTAACAATTGTCACCCTAATAAATTTTTAAAAAAACCACACACACACACAAAACAAAGAAAATACCATGTACTGGGCAGCTTAACAATGGAAATTAATTTATCATAGTTCTAGAGGCTGACAGGTCCAAGATCAAGTGCTGGCTATTGCAGCTGCTAGTGAGACCTATCCTCCTGGCTTGCAGCTGGCCATATTCTCTCTATGTCTGTCACATGGATTTTCTAATGTCCGTGAACATGGAGAGAGTGTGTGCTATGGTTTCTCTTTCTCTTTTTGTAAAGACACAAATCCTATTGGGTCAGGGCCATGTCCTTATAATCACATCCAACCTTAGTTACTTCCATAAAGCCCTTATCTCCAAATATAACCACATCAAGGGTTTTGGGTAAACATGCATAATTTTGTTTTTGGTCAGGGGGGAGGGATGACATTCAGTCCAGAGCAGACCTTCATCCTGACTAAATGGTAGCAATGCATGATGATGCTACTACAACAGTAATTGTGAAAATGATAACCTTGCTCACCCACTGATAAAGAGAGACATCTTTCCACAAAGTGCCATCTAACGATGTGTCCTGGTAGACAAAAAGGAATCAATGTTCCTTTCCCTCTTAAATTCTTTTTTTTTTTTAAACTTTTATTTATTTTAAGTGTATTTTTCCAGGACCCATCAGCTCCAAGTCAAGTAGTTGTTTCAATTTAGTTGTGGAGGGCGCAGCTCACAGTGGCCCATGTGGGGATCGAACCGGCAACCTTTTTGTTAAGAGCACCATGCTCTAACCAACTGAGCTAACCGGCTGCCCCCATTCTTAAATTCTTGACATAGGCACTGCCAATCACCCTCCTCTAATCTTAATTTCTGTTTTCATTTTCTGCTTAAAGTCAATTAATGTAAGGCATTTGATGACCAAGTTACAAGTGATGGAACACGAGAAGGTAAGAAAAGAAAAGATGTCTATGAATTATCTTTCACTTTCCTTTCTGACCATTGTGGCTGAGAAGAATAAATTCTCCCATTCTAAATTCTCAACACTCGTTTCTAAAAGGTTTCACCATTGTTACAAACCTCCTGTTCCTCACTGTGTAACCAGATACTTTGTAGAACTTGTTTCTGGGCTCTCTGGAATGCTGATTCCATGTACTTTTCCATATTTGTGCATAAAGATCCTTTGGTAACCTTCATATATGATCTTCATTTCTTAAGCACAAAGTCACAGCACCCAAGGTTGTCCCATATCACCTCTATTAGAACTACTTGAAATACGTATTAGAAATGCAGATTTCTGAACTCCATTGCAGACCTATTTGATCAGAATACCTCGAGGTGAAATCCATAGATTTACATAACACACACACACACACACACACACACACACACACACACACACACACAAAACAGTCCCTAGATGATTTTTATGTATACTAAAGTATGAAAGACAAAGCAATTATACAGAAAAGGAAAGGAGGAAGAATAGAGAATGTTTTCAAAAACTTATTTTTTCATTATTAACAGTAGTTCTCCAAGCACATATCAATTATTTGTGAAATTTGAACACTGGGGACAAGAACATAAATGAAAATCTGTAGAATTATTTTCTGCAGGGCAGTAGGGAGATGAGACAGATTGGTTAGCTTACCAGTCAAAATCTGAGGAAAGTAGTAGAAAAGGAGATATTAGTCATGTAGGAACATGCCCTGGGCCTAAGAGGGTTCCCTGGTGTAAAGGGTTTTAGAAGAACTAGTACTTCTCATCCGGCCATTTCTTACTCTCAGCTACTTCTCTCTTCTCAGACTTGTGGTCTCTACCTGTTTCCTTCTCCTCACTCTCTCCAGCTGCAATACTTCTGGAGACCTTTCTAGTTCCTCTCTCACACCCCAGCAATGCCTATGGGGTAGTCGCCATACTATCCATTCATAAAGTGAATCCATTCATAAAGTGAATGTGAGTCCCTAACTAAATGTACTGGAATACATAGTTTTATCATTCCATCCAGAAACTGTATTTTCCCAAGAAAATATTGTTATAAAGGTTGGTTCTTAAGTACGATTGATGTTCTTTTGCTAGTCCAGTTTCACTATGGGATAAATAAGCTTGGAGGGGTTAGTCCAGGACATAACAAACTGTGTTTAAACACTGAAACTTCTGAATGACTCACAAGTGAACCTTGGGAACATGATTCATCCATAAATCATTTAAATGGGAATATATATATATATATATATATATATATATATATATATATAGAGAGAGAGAGAGAGAGAGAGAGAGAGAGAGAGAGAGAGAGAGAGAGAAAATTGTTTAGAAGGTCAGAGATTGAGATGTACATGGACTCACAATATATACAAAGAGAGAAACATTATTTTAGATTTCAACAGCATGTTCAAAAGGTAAGAAGTAAAGCCTTGAACATCAGATTCAAAGATCAAAGGAGCACTAAAATGGAATGCGCTGTTCTTTTAGCCACTAATGTTGCTCTCTCGTGAATGACTGAATCTTATATTTGCTATAATGAGAAATACAATGGTTAGCAGCCAGTAGTCTCTGGATTCAAGCAGGCTGGTCTGAATCCTGGCAAGCCCACTTCTAACTCAGTGATCTTGCCCTTATTTCCTTAAGCCTTTCCTTACTTTCTGTAAACGAGTAATATAGTGATAGCTATTAAATGAATATAAATTTCTTAGTTCAGAGCCTGCTCTGACATTTTTTCTATAAACATTTATTATTATTATAAATTATCTTTGTACCATTGATATCCTAGTATAAAGATAAAAACTTCTTTAAAAATCCACATTGTTTTATAGGTACAGACAATCTTCGTTATGCATGGACTCCATATTTGTGAATTTGCCTACGTGCTGAAATTTATTTGTAAACCCTAAGTCAAAAATCACAGTGCTTTTGTGGTCATTTGTGGGCATGCCCAGAGCATAGAAAATTTTAAGTTGCCCAATCCACATGTTCCCAGTTGAGGTCAAACTGGGCAACCCTCTGCCTTCCTGTTTCAGCATCAAAAGATGCTGTAAACAAGCATATTTTGGTCGCATATTTAGAGACATGTGTTTTGCATATTGTGTGTCTCATTGGTGATGTTGCTGTTTAAAATGGACTGCAAATCTAGTGCTGAAGTACTGCCTTCCTAAGCACAGTGTTCCTAAGCACAAAAAGGCTAGGATGCGCCTTCAGAGAAAATATGTTTTAGATAAGCTTAGTTCAAGCATGAATTACTGTGTTGTTGGCCACGGATTCAATATTAATGAATCAGCAATACGAATTAAGAAAGGTGTCTTTGAACAGAAGAACACACAAAACAAAGTTATGTACTGATAACTTATTAAAATGTTGTTACCAAAAGCTCACAGGAGCCTAAATAACCCTGCATTTTCTTTAGAATCAATGATTCGGTATTGACCAATACAGTGTTTGAGGCAACATCACAGTACATAGCTACTGCAAATAATGAGAACCTGAATGTATTTCTTTGTAAGTGGGAATATAAACATGGAGTTTGAAAATGTAGGGAACACTGAATTCTTCCTGTATTTCATAGGTGACAAATTATGAGTTAATTATAAAGGAGTAAGAATAGGTTGTGTGACGTGCTCCTAATCCTAATGAAAAGACGACTTCTCCCTGCCCTGGGATCATGTCCTCTGATTGAATTCTATTCAGCAGTAGTGTGGACTAGATTCATGAGAGAAAAGTCGCTCCTCTCATTCACCAGAAAAGGATAACATGTGAGGAGATGGGAAGTCAGCTCTAACATACAGACCTTTGCCTTAGCACTAGCATTTCAGAAATGAATAATGGATTCCCTGTTGTAACAATGTCTTGAATGATTGTTTCCTTAACACGTGCTGAGTGCTGACAGCGCAAATCTCCCAAACTGCTGCGATGGGACCACTGTTATTACACAGTACAATTATGCATTTTGTAGCTTTCACTCGTTTCCTGATGTCACTAGAATTTTTCTGAAAGAAATATAAACAACTTTTCAATTCACACAGGACTAAAATCATAGCTAGAATTTATTGAGTGATTTTTTCAGATACTATATTAAATAGGATATATATATATATATATATATATATATATATATATATATATTCACTGCAACTCTATGATTTAGGTGTTGTTATTGCTATTATTATTCCAGTTTACTGACATAAAGAAGCTTACGAGTGCTAAGTAACTTGTGCAAGCTAAATGAGTGAGGGGTGAACAGGGAATTCAAAACTTTGGTTCATCTACTTGTTTACTGATTTCTCCGATCTCTTTATAGAAAATAAAATTTCATGTGTTATGTATGCACCTATCTACTCCAGAATAAGTGAGACATGCTATCACAAATAAGATCTACAGAATGGGTAAAACATGACGAATTCTATGCTACTCTAAAAATAAAATGAAGAGATAAAATCATAAATCTCAAAACTGTTATGACAGGGGCTCACCAGCTTTATTTCTACAGAAAGGTAATGGGGAAAGGTGGATTATTTTCATACATGATAGGCATGAGTTTTTGGTTTAATAATCACTGTTTTAGTTTCAAACTCAAGAACATGGGATTTTCGTATTCAGTCCTTTTGACTCCTCACACTAATACATAATTTACTAACTTCAGTAACATGTATAAATAGAAACATAAAAAGTGAAACTATTTTGCTGCTTTCAAACTGAAGCAGGTTTGACAGATGACAGATTAGTTTAAGATAAATGTTTTATCAGCATTTTAGAGATTGTAAGAGCAATATAAAACATGCTGCACATCAGGGGAAATGTGAGAAAGTTGGAGGTAATCTCTTTTGCCTTATGAAAGCAATGGGAACTCAAATGCATGTAAGACATTTAATCTTAGAGGATAAATATGAAACAGAATAGTAATTAGCTTCTCTTATCGCCTGAAAATAAGTTATCAACCACAACAAATACCTTCTTTTTAAAATAACAATTTTATGTCTGGGAAGCGTTTTCTAAAACCTGTAGCAACAATGGTGGAAAGATCATTTTTTCCCTGTATTTCTTTAGAGACATGATAATATGTATCCTATCTCATTTCTCTTCTCTTGGTTCCCACCAGAAAGGCATTGCTACAATTACATCTTCCCCTAAACACCACGTGCATGAGCCCTTACCTTGGTGGCGGGCGGATTTATCTTGGGGTGCTGGGTCATATACCTCTGAAGATTTTTATTTCATATAAAACTTAATAAAGCTCTTCCTTTTAAAAATCTCCCATAATTTAATATAAATAATTTAGCCATCCCTATTTTAAGATTCAACCTGTTAAACTTTCAACATTATCAATTTTAAATAATACTAAAATGATTTAGTCTCAAATTTTTTTTACTTTAAGCTTCTATTTTTCAAGAATTTTGTTGTACCAATTAAGTTCATCTAGCCTAGATGCTAAAAAAAATTCTCCACATCTGTCTTAAATTCTGAGATCTCAGAGTGGTAAGCTGTTTTACAGCAGTCTTTGAAGAGGTCAGAGGCTATTGAGAGATCCGTGCTTTACCAAAAATTCACAATCTATGTTTAACTTTTGAAGTTCAAATAAGTTCTTTGCCTTGAGGCCAATAAGCATTATTGTATTGGTTCATTTGGTTTACTGAAAACCCATAGAAAATGAATGAGCAGTCAGTATTTTTGTTTGTTTGTTTGTTTTATTGATTGTCAATAGACGTGTGTAGAGATAGGGGTGGCTGGGATGAGGAAAAAGGACGTTAGCTAATCAAAAAGCAGTGTGTGAAAAAGCAGCTGTTCCACTTTTACACTGCAGAAAACTGCTGTTAAAAGCAGCCACTTCTGGAGGTAACTAGGGAACAAATATATTTATATTACTTTATTTATATTGCTCTGTTTATGACCTAATATAAAGGATAGATTATGCATCAGAAATCTAAACACATTCTTTTTTTCATTTTGGTTTGTATGATTATTTCTTCTTCTCCTCTTTTCATCCCTCTCCTGCTTTATTTACTTAAAACCATCCAATTCCAATTAATCAGTGATTTCAGATTACATATTATTATTTGATAGGGAAAAGAAATGCACCAAATATTAAAAATTCATAGATATTTTCTCCTATGTTTATATTTCAGAAATATGATCCATATACTAAAGGTATGGCATCTCCTCCAAACTCATAGCAAGCTGATAATATCTGCTTTGTTCACAGCAGGAGCCCCAGAAACTCAAAATGGGTGGCAAAGTGAAAACTAGGCTCTCAGTGAAATAGCTGCATATCCCTTATCTGGTACCTAATAACCCAAGAACCATCACACTATCCAAGTCCTGGGACAACTAACATGAACGGAATCATTCTTACAATCCAATGAGTTAATGTTCCTGTAAAACAATCATTATTACTAAGATGAATAGCACAAGTAAATATTAAATCACTTTTGCCTCTTCGTAAAATTTAAACATGGTAAACATATTCATTTGTTCTTTGATTTGTTTTTTTCTTTTGGTTCCTAGAGGAGATGATATTTTGCAGGGTGTGCCCTTAATTATTTAGCGCCATAAACCTGAACAGATGTAGAACAGTTACTTTCAAAATATTGCTAGATGTTTTTTCTACAAATCAATTTTGATTCCCATATGCTTAAAATATGTTCATGGTCTATCTTTGTTGTAGGTAAAATGTCCAAATTCTTTAATATGACATAAAGGTTGTGTGTGAGCTGTATTTTTGTCTTTCCAAATCTATCTTTTACCATTTTCACACATAAGACCATTGAGTCTAGCCACATTGTCTTACTGATATTTATCGTAATCTGACAAGTGCTGGAATATATCTTTCCCTCTGTCTGGGATTCTGTCTTATTTGCCTGACTCCTCTTCTATATTTCAAGAGTCAGCTCACATTCAAATACACTTTTCATGTTTTCTCTGCCCTACCACCTTCAGGTTACAAATCTCCAAAAGACCGAGTTTGCCAAGTCTTTCTTAATGCTCCCAGAACTCTCCGTTGTCTTCTGTTTTACTAATTATCACATGCTGTAATTATTTGTTTCCATGTCTGCCTCCCTGATTAGGTAACCACTCCTCATGCCTCCATTGATTTTTGTTTCACAGCACTTAAGAGAATGTCTGGCTCAGAGTAGACACTGAATGCCTCATAAAGCCATTCCCATTCTCTCCTACTTCCTCTAATATAAATTATATTATGTGTACATAATCACTGCGTCATTTTATTTAACAGTTTATAGCTGTTATTGGTGAAAATGAGCTTTAGAGAGTCTACTACTCAGTGCTTTGAATATCAGATACAAAAATCTTTTCAAAACAAAGATATTGAAGCATGGTTTTATCAATGTTAGCTTCCTGAATATGTGAGCTCAATAAATCATGACATTGATGCAGAAAAACAAAAGGCTGTTTCGCTAGTTCGTACATGTAAAACTAAAAATAATAATAATAATGAAACTCTTCCTTATCGACTTTTTAATTAGCTATCCAAACTCTAACTACATTTCATTTATCAGAAAACATTCTATCTGTAGGATGCTCAGAACTCTATTTTACCATTGTTAACATTTGCTTTTTGGTGAAGTAAATAGGCTCTCTGATTCACTGTTTCTTTGCTTGGCATTTTTCTTATATAAATTTCTGTTAATGTCTGTATTTGAAAGAGAAGAGCTTTTGAAATGCCAATACTTAGCCAACACTTTAGCTTAAAATGTAGTTTAAGGATAAAATTTAGGTTAGGTAGACTAGTTTTATGATATATCTCATCAAAACTATCTTTAAGTTTTACAGTCAGTCTTTAAGTGCTCTCAGGAACAGAAAATATGCATATGTTTTCAGCACAAACAAAAATCACTTGAGTGCATATTTAGAGAAGAAATTTGGTGAATTAACTGGCATGTAATACTGTTTCTGGTGAAATAATAATATAAAGCAATCAAATAAAGTAATTGCTTCTTGCATTAAACACTAACCCAATTGTGAAGACATTTCTAAAACAGTAACTGCAAAATTATTTTCAGAAAATACAGTACAACTGTATAATTCAAGAAGGATGTACATAGAGAGATACATTCCAGTGTCATTGTCAGATACAGTAGTCCCCTTTATCTAGCGGTTACTTCCCAAGTGGATGGCCCAGTGGATGTCTCTGTAACTCATAATAAAATAGAAAAATTATAAAAATATACTGTGATGAAGTTATGTGAATGTAATCTCTCTCTCTCTCTCTCTCTCTCTCTCTCTCTCTCTCTCTCTCTCTCTCTCTTCCTTTACTGTACTCACCCTCCTCGTGATGAAGTTAAATAATAAATGCCTATGTGATGAGCTACAGTGAGGTGAATGACATAGCCACTGTGACATAACATTAGGCTACTACTGACCTTCTGAGGGTGTATCAGAAGGAGGAGCATCAAAGCATGACAATGTTGATAGTTGGATGTCAGGAGAAGACGATGTCCATAGTTGGGGATCTTCTATAGTTGAAAGTGTTTTAAATATTTTTGGACAATAGTTGACCACGGGTAAATGAAACCATGGAAAGTGAAACTGTGGATAAGGGGTCTCCTGTAATTGTAGATTGCTCTGTAGCCCTTTGGCTTTAAGGAAATACAATCCTGCTAATAAAACATATGCCTTTGTTAGAGCTTAAAGATGTTCAAGGCCATTTGAATGTAATGGATCTCTAAATTTTAAAAATGGACCAATATCTATAGCCTAGTTTCATTATTATGTCCTGAAGTCATTTAGGTCCTCAGTCTATTTCAGTAGAAGGTAGATTGGATTACAAAGAAGTATCTATGTGGAAAGCAAGAGTTGGCCAACATTTAACATTAGGCAAATAACAGGAAAGCGATAATGTCAAGGTTCCCAGAGTAAAGAATTTCCATTTCCCAACAGCGCCAATATCTACATCAATCCAATAACATAAGTCTTAAGTGACATCTGTTTCTGGCAAGGAATCACAAGGGAGAATCTTTTCACTCCTAACCTTGAAGGCACTGTCATAACACCTCACTATATCAAAACGTATATAGGCACTGGAAACAAGCCATGCAGCAACGTTACTTCTGAGCCCTTTTGGGCTGAGGAAGGCCTGCTGCCATTGGCCCAGGGTCCAGCTTGCTGGTGAGCCAGGCTCTAGACGAAGTATTACAGAAAACCAATAGTGTGGGAAGCTACCACACTTGATGTGAAAAGACACGGAAAAAATCACATTCTAAAGCTGTCAGCTTGCAAACTTTCAGCAGAAAGAAAAGCCGTACTTTAAGAATGTAAACAAGGGCAGTGAAGGTCTTTCTTGCTATCTAAAGATATCAACATGCGGGCAGCACTCTGGCAGTTTGAAGACAGTGAGGCCGTGGGAAACCCCAAGCCCTGATGTGAGACTGAGCCTACCTTGGAGATTCCTCGCACTGCCCCTTCCTGCTAAGTACTCTACCTGCAAACGCAATGGCAGATGCTTCAAAGGCCTGAAACGGAGCACTGTCTCTAGAAGCAACGGCAAGTCTCTCTGAAAGAATCAGTTTAGCATTTCCAGGGGAAAGGTCATTTCTTTACACCTCTGAAGAGGATAGATAACAATAACAGAAAGCATACCAGACACGAAAAGTGACATTTTCCTAGACTTCTAAAGGAAACCCTGACACAGCTGTGCAGCTGGTGTTAGGAGCCAGTGCACTAATTTATCTCACTTCATTGCATTGACTTTCCTCTTCTGTGAACTGGCATCGCAGCTGGGAAAAGAAACGTGTACTGCAACTTGCTGGATTATATTTACACGTAGAGTAGACACCTTCTAAGTTTCAAAGAAGAGACACCTCTAGCATTGGTGAGATAAGGGTGGTGTACAAATCACCCACATGAACTTGAAAGATCGCACTCTTGTGACCTAAAGAAGGAAAATACCGAGTGAAGTGTGGCACTTTGACTTCATCCGGCATAAATATCAGCGCCAAGGGAATCACATGGAGAGTCCTTAGAATACTGGGGTGATAAATCAGAAGTTAGAAGGAAGCCTCCAAAATCCCAAGGCCTGAGGAACAATTGATGGAACTGTCCATTAGAAATGTCCCCACCAGAAAATAAAGAAATATTTTGTCATACATTATCTAAAAGAGCTGCATTGTTACAGACATCCTTATTCAATTATTTATGTATACTCTTTCTGGTAAATCTCATCTGATTCTCTCTCCTTTCTAAATGTCACGGGTTTTACTCTCACATTGGCACTGAAGTTAACATTTGAAGGGGGGAAAGGTTGTACTTAAGTTTAATAGATTTCATATTTAATAACGTAGTCAATAAAGTCTGCCCACTTAATCAGTCAAAGGCTATTCCACTCTGGACACTAAATGCCACCAGTGAGCCATGTGGCTTCCATTACATACAATTGCCCCCTTATTTTCAACTCTCAAAAAATATTTTAATATTTCCAGAGCTTTACTTATCAATCAATAAATAAATAGTCATTGCTTTTAAGTAAATGAAATAGTGCTGACATTATACTTTGTATACTACCATTAAGAAAAATACAGAACAAGGAAATTCAAATCTCTATGGGATTTGAAAGAACTATTGTGTGTGGAAAAAATTGTAAACTTTTATGTCCTTTCCTTTCTCTCTTGTGACAGACTCTTTGCTTGACTACCTTTAGTCAGGCTCCTGAAGCTTCTCCTAAGCCCATCTGTATATTTCCTTATAAAATCTAGTTTTAACAAGAACCCTGCACAGTCAATTTAGCAAGAACCCTCTACCTTCCATATCTGATCAGGTCCGCCATCTTCCATCATCTCCCAGATGATGTCTGATCACCCTGGCCTGCTTTCAGCAAACTCCTCTTGTGTTGGGTTATCCATAAACCCCCCATACAGCCGATGTGTCCTCCTGGTAATTTCATATCCACTGACCCCCAACGCTGATCCTTCGTTAAAAATCCCCACTAGCCCATGCGGTAGTTGGAGTTGAGCCCAATCTGTCTCCTCCACTGTAGAATCCCATGGTAACAGTCCCTATGCCTATGGTGATGGTCCTGAGTAAAGTCTGCCTTACCATCTTTAACATGTGTCATTGATCCCCAACCCCCTTAACAGTTACAATTTCTCATTTTATAAAAGGAGAACTGCAGAAGGGAAAACAAAAGTAGAATATTATAACAAATCATGGACTCTAACATTTCCATCTATTGTATGCTTTGTATTCAACTTTACAGCAGTGTGACCTCATTAGTCATAGCAGTATTACGCTAAACACTGTTAGCAGCATGGCTCCAATACCTTTATGTTAGCATTGCAGCCATTTAAATAATATATTCTCAAACCTCAATTACTAATACCTAACAAGTTTTAGAGAGAGGGATAATGCACATCTAGGCAGTTTTTGGTTGTTCTTGTTTTTTCAATATCTTTTAGGTATTCTATAAACTCAAAAGGGAATGCGTACAAAAAGAATGACTCTTGAGAACTTTTAATTTTAAGCCAGGAAATATTCTACTTAGTGGCACAGTTTTACAGTGAGTGGGTGTAGGGTTGTAAAATATACTCAGACTAGTGATTTAAAGGATAAAAAAGAATAAAAATGTTTACTGTTAACTAAATACATACTTTCCTATTAAAGAGCAACAAAGGACTTAAAATCACTACATCTTTGCCTATCATGGAACTCCTATATTCTTTGGATGTTTAGGGAGCCTGCACTCAAATGGCTGTAAAATGTAGATTTTCTTTTTCTTTTTTTTACTGAAAGTTAATACTGAGGTGTCTTTAGTTTGCATTGTTTTTATTATAGCACTAAGAAGAAAATTACTTGTTTATTCTTTTCATTAACCATTTTAAACTATCTGAAATGTAAACTGTTAAGGAAACGAAGTCTATTTTTTTGTTCTCCAAACTTATTAAGTTTCAGTTGAGGCTTTCTCTTCTCAAAAAGTCTCTTAAGATGCACCAGACTGGGTTGGTTCATTTGTATTCAGGGTATCCTCTTTATAGCTTTCATTGCATTTGTCACTCTGTATTTTAATGTTCTTCCCATACTTTTTCTTCCCAACTACTCTGTAAATCCCTAAAGTCAGTAATTTTTTAACATAAAAGATGAAAGAACTTGCCAACAGAAACTATTACCAGATCATATGGCACGAGCAACCTAGATTCATGCAATGAGCACATCTCTGTCAGGAAAGAATTCCCTATGAATCTTATCACTGCTGAGTGCAAAGTTTTCAATTAATATGAATTTTCTACTCGCTCTGTATTTTGACATCGTTCAGCACACCCCAGTAGAAAAAAAATATGGTGGTAAGCCAGAACATTTTGATACATAATTATGAATGAAAATCTAAACATTTAAAACATCTATATATTTTTACACATTTGGGAAAATATAACTTTGGGGGCGTTGTTTATAGCGGCCCATCACAAGTAAGAAACTCTCAGCTATATAATATTTTATCCGTCTTAACAGTAGGCTGTTGAAACTTCCATTTTCAAAGCCACAATATCTCATTTTTTCAAAAGAAGTTGGTATCATTCAAATATGTAAAAATTCCTATTGAGAGATTAATTTAGTTATCTCATATGTCTGGAGTAAAGTTAAAAAACAAACAAACAAACAAAAACAAGGTCTGAAAAAGCCCTGCTTAGATTCTAACTCTGCCTCTGTCCTCTCTGGTCATGTAATCTTTAGAAAGTTGTTTAAACTTTCTAGGTTTCATTTTGCTCATCTGTAAAATAGGCATAATAAAAACCATCTCACGACTTGGTTTTGAGAATTAGTTGAGATACTAAAGGACAAGCACTTTGTATACAGTACTGCCTAGCGAATAATAAATGACCACTGAGACAAAACCAGCACATCCACTTATTGAGTTTCAGTTTTCCAAAATAAAATGCATGGTTCAACACATTCTGACACTGACTTATTGGGATAACAACAAAAAACAAGGATAGCAAATAAAAGCCACGGTATGAACTACCTGACATGCAAAATTTCCAGGGAACTTTTGGCACTATCAGACACTATAGAAAATGATAATACACAAAATGCTTAGTATTATACGAAATTATAGTGCCAACAGTCTCCACAGTATTTCTCATTTTCTTGGTAACAATGGGAACATTTCTGATTCTTTAGTCATCGATGCATTCGGTTTCTGAAGCTCACTCCGTTCACCTTCTTCCCTTCAAACAGGGGAAGTAAGGACAGGAAAGCAGGAGCTCTGAAACAAGACCATCTTTTTTCTAAAATCTGTGTAGTTTTCTTGTTCATTGTTGTCATACTTGAAGTCATTTAAGTAAAACATGACAATGAATGATTTACTCTCAATATCTCATCATATCACTACAATAGTACATTGAATTTGGACATTTAAAATATCTTTTTTTTTTTCATTTACATTTAACTCTCTCCAAAATTTATGAGTATCCTCATTTGCTATACAGCCAACTCTACCCACTTTTTCCTGCCCTCAAAATTTCTCATGCAGTGTTCTTTCCCCAAATAATCACGAGGCTCCGTTAGCATTTTGCAGGTGGCTGGACTGCACTGTTTGTTTGCTTGTGTTTCAAAAGTTAAACCGTAAGCATTAATCAGACCCTAAAGCGTTTTATTTTGTCTGTGGTTTCAAAAATGCAAATACGTTTGAAAGCTGACCAATTGCCTGGAAAGTACCAAAGAAGAACGGTTACTGAACAAAAGTGCTAAGGAAGAAAACCCAACACATGTTCTCATCACTGTGTCATTGTGGAAAGTTGGAGGGAGGACAAGAGTTAGAGAACAAGAGCAAGTACAAGGGAAAGGAAAGAGCCAAGGTTTGAAAAGCAATTCCTCCCAACTGAGTTTTACAACTACGTTAAAATAAAATTATGTATCACTAAAACAGAATCTTCAAAAATTTTTTATTACCTTAGATTTATTATTTTTCTTAAAAAATGTTGTCTAAATTGTTCCAAAACATGGCCAAATCTTTAAAATTAATTTTTAAATATGGTTAAAATGACTTACCCTTACACATGTTACAGACACATTATAGCCCTCTCTACTCATGATGCTCGTTAATGGATACTGCAGATATCTGAGTACATTTGTCTCACAAAAAAATACTGATAATACACTACTAGAGTATTCAATTCAGAATGGTGTTTTCTCTCATTATTTCTGTATGTAGTCAACTTTTTCTTTATAATTTACAATATTTATTTACATCCTGTCACAACAAGTTGTAATTATTTTTAATTCCAAAACCAATTCATAAATTTGATTAATTAGAACCTGTGGAAACAACAATGACTCTTGATCCTTATTAGTTGTCTTTGATAGGGACAGTTTTCATTCTTTGACTGTTCATAGGTCAGAAGAATCAGACAGTAAAGGTTAGATAATTTTTAGTGGGTCTCTGCTAAGGCACATCACAGAATACCTTCCCTACTGCGTCGAAATGCCTGATGAGTATTCAAAGGACATGAGAAATTTTAGGAACGTCCATTTCTTTCTCAAAATGCTATTGTAAGGCCTCATCCCAGTGTGGCAAATTGCTTTCACTTTGTGCTTAATTTAAGTTACTTCCACTGTATACTCTTGAATTATGGTTGTATCCATGACTGATATAAAACAGTGGTTGAGTTTTTAAAAATATATCCTTGAAAAGTGTACCTTTATCAGTTGTCAAAAATGATTTGAGCCAGAAGTTTATGCAGCCTATTCAGAATTAAAGGCTATCTTTAAATCTTGTTTTTTCATGTTTATTCGCTTACAAGATTTTATTTAAAAGTGGCCTTTAATTACACCTTTCCATTACTAATTAAATATATATTTATAAATATATGATAGAAGATATGAGGTAGATTTATTAGCTATGATAGAAGGAAAGAGAAACAAGAACATTGAAAGAAAAAGGCAGGGAATAAATGTATTTCTTAAATGAGAATCCGTTTCTATTTAAACATTTCTACAGGTATCACTCTTTGGGGGGAATAAATAATCTTGGGGGAAAAGTCATGCTCACATGTATATGGATAGCATCCCTTGGCAGTAGAGAGACATAACACATTTCTGACAGGTTTGAAAACCAGCAAGCCTAAGGCAAAACACAATTATTCTGACAATGGATATTAATATTGGAAATCCTAAAACTAGATCTGTATGGTTCCCAAACTGTATATGATAATGAGCAAATCAGTTTCTTGTGCTGCATTTTTGTTTTCAGCGTTCAATAGAACTCAATTACTATCCCAATTTTACTTTTTTTCAGAATTTTATTCTTGAAACACAGGAAGAAAGTGCAAACCAAAGATAAGTGATCATTTTCTTCTTAGTGGTTCTCTCTCAGACCCTGAAGATCCATCCTTAAAGTGTTACTCAGGGTTGATCATCATTTAAGTTAAAATCCCATTAAACTATTTTCCAATTTCTATTGAGGCACATATCTAATGATTATTAATGTTCTGTCTGGTGATGTTTATGGATGCAGAACCAGGCAGTAATTTGTCTCAATAACAAAGACTAAGCCAGTAGAAAGATATTTAGTTATCTAAGTATTTAAAATACTTAATTGCTTATCTCTATAAGTAATACTTCCTCCCTTTAGGAATACTGCAGGGTACAATGCTGAGTTACTGAATAGTATATGGTTTTCTATTTTTATATGAATCATTAATTGTAAAAGAAAAGCAGAGGTATGGATGTGTGATGAGAAAAGCTACAATATTTTTTAAAAGCTTAGAAATAGGAAATGTGCTGAACAATTGAAAATTGCTGAGTAACTGGAAAGTTAAGGGAGAAGGTAATTTGTTAAACCATACTATTCAAAAAAATATTGAAAATGTGTTATCATGCAATATATATCAACTATTGATTTTCTTTGATTACCTAAGATTTTACTATTGTCAAAAAGTAAGCCGTCAGAAATCATTTATATTGTAAATCTGTACGGATCAAGCAAAGAACATTAAGATATTTTCAGACCCTACCAAGTATTATTAAGTTTATGAAAATGCAAATATTAGTTTTTATTATTCTTTTATTTTTTTCTTAAACTCAAGTATAAAAAAGTCTTCAGTTATTTTTTGTAATTTGCTGAATAAGTAAATGTAGATTTTAATTGACTCTGATTAATTAAAAGTTTACTTTATAAGATGCAGTCACATAAATAACTGGTAGGTTGCTGAAATTTATAATATAATTTAAGTAATAAATTAGCTAGAGTTAAAATCACTCTCTAAATAGGTTTCCTAGACTGATTTACTGTCATAATATAAATGCCAAAATGTAATGAGTGATTCAAATTTCACTGATATAATATGACATCTGACAGATAATAATGGGTTCCTGAAACTGCTGCTACAAGTAATATGCAGTACAAATTTAGCATGGCTAAATTCAATATTAGTCTATGAAGATAACAGTACAACTAAGCGAATTAGGTAATTATACCATGACTAAATATTATAATTAGTTTTATAATTACATTTATTTACATGGTGAATTTTGATAATATTAACTCGTTTTCAAGTCATCATCAATTTTTTTTATAGAAGATAATATACAATTATATGGAATACTACAATCACTTCAAATTATCAGCTGTGGGTTCATATTCTCTTGTGTAAGAATATATCCAAATGTACCAATGGGCCTTCCTCTAAAATATTTTTAACAAATATATGAGAAATACCAACTGTGTACAAGGAAAGAAAAAAAAAGGAACTGTAGGAACAAAAATGTATTGAGTGTTCCATAGAAGGTATTTGTACTGATTTTCTGTCATAGTGTAAGGAAAGAACATCACAGACATGAATCCAGAGTGAAAAAAAGAAAAAAAGGATGGATACTTAATTTTTGAAATCTGCTTGTGAAATACATTTTCTGTTATGTACAATATTTAGGAGACATGCGGTATAAGGGTGTGACAGGAGTCAATTGACTCTAGTTGGTAACTTTTGTTCACGTCAAGGAGAGGCTGGGGAAAACAAAGCTTATATCTGATTTAGTGATCAGGTATTTATTACACACCTACCATGTGCCAGATACCAGGCTAAGAATTGTAGAGTTTAAAAACAAAGGAAAAGTCTGGTTCTCTTTGAAGAACTTACAAGTTAGTATGATAAATGTACACTTAAAATCTTTATTAAAGTTATATACAGAGAGTGCCAAAGATGTATACACATTTTAAGAAAGGAAAGAATCTGTATTAATTGTAACACTCAATATATACCAATAACAAAAGATGACTACAAGTCACACTTGACTTCTGCAATTATAAGCGGTGCTCAAAGTGGTTACTATCAGTGTCCAGACACTTTAGATTATGGCAAAGTACTGCTGGAGTATAGATGATATCTCTTAAAATGTGTATACATATTTTTGACACCTCTGCTATATACCATGTGTCCCCAAAGATAAGACCGGGTCATATATTAATTTTTGCTCCAAAAGACACTTTAGGGCTTATGTACAGAGGATGTCATCCTGAAAAATTACACTAGGGCTTATTTTCTGGTTAGGTCTTATTTTCAGGAACCATGGTGTGTGTGTGTGTGTGTGTGTGTGTGTGTGTGTGTGTGTGTGTGTGTCTGTGTATCGAGAGAAAGAGAGAAAAAAATGTCATGGGAAAATAAAAAGTGTGATTAAATAGCTGTGGCTCAACTGACTACACACTAAATTTTAGATTCAATCAAACCACAAAAGCTTTTCATTCATGAGTTTACCTGATGACAGTAACCATAGATACTGTGCCTTTTCTAGGTCTCTCCTACAATTGACAGTCATGGTCCAAGGCTGCCCACAATAAGTTGTCTTTCATTACAACATGGCTCTCTTACTGAAGACAGACATTTCCAGAGGTGATTTTAAGATATACAGTCAACATGCCCTAGTAGGTAAACACTGTGCTTACTTCCACTCATGACCACATCAAAATTACAACTAAACTACAGAATAACCGTCATTGAGAATAGCCTGAAGTCTAACTGAACTGAAATCTTACAACGTAAGAAATACAGAAGAAACCATCTTGAGACTATTAAGAGAGGCAGAGACATTAAACAGCCTGGTCCCATACCTGCGTGTGACCATTAAAAATTAGGAGTGATATCTCAGGTGGGAAGCTTCCCCCCAGAGGAGGAGGTACTGAAACTATGGGCTGGTGTGGAGCTGGTACCCGGGAGAGCAGTCCCCATAACATCTGGTTCTGAAAACCAGCAGACTGTGGCTGAGTGAGACAGGCCAGCTGCATTCCCAAGTACTCCTCTTAAAGAGCCCACACATGGACTTACTCACTGACGAACTTACTTGTTGTGAGCTTCAGCAGTGGGACAGAAGCTCGAAAGGTGCAAGGGACACATGTGGAGGAACTGAATTGTCTGGCCTCAAGGCAAGGGCTGCAGGGCAGTTTTCTCCTGGACATAGAAGCTGGGGGAAGCCTTTATTTCTTTGTTGAGCCATCCCCCAGCCAGAGTGCAGATGCAGGTGGCCACCATATCTGATTCTTCATCATGCAGGCTAACACTGTACAGTCATCCTGATTCCCTGAGAACCTGCCCCACCCAAACTTTGGGCACACCAAAGCGGCCTCCAGTGGCTTTTCCATGCAAACAGTTTGTCTTGGCTCATACTGTGGTATTTCCTAAAATTGCTCAAAGGTTCAAAAAACCCAAACAAGCAGCATGTGGCTTTGGCATGTCCTGTATCTCTGGTAGAGAAGCTCTAAGCCTGGCACTAGTGACTGTCAGCCTGGGTTTGCAGCTTGCCTCTCAAGGCACCACTATGCACAGTGTGGGAGGCAGCCAGTGGTGGATTGCTTTATGGCTCATACCAGGTGATCCTGGGCAGGGAAAATGCTGCAGCTGAACTTGGCCTGTGGTGGGACCTGTCCCAGGAGGCCCTGGGATTGGCACACCCAATTGCCAGCTTTGCACTCAGCTGGAGCATCTCCAGGGATGACACAGCCAAATGGCACACTGGGAGGGACCAGAGCCCTGCTAAGAGAATCCTACACTGTAGGGTAAGATCCTCCACTGTAGTCACAGCCAGTCCTCAAAACCAATCAGCACAAGGATCAATCCCTCAAACTGATGTGCAAACAGCAATCATGGCTCAACTACAATGGGAGGGCACACCCAACCTACACAAAGGACACACCTGGTATACCCTGCTCAGGTGACCAGGAAGACTCTGCCACTGAGTCCCCCGGAACATATACTATATAAGGCCACTCTACTAAGACCTAGAGACATAGCAGCTCTAACTAATACATAGAAACAAACACAGGGGAGCAGCCAAAACGGGGAGACAAAGAAACGTGCCCCAAATAAAAGAAGAGAACAATGCTCCAGAAATAGAACTAAACAAAATGGAGACACTAAATCCACCACATAGAGATTTCCAAACACTGGTAATTAGGATGCTCAGTGATCTCAGGGAGAACTTCAAGAAAGACGTAGGAAACATAAAAATAGAGATAGAAAACATAAAAAAGAACCAGTCAAAAATGAAGAGTACAACAACTGAAATGAAGAATACATTAGAGGGAATCATCAGTAAGTTAGATGAAGCTGAAGACTGAATCAATGATTTAGAAGATAAGGTAGCAGAATACACCTAAACAGAACAGCAATGAGAAAAAAAAATGAGAATAGTTTAAGGGGCCTCTGGGACAACATCAAGCATACCAACATTTGCACATAAGGCTACCACAAGTGGAAAAAAAAAAGCAAGGCATTGAAGACCTATTTGAAGAAATAATGATGGAAAACTTCCTTAACCTGACACAGGAAATAAATATACAAACCCAGGAAGCACAGAGAACCCCAAACAAGATGAACCCAAAGAGGCCCACACAAAGGCACATCATAATTAAAATGCCACAGCTTAAAGACAAAGAAGAATCTTAAAAGCAGCAAGAGAAAAGCAGTTCGTTACCTACAAGGGAGTTCCCATAAGACTGTCAGGTAATTTCTCAACAGAAACTTTGGAGACAAGAAGGGATTGGTGCAAAATATTCAAAGTGATGAAAACAAAGGACCTACAACCAAGATTACTCTACCCAACAAAGCTATCATTTAGAATTGATGAACAGATAAAGAGCTTTCCAGAAAAGAAAAATCTAAAGGAGTTTATCACTATCAAACCAGTATTACAAGGAATGATAGAGAAAGTTCTTTAAGATGAAAAAAAAAAAAAAAGACTCAAAAGATGAATAATAAAATGGCAATAACTACCTATCAACAATTACTTTAAATGTAAATGGATTAAATGCTACAAACAAAAGAGAGGGTGGCTGAATGGATAAGAAAACAAGACACATATGCTGCCTACAAGAAGCTCACTTCAGGTCAAAAAACACCCAGAGACTGTAAGTAAATAGATGGGAAAAAAATATTTCATGGAAATGGAAATGGAAGGGAAAAAAGAAAAAAGAAAAAAAAAGGAAAGAAAAGCTAGGGTAAAAATACTTATACCAGACAAAATAGATTTTAAAACAAAGTTTATAACAAGAAACAAAGAAGGATCCAGTAATCCCAATTCTGAAATTCTGAGTATTTATCTGAAGAAACCCAAAATGTTACTTCGAGGGTCTATGTGCACTCATATATGTTCACTCCAACATTGTTTACAGTGGCCAAGATGTGGAGGCAGGCTAGGCTTCCATTGATGGATGAATGGATAAAGAGGAGGTGGCCCATATCATATATGCAATGGAATACTGCTAGGCCATGGAAAGGAATGGGTTCTTTTGATTTGTGGCAATATGAATGGACCTGGAGGGTATTGTGCTGAATGGAGTATATAAGACAGCGAAAGACAGATGCAATGTGATTTCACTTATATGTGGAATCTAAAGAACCAATAAACAAACACACAAACAAAACAAAAAACAAACTCATAGATGCAGCAAACATTTTGATGGTTGCCAGACAGGAGGGAGGCTGAGGACGGATGAAACAGGAGAAAGGATTAAGAAGTACAAACAGGTTGTTACACAGTCGACATGGGGATGAAGGGTGCAGCATAAGGAATATAGTCAATAATATTATAATAACTATGTGTGATGTCAGATGTGTACTACATTTATTGGGGCGATAGATGTGAGGGGGGTGAGGACAGGGTGAAAAAAGTGAAGGCATTAAGAAATACAAATTGGTGGTTATAAAACAGTCATGAGGATGTAAAGCAAAGCATAGAAAACAAAAATAACATGGTAATAATGATATACATGTCTACTACACTGTAAAATAATATTGAATGTGACTTATTTTAAAAATTCAAAACAGGGAGAAAAAGTGAAGGGGGATAAGAGGTTCAAATCATGAGGTGTAAAACAAACAAGTCTTTGGGATGTAATGTACAGCATGGGGAATATAGTCAATGCTAATGTGATAGAGCGGGATGGTGTCAGATGGTTGGTGGACTTACGGTGATCACTTCTTTAGGTTTATGAATGTTGAATAACTATGGTGTATACCTGAAACTAATATACTATTGTATGTTAGCTACATTTTCATAAAAATCTTAAAAAGTAGATGATTTTAAGATGTAGCTAATTGTATGTTAGCTACAGTTTCATAAAAATCTTAAAAAATAGATTATTTTAAGATGACAGAAGTGAAGAATTAGATGATTTTAAGATGACAGAGTTTAAGAAGTAACAGTAACAATAACGAGGAGTTTTAATAGTGTTCTTGTCCTGATATAGTCTTAATCATCAGCATTGTCATGACTGGCATTTCTCGAAGTCCTGCAATGGGCCAGGTGCTGAATACATCATTTGTTTTATTTTTGCACCCATTCAAGAGAAAAAGAAAACCTGCAGCATGGAGAGGGCAAGTAAATTACCGAAGATTTTACTGCTAGAATGCATTAGAGATGGGATTTGAACACACATTTCATGGACAATAAAGGCTGTAATTTTCTATTTCTATCCTTTTGGCTTTCCCACCTAATTTTTTTCTTGCCCTTATGCTGTGATCTAATAGGAATATTTCAAGCAGGGATAATATTTTTGCAGAAAGCTGAGGATTTATTCTGCATATCTTCATGGTTTATTATACACACACACACACACACACATACACACACACACACACACACACACACACACACACAGCAAGATCTGCTATATATTTTATTGATATTTTGTTGCCGGTCAAGTATTTGTTCTTTCCACCTAGATTTGCAAAACCTGTGAACTGCCCCCCCCCCCAAAATACACACACACACACACACACACACACACACACACACACAAACACACACAAACTTACACACATTTTGTCACCCTTCCCTTCCTTTATTCACTATTTTTCTAATAACTGGAAGATTCAAGATAGGCTATGTTCTCAAAAACATTTTTGAATGGAAAGAAGGAAGAGAAGGGAAATAAGGTTTGGTCTAAGGAGAGGAGCTGAACTCCAGTTAAATACAATTCTCTTTGATGCTGTGTGAGCATGAAGGATAAAAACAATAAAATGATCATCCTGGTCTACTGCTGTTCATCACTCTATTCCTCATTGCTTCAGAAACAGATGTTTTGTGATTCATCTTTTAAAATTTGGATGAGATATACATTAATGCTTATGCCCAGACTGCTGCCAGAGTGGTCTTCTGCCACACTAGATTCCCATCCACTATCAGTTTAAAGTTCTTATTATTTATATTGATCATATTGCTTATCTTGATCATTGATATTAATCATATCTTGATCTTCTCTAATACCACTTTTAAGACTGACTTATACACAATCAAACTGTTTTTCTACTCATTGCTGTTTCATCTCTTTTTCCCTACATTTTTATATTCCCTTTATTTTAAATATTCTGCCCTATCTTCCCTGTGTGGCA
This sequence comes from Rhinolophus sinicus, assembly GCF_057876585.1. Taxonomy (NCBI): domain Eukaryota; kingdom Metazoa; phylum Chordata; class Mammalia; order Chiroptera; family Rhinolophidae; genus Rhinolophus; species Rhinolophus sinicus. The sequence continues at coordinate 173,181,392 of NC_142516.1, read as the reverse complement.
AAATTCTCATCCTTCCAGATGCAAGTCAAAATTTACTTCCATTTAATGAATTATCTAAACCCCCAATTTTTTCTACATATACCTCTGAAAATTTGTAAAACTGTATTTTTATTATTTTAACATGTCTATCTACTACTAGACCTTGAATTCTTGTAAAACTTCCCTAAACAGTGCCAGATATTGATGACAGGACATATAATTAAAGTACGAGCCAAAGAGAGGAAAGTGTCAAAATTAATGCTGTTGTGATCTATTGTAAATCTTTGATTTCAAGAGGGTGAAATATGCCTTTCATTATGTGTCACAACTGTTTTATTATCTGATCTACATAAGTATAAATACAATTAATTATGTTCATCGCTTTAAGTGAACCAATTCATACAGAAACATAATATTTATTTTTTTTCTCTAGACTGTTGACCTGCCCTTTTCATTTCTAATTTTGATGAATAAAGCTGAAATTATTTTACCATCTCTATCTGTACCTATGTCTCCAGCATGCATCTAGCATGACTCTAATGTTTGGATAATCTTTAGGTATGTGAGAATTCTTTATAAAGATTACATAGTCCTAGGGAAAAGATGAGAGTGGCAAATGAAAAAACAAACAAACAAACAGCAACAAAAACACAAAACAAAAAACCCCACAAATAGTATGAAGAGAAGTTTAATAAAACAAAATAAGTCTTTTTTACCAAATGTTTATCTATATTCATTATCTTAATAATTGTATTTATTTTCTTATATCATATTCTTCAGGGACACCAAGTGAAAAGCATATAGAAAAACCAGTATGATATCTGAGCACAGTTATGGATCAAATTCTGTGGGATTCAACCTGTAGGTTTTTAAAATTAAATAGATATGTTCAAATCTATTGACCCATGCTATTTTTTCAACTCCTTCTAGTTACAACCCACTTAAAGGATATGCTCTTGTAACAGAAACAGCTCTCACAAAAAAATCTGTAGTCTTGGTATGAAGTGGTTGAAGAGAAGATGACAACTAACAGACTAATTAAATATAGACATATGTCATGCCATTTTTATGGATGATTTTAGGGAGGAGGTAGTGTCTCATTTTTAAGTTTGTAAGTTTAAAACTTGAGTTCTAATATCTAATATTTTAATGTGTATATAGATACATTCTTAAAATTTACCATTAAATATACCTGCTAATAAAAGCATTTCCTTTTCCCATTTATTCTGAAAAACCTCACCTTGATAAATTAAGAAAAATATAAAGTCAATATAACCTATCTCTGAATGGGATTTTTTTCCCCCTTGGTAAACAACGTTCATGAGTCAGTCTAGTTCTGTTATTTTATGTTATCATTGCCTGCTATGAAATGTGACCATAATATCTATAAAAACAGTTTCAAAAAGTAGGAGGAATGCCAGTTTTTATATACTTAAAATATGCATGAGCTATTTTCTCTTACTACTTCGTTCTACATTTTAAGTACAAAATTTCAAGCATTTAAAATGGAAGGAATAGTGAATGCCAAGCATTCCAATTTCCCTTTTACTATGAGAAATGCATTTCCAAGGAAAAGAGGCTCATTACAATCTGTTCTATTGTAGGACAATTTTTCTTGCTATAATTTTCCTTTTAAGGTGGCATGCTTCTTTCCTACTCTCCATGCACGGTGCCTATTTCATGCCAGAGATGTGTTTGCCTCTACTTCCCCAAGATAATCTCTTTACAATTTGAAGATACATGTAATACACAGGTCTCCCGCATCTTCCCAAGTCTTCTTGTTTTTCAGGTATATTATCCCTGGTTAGCATAGGAAATGGTGTCCAGATCACCACTGTCCAAGTTGAACTCCCTTGAATCCACTCCATCTAGCAATGCATCCTTCCAACTCCTGGTACCCAGAATTGAATGTAAAACTCTAAATATGATTTCATCAACCCAATATAGAGTCAAATCATTACATCTGTCAATATAAACCCAGAGTATTTCTTAATCTGGTCTAAGAAATTATTATCATTTTCAGTAACAATTGAAACCTGCTAAATTACAATGAATCATAATCAATTAAACAACTACAAATCGGATCCTTTGGATCACTGCAAAGCTAGGTCAAATGCCTTTTCTAATTATATTTCTCTTTAGCTCTAATGCATATGTAGAACATCACACATAAAACTTATTTTTTTGTGTTTATTATTCCACTCACTTACAAATCTACTTGATCCCGATTCGGTCCCCTACCTTTTACTTTGTACATCATCCAGATATGAGGCACATTATTCCTGGATCTTTATCAAAGACAGTAATAATGTAAGGCCAGACTAAATTAGGATCAGGAGCAGCATTACATTGCACAACAATATATAGAACTCCTTCAGCTTTACATACGTATCATACAGAAAGGATTATAATATTATAAGCCTGCCAAAGTAAACAAGATAAACGAGGATGCCTAGGGAAATATTTGGCTTAGAGTAGGTGTTTAGGAAAATATACGTGGTATGATTTTTTTGAGGCTAAGCATTAATTAAGACTCATTTCACTAGATCAGACTCATTTAACTGGGCATCTTGAGGTTTGAAGACAGCTCTAAGTATCAAATCCTCTATAATATTTTTGAAATATTTTAATCTTTTAAAATTCCATTGAATTAATTATTTTTCCCAATGAAGTTTTAGAGATGAGGAAGGTAATGGATTGTGTGTGCACAAAAAGTGTGAATGTATGTTTGTGTGTGTGTGAGAGACAGAGAGAAAGAGAGAAAGAGAGAGAGAGAGAGAGAGAGAGAGAGAGAGAATCAGAACTCTGATATCATTTGGAGAAACAATGTTTTATAAATACATAAAATAAAATAAAATAAAAATAGCTTCAAGCCACTAACTAACATTTATTGTACCACCTACAGGGGCAGTATCAACATCTCCCCTAAAGGAGCTAGACTTGATTATAAAATTTTTGTCAAATATGATGCCAGCGGCATTCAAACAGCAAGATGACTTTGATAATTCAAGTAGTATAATTCAAACACATGGCTCATGAATGAGGGATTACAATATCACAACCCACTGTGTAAAAATCTGGTTATAGAGCTCCGTGTGTGTGTGGAAAATTAATTTCATATTAGATGTAGATCCACATGCATCTTCTAACAAATTATTTGGAATATTCAAGCATATGTTCTGCTTTTCTTCCTAAGCACTGTATTAGGAAATTGTGCATCCTGCTGTTTAGCAAACATCAACACGCTGGATTCTCACTAACTGCACAAGACTCCCGATATACAGAGCATACAAAGCAAGAGGTGAGAGGCTGCTGGAAACATTTCCTGACTTTTCTACATGAGAGAATGTGGCAGTTTCCATTCCAGTGTGTCCATTTTATTGAAAAGACTGCACCGTGTATTTTTGTCAACCAGGGAGATGTTTCTATATACCATAGCCTGTCTTTTCTATATAATCCCATGTTTATCTACATTCTAAGAAGTAATAGGTCTCCAATTTATTATAGTTACTGCTAACAACTTATAGGTATGTTTACAAACTCTATAGGGCCCTAGCCTCTTTCATATTTGTTTATACTGGAATTTAGAGATTATTACAGTTAGTGGAACAATTTGGGATACCTAGAATATATATTTTCATTCTCCTTAAATACTGTAGACACATGTTATGGGTCAGGCATGATGCCAGGTCCTAAAGCCCTACCTTTCTCTTGAAAGGCAGACAATTCTAATATAAGTCTATTTCTTATAAAAGGTTGAGTTTAGATTTTGAATTTAAATATTGCTGACCAGAAAAACAATTCATCAAAGCATTAAATATTGCTATTGCAAATTCCGCTTTCCTGTTTTGTTATCATATAAATGATAATGAATTGATTAATGCCTAGTGTGAATTATCACAATGTCCAGTGTTTGATAAAATTATTCACTAAAATATTGTCAGGACTTACTTAAATCAATGACCACAACTGATTAGACTTCTTACTGTGAATTAAAATGGATACTATTATCACGAATCAGAGAGTAAGGAAATAGAAAAATATATATTACTCAATTATTGTGCATCTGTCTTTCTCATTATAAAAATGAAAGCATGACAGCAGATCATATACTCACTTACTGCTGATTAAGAAAGAAAGCATGGCATAACAAATTACTGCCTTAGGAGGAGTGAATTAAAAAAAAAATCTCAAAACATAATTTTGTACTGTTAATTCAAATCTGGTTTCTTGTCTCAAAAGTCAAATGCATTTCTATTTCTCTGCTCTTCAGCATGTCAACAGAGAGACTAATGAACTTAATTTTTAAAATAGTGAATTAAGAGAAATTTCAGTTTCTCTAGTGTTTAATATTTTTGTTTTTGTTTCATGAACATGGACATCAATGATGATTTTATGTGTGTGTAACTAATTCAGTAGTCAAACTGAGATGAATAAAAACAGGTATTACTGACTATGTTGGTGATATTTTTGAAATCAGTAGAAAAATAAGACTTCTAAAAATCAAAATGTTTTAAATGTCACAGGCAAAACATAACTTAGAAGTAAAATAAAAATTTGATAATTTAACATATTCTGGTTTTCTTTCTATTATAATGTTTTCCAGTTTCTCAGAGTTTTCTATGTTTGGAACACCATCCTGCAATCCAGACTGCAATTATCACTTGATATCACATCCCTCTTGATACTATAATAGTTTTATAATCTAAACATTAAAATAATACCTACCGTACAGATTTGAGATTAAATAAAACGATTATATGAAAGCTTCTAAAAATGCTTGACATGTAATTAATCTTAGCTAAATCGAAAATAAATTCATTAGTTGAAAGACAGGAAAATCAACTGTATGTCCTTTTGACCAATAAAAAAAAAGATTTCCAGTTAAAACAACACTATATTCTATGAATCAAGAATTATTTAAAATAATAGGAAGAAAGATTTCAGTCAATGTAAATCTGAGTACCACTGGGATTCTTTTTCTCCTGGCAACTTCTGCTTTGCACCTAAACCTCTTCAAGCTTCCCAAAGTCGTTTTAAATTTCAGGACAGTCCCAAATCAGCAATGGTCAAAAAACTAGAAAATACGAGTTTACAAACATTGAAGTCATCAGCTTTGGTTAACAGGTTTTTAGGTGTTTCCTCTGGGAAAATGTACCTGCATTCCAAGCTTCATATATCTGTGAAAGCATTCAGCCTAGTTTTACTCCAGTTTCTCCCGTTAGGCATCGAACAGCTAGTTTTATGTTTAAATCTACACCTTAGTCACAAAACAGCATGTCATTGGACTGCACCTTTCTAGCATACAATGTTTGCTGTTCAGAGAGGAAGAAAAGATTATTCTCAACTCCTTAGAACCTACTTCGTTGTTGTTGTTGTTTGTGGGTGGCCTCTGTGAATTCAAAAACTTCATCTGGAACTGTATTCTTCTAATCTCAGTAAAAATTGGGAACACTTCCATGTTGCAATGACTCCCACAATCCCTTTTTACTTTAATGGTTGTCTAAATTAACTTCTAGCTTGCTAATCATGACCCAAAATTAGAGAAGACAAACTTTCATCTAATATTCCCTTGTCCTTTATTAGCATCACCAGTCTTCAATCTAAGAGATTTTTCAATATCTTCAGAAATAACTTCACAGGTAACAAAAATAAGGACTCTGTTCTAAAGGAGATAGTAGCAGAGTGAAAGGAGGGATAAGTAAGGGCAATCTTAAATTCACAAAGAGGCTAAACACAAGAGTAGAGGTAGTAATTAAAGAGAGAGAGAGAGAGAGAAAGGTATTTTCATATTTGGGCCTTGAAAGCCTACTTTCATCTTTATGGAGTGTGATATTGGGTACCATGGTGGAGAAGCAAAATAAACAACTAGGTTATGGCATCTGTGGTCCTAAGTGTGGAATGAGGAATAGTTGGCAAGTTATACATTTTACGACATAAAGTAGAAGAAGGAAAATGCATTTATAAATAAAAACATTTACAAAGCAAGAGAATAAAAACAGAAGGAGAAAATAAACGTGATCAGAAAGTGAAGAACACAATATAGGACAAGCAAGAACATCGGAAGGATTGCTTTAGTGTTTTTCTATTTTGTTTTCCGATAGATGCCCACTTCCAAATTGGACAGGGCATTATGTACATAGAAGACAATTAAACCAAGGAATGCATGTAATAGTGTGGCTAACCTAGCACTGTGATATACTGTCATTCATATAGCAAGGAGGAGGCATCACTATAGAAACAGAACGGCTGTTTGTGAAAAGCTATGCCTCTCCCAAGGAGCAGAGAGTCACTTTGGAAAACACTTAGCAGATTTGCTGTGAGCTAAATTAAAAAGAATAGAGAACACTGACTTATCTTCAAGTCAAATAAAAAAAAAAAAGAAAGATGTAATGCACAATTAATAATTACATTTCTCCTATTTTGAATTTTCTCATGTTGAATAGTAGGAATTTCTACCATTAAAACCACTAGTAGAGGCATTCTCTAGGGTGGTAGAAAAAACAAACAAGTACAAATCTTAAGCTAATTTTACAGCTGGCTGCATAATTGCTTTGGCAACAGTCATAGACCAGCTTTTACTCTAAAATGTATTCTTATATTGAAAATAGAAGGTAAAAAAACAATACGCCTAGAAATGAGGGAGCCCGGCAGAATGAACATGCTTGGTCCCAGTGGTGGGCTACCAATTATCATTGTTTTTTTTGTTTTTTTCTTTGTGAAAGGTACACATTCAGATAACTTGGTACCTTTGGGGGCGGGGGAAGGGGAAAAAGCGAATGCACTTACAAATATCAAATGGTAATTTAGGATTAATTATATATAAATAACATGACTATGTAAGAAGTTCATTTTCCTACCTTGGTCATTTAAAAATAACCTCAAATAAAAGGTATCTTTGACAAATAAAAGGTATAATTTTGCCCAGACTTAGAGATAAGAGGGAAACATGACAGGAATTCTCAAAAATGCATTTGTGAGACAACACATCAAGCCTCTAATTGAGTAAAAATTATTCTAATTAGATTTACAATAGATTTCACGATTACTAATGCTATGAAATTAAAAAGCAGGATAGGAAATATAATAAGACACCCTTTAGAAATTTCGCATTTAGATAACTTAAGTGGCTTGGCTTGAAGACAAAATAAAAAATAAATGTAATTTAGTACAAATAAATGCAAACAAATCCTGGAGCCAAAGGACAAATCCAACAAATGCTCTAGGACATAGGGTGAGATGTTATTATTGAAGGAAAAATAGCTGCAAAGCACTCAACTCAATGCAGAGTGGCAGTGAATACAACAAACAAGAGATGGTTGTATTGTGCTATTGAAGTACTAAAAAATAAATCAAAGTAAGTTCAATAATGATGAAACATTGGGTGCATTCATAGTACTTGCTATATGACTAGTACTTTGTTAGGAAACTATGGTGAGAGCATTCCTTTTAATGTCCATGAAACACCAAACACAGCTGCTGAGAAAGCCTCTGGGTACAATCATTCTATGAAGTTCAAACATTGAACATCATCACTTGTGACAGCAACAATGCCTAAAAAAAAGAAAACTGATGAGGGATGAGATGTTGCCTTTCAAACAGGATGGTCCATTCTCAGTAACTGAAAGCCAGTAATCATGAGCAGAAAGATTTGGAAACTTCGTTGGACCACAAAAAATAGTAGAAGAACAAGTAATTATATTACTAGGCATGAAAGCAACACAAACAAATTTAAAACAAACAAATAAAAAAATCGAATTTTATTTAGGTATCTTTTCCAGGCTCTATTGTACTTAAAGTTTCATTTTCCTGATATGAATAATTTTGTTTTAAGTATGTCAAGGTCTGACTGCCTTTTCTATACAAGAAAAAAGTTCTCCACCTCCACCAGGAGAATTAATTGACAGGGTAGTTATTTAATGGACATAATGTGCATAAGGCAGGTAATGGGCACTAGAGTCATGGAATGTACTTGGTTATTTTCCTCAACATATCACAATAATTTAACAAATATATTCAATGAATCGTTTACTGCTTATAAATTCCTGACAATTCGAAATTCACATTCTGATGCTGTGGCAACAATTGTAGATTCTGGAGCCACAATTCAAGTCTCAGCACTAACCTGGGTTATGTGACATGAGACAAATTGCTTAATCTTTCTACAGTTCAGTTGTCTCGTCTGTAAAAATGAGAGGTAGTAATATGTTTGAGTTGTAAATAAAATAATTTATGTAAAGTACTTCAGACCTACCTGACAAGAACACTTGTCAACTAGTAATAGTTAAGTCATCTATGTATGTAATGTTTATCCATTTAACACAACTAACTGAACTATTAAAATATTATAATTTGCAATTTTGATTTGTGATTATCGAAATGATTTATGTTAGCAAGAAATATATAACAATATATAATCCCAAAGCATGTTACCTGAAGGTATTTTACAATCAAAATAACAATAGACATCTAAAAATGGGTTCTTATACAGAATTAATGTAATACATGTGTTCTAAGTTTATATATTCTAAACCTTATAAGTATTTTTATAAGAAATAATATAAGTTTTTCACGCATTATAGTCCTAAAACATTGGGATGTTTCCAATATCCTTTAAAAATATTTAAGTTGTGAATATCATTGAATTCATAACTACAGAAATGGGGCAAAAAAAGAAATAACTTCACATGTGAAATATGGGGAAGGAAATATCACCAGTGTTAGAGGTGGGTATAGCAGTATATCTTTATAGGTTTATCTAAGATAACCTTAAGAAATGCTTTAAAAATACATGGGCTGTTCTTAATTCAGTTTATGCATAGTCGATTGAATCTATAGGTAGCACATCCACTATCAAAAATAAATTTACACTTCTCTAAAACAACACTTTCTACTATATTGCCTACTTGGAGTAGAAAGCCAAGTCACCAAATTCAAAGGCAAGCAGTTTTCTGTCTCCATGGATCATTGGTTTCCCAGGAATTCACTTGGTGGCTATACAATTATTTTTGAAAGTAACATTTATCTCATGTGCCATGGAGAAATCTGGTGAATATTTTTAAAAATGTAAAAATACTCCTCTCTAAATGCAAAATTTCAGCTGTCATAGTTGTCTTATCTTCCCTTAGTGTACTTCTACTCCACAAATAATATTTGTCATGTCAGAATCCTGCCTTTTCCTCTCAAACACCGAGTGAATGCTGTAACAAAGCTTGATAGTGCAGTTTTGCTCATGCTTTCTCCTACCAAAATGACTCAGTGCTTTTTCTCTACCTCCTCGTTCTGTTTTCATTACTTTTACTAAAGAGAGACAACCTGCATTCCTTTTTCTGTGCTCTAAACTACTGTATTTACATTTTCATTCCATGTAATATAGAACATAATTGCCCTAAAAAAATGTCACATATTGAGGTGTGGCTTCCCTTAATCAGGCTAGCACTTGACAGTTGTTCAGTGTTGTATGCCCTCAAAATGTACCCAAAAAGCAGATACTCAATGGCACTTTGTTCACTGGTTTAAATAGTAAATACTGGTGACTACTCTTATTATGACTCTAAGTAATGGGAAAGATGTCCAATTATAGGAGGGCATAATTTCAGAATATGTAAACCCAAAAAAACAAAACTGCCCTCAACAAAATATGTGAGTGCATAAGTTCTATCTGTTCATACTATTTCAATTAAAGATATATAATGCTGACCTTATGAAGTTCTCAAAGTTTTTTCTTTGTTTTTATGATGTCACAGTTTACAAATCTACAACTTTACACTATCTAGAGATTGATTTTAAAACTCTTTATCATGATGTTCAGGGTCCTTCATGATCTAGATAAGATTCAACTCTTTTTTCTCATTTTTCTCTTTTTTTTTCCAAAGAAAGCTGCACACGTCCATTCAAGACTGGGCTCCTCATTCCACCCTGTGCTCTAAATGTATCTTTGGTCCATATTGTCCCCTCTGTCCAGGAAAATCTTCATGTATATCTATGTCACCTCTAAGACTGATCAAGTGGCACCTGCTTCCGGAGTGCTCAGCTTTTCTAACTGTTGCAAATAACCCTCCACTCCTTTGAAAAACTTGAACATACTGTCAGCTACTGACTATCAAGAGTCTTACTGTAAGTCATTGTCAGAGATTTACACTGCATTTTATCCATCTTTTTCTCATGCTTATGATGCCATAGATATAGTGCCAGATGTATCATCAGTACTAATGTGTGTGTATTTGTTTGTTTAAAAGAGAGTGTCCCAGTTTCAAGCATCCAATGAATCTTAAATACCTCCATCTTCCTTCCTCTGACAAAACAGGCACATTTTACTTATTGACTGAGGAACATTCAAACTCAGCCTTTCCCAAAATATGTTCCACAGAACATGAGTCACAGTAGATGGCTCCTGAAGTAATGAGTGTGTCTTATGGGAGAGTCATGAAACATATTAGCTTATCAAAGGGGTATGCAAGTCCTCCAGAGAAAAACCTAGAGGTTTAAATAGGTACTTTTGTCATACTAGGTTCTTTTTGTCTGTTTTTGTTGTTGCTTTTCCCAGAACACATCTCATGGGACACAGTTTGGGAAGTGCTATTCCAGTCTCTCCAGATGACCAGCTCCTTCTGTAACATACCTGCATGCTTACCGCTTACGCCCCTCCCCTTGCAACCCGCTGCCCTCTCCACCTTAAGGGTCTTTGCTCCTAATTGCTCACCTACTGAATTCCCAATCATCACTGAAGATGGATCGTAAATATTACCTTCTGACTGGATCTTTCTTTCACTCAACCTCTTTTAGAATCTAGTTGTATCTTTGTGTTTTCACAGTACCTACAATAGAGTAGATGTCATATCACTGCTATTTATTTTATGCTTGTCTCTGATTCTTAATTTATGTCGGTATAATAGCCTGCATTCACTAAGCGATCTGAAATGTTTGTAATATTGAAAGAATTCTGTGAATTAGGGTGATTTTCTCTGGATGTGTGTTGGGAGAGTGGGTTAGTGATGGTTATTATGTTCATTTTTGGAGAGAAGGTAAAAGGAAAGCAGCCTAAGAAAAGGATCCCAAAGTTAAACTGGCTTTCCCTCATTATAATATTTTTATTAGGTAACATTATATTGACAGTTGACAAGATCATCTGTAAAATAAGTGATTTTGTAGAATGATCAAGTTTACAATATTTTTAGGTCATCAAACAGAAGGGACATCTTTAAACGAGTGGAAAAGAAAATAAAGGGGATATGAAACATCACTGTAATTGATAAAATGTTTTCTTGTCTCTATTTTCCCTTTTTTCCATCTCCCAAAACATCACTTCCTAAAAGGAGAAAAATCATTTAAGTTTTGTGAATTACAAAAATAAACTCACAGGTTACATGCTGTATCTCTCAGAAACATTTATTGCACTCTCTCACTGCCTGTCTCAATAAGTTTTTAGTGTCAGAATATTATTTCTGGTTTACAAATTCATATCAGGAATAAAACAGATTAAGATTTATTTCTTCTATCACTTTTCAGAGTCTTCGCTAGGATCGAGTGTAAAAATTTATTTCTACTAATAGTGTGCTTCCTGTACCATAATGTACCCTATATTTTCCCATCCTCTGCATCTTACTTGGCTACCTCCTGTGTCTAGACTGCACTCCTCCCAAAATATTCCTGCCTGATTACTGCTCCCACCTCCCGGTAGCTCTCCTACTATTCTCTAATGCTCTACTCGAGTCCTACTTATTCCATGAAGCATATTTGATATGTCAGCTTGACTGTATCTCACCTTCCACCCTTCTTTCACCTTATATGCCCCAACACAGCACACTTGTATTTCAAACTAGGTTTTAGTATTGATGTGTGTGTAGGATTTGTCTCAAGTTCTAGAAAGCTTGGCTGTAGAAAATCTGGCTAAAGTGTTTATTCCCAAAGGAAAAGATCTACGTATTGTATATAAGCAAAATATTAACATCAATATGTCAAAGTGAATATTAAAAGACTGTTCCCCATTAACCAGCCTATCCTGAATCAAATGCATTTACTCAATTTTGGGTCACGATGCTCTGTAACCATATATATATATATATATATATATATATATATATATATATATATATATATCTTCAATAATTTGCTTTCATGAAGAGCCACAAGTTTTTGTTTTTTGTTAATATCTTTAAAAATATGAATTTCCTGGGCTCAACATTTAAGCAAGATAAACTGCTGATAAAGGGAGCGAGGGTCCAAGTAAAACAAGGGATTATGTGTTTATATTGCCAACCTAGCCAATATTTCAGTTCACTAGTTTATATTACACAACTCTAAGACATTTTTAGTTTCATCAAGGGTTTTTAGTCCCCTAGTTGGTAAGCATACTTAATTGCTCTTCTATAGCCACTTTGTAGAATATAGGAATAATTGAAATAAATTGGAGGAATTGTACTAACAGAATTAGAGCCTGTGAGAGTAAATGGAGATTTCTGTTGGGCTGTGAACACCTTGGATCCAGAAATGGCGTACACTTCTTTCTCCTAAAAGTCTCTTCTTTAGCCATAAACTAATTTCTATTTAAGGACATCCTGCTGGACTTTTCCCATTTCTTGTATGTGTTCCATGTCCTACCCCGATAGTATCCTCTTGATATCACAATGCATACCAGCGAAGTCCTCCAGCAAGAAAATCTTGACTCCTGGATCAATTCTCACACCATGTTTACATGCTCAGCATAAATTCCGGTGCAGTTATGAAAGTTGGCCTTCTTACTGTTCCTGTCCTGTTGATTAATTTGCCTTTGTTGGACCATTAACATGTAAACGGGACTTCTGCATTTAGCTCTGCATTTTTGAAAGGGCAAAGATGTCACTGAGTCCAATCTCTGATCTCTGTTTTTCAGAGCATATTTAAGAAATTTCCAGAAGGTTCATTGTTCTCTAAGGACTTATGAAGGAGGAAGAGAAAATAGGGTGAGAGGGATGTCCATTCTCTTTCTGGCCTCCAATCTCCCACACACAACATAGGCCAAATTCAAGTCACAAGAGGGTCTGCGCACATGCATTCAGGACCACATAGGTGTCCCCACGGTCCGGCAGCTGCAGCTTCCACTTTGAGCCCGCTGGGACTTGATTGTAAGTGGCTGTGAAAAGCCACTGAGGATTTTGTGTTAGCCAGAGGCCATGGAAGCTGCCATCGCCAGCTGAGTGATTCTCTGTTCAAACTGGGCACAAGCCCAATTTGAACAGAGAATCAGTTTTCTTCCTCCATTTCAAAGGGCACAAATCTGTATACTTCCTCGTGTGCAGGGGTAAACTGAGAACAATAATATTCATTTATAAAAGAAATTATAGTGTTAATTGTTATCACTGAGTGTTAGCCAATAACGAAATAGCCCTGTGATGTGGAAGTGTATGGATATCTGCAGAGCCACGCATCCACGTCCCTTCTTAAGAAAGTATACATTTATCTGAAATTATTTAACATTCAGGAGCTACGTTCTTTAAATCCAAAAGTGACACTGAGCTATCTGGATATTCTCCAATCCATGCATCCTCAGATACATATATCCCTATGATAGAATTGCTATCCTTATTCAATATTGCCTTCAGGTCATTGAATATTCCCTCCTTCCATCATGCATTTTATTCTGTTGTGCTTTTTTTCTTTCTCTCCAACTCACTCGCCAGTAAGTAGAGTGACACAAACACACATCCCACAATTTGGGACAATTCCTTAAATTATTCCAGGCATCCTTCTAGGCAACACTTTCTTTCCTGGATTTGTAGTTTTGGCACTGCAACGCCAAGTTCACATCCTGGACTGTGCCCTTCGATGAGAGGATGTCTGGGCAGTTTTCCAACAAAGCTGAGCAGCTTCAGTATCATCAGTGGGATGATGGTATTTCAGTTCCTCTTCCTTTCATTTCTCTTTAGTTTACTATCGGTGCCACTGAGCTTAATGAACCAAACTGCTTGCTCATGCATTAAGAGCAAAGAAGTGCATTCTGCCATGGGAAACAAAATGCTACATTCTATTTTTTACAGCAGATACTTTTTAACAAACAAAGTAGGAAAGGACGTTTGAGAATATTTGCATAATAGGGAGGTGGTATTAAAGGCGTTTAAAACTTTCAAATCAGGAATGTACTGTTTTGTAACTGTATAGTGCCCTCAAATAACATGCATTCCTAGAAATATAAAATCATTAGAAGTGCTATTAGCACTAGTGACTGCTGTATTTTGGTACTAGTCATGTTAATACTAATGTACTAATTACTAATAAACTGTATTAGAAGTTAACATTATGTAACAGCCATGTTATAGGATATTGCATGTATCTTGCACTCATATCGTTATGTCACATATCTCTGGTATTTTACAACTTGTCACTGGTTTAGAAGTAAAAGATACCCATATTGCCAAAACTACTAAAAAACCTAACTGTAAAATCTAAATATAATTTTTCTATATACCAAGAATATCTAAAAATTCAATTGTGGCAGACCTAAAAGTCATAATCCTGCTTTTTAAAAAAAGGTGTGATTGCATGCATAAAGTGGCTAATAATCATCAATTATATTATATAGGTGGTACTCTGCAACTTTGGCCCATATTTTGTGGTATTGAAGTCACTCTGACATATCAAATCACTATGACAAGGTTTTACTGAACTCAGCTTGCCAACACCTCTGGCTATAAAGCTAATTCATTTTACTCATTTGCATCAGTGAGGGAATTGGGAAAGTAGCTGCTCAACACTGTCATCCACAACTACATGTTCACCTAACTTAGTTCTTTTGCACACACAGGAAATGGACCCTTGAATTACAAAGAGGTGATTTTTGAAAGGAAGGGTAGGCCTTGGAACAGGGTGGATATTTGGTAGCAGCCACAGCAAAGGAAATACAAGGCAGGGCTCAGAATGAAAGGGTAGAGATTGGGAAAGATAAACCGAAACTGCCTTGCAATCCTGCTTTGTTCTTTTGGTAAACACATTTTTACGTGCATTTCCCAACCAAGAAAGTCATTGCATGGTGTTTATGACTTTTCCCAACATTTTGAACTTCTTCAAATCAGTCAGTGCTTCTCCTCATGGAAGCTGTGATTTTCCTACAATAATCTTCTATAATTGTGCCAAGGAGCTAAAAATAAAAATGACATAAGAAGTTTTGCCACAGTGAGAATCACAAGCTCAGTTGTAGAACTGAGTCATCATCTTCGTGTTTCAGGGAGATATATCCAGCTTCGGAAATTCACGGTACTGACTGCCTCCCTCCAGCCTGTGCCAGCTGAGATATAAAGTCAAGGGCATGGTTATCAATAACTGCTAGGAACTCTAGCCATAATTGAGTAGATAGCTGTAAAGGACTACAGTATTGAGGAAGTAAATGTGGTAAGAACCATAACAGGCTGCAGCTTATTGGGAAAAGTCCTGATTGTTGTGCAGGCAGAGTACCTCTGAACTGGGGCCCAGGCTGCACAGAGCAGTTACAGAATTTATGAAGTCTCATTTAAACTAAACGTATGTCTAGCTCTCTCCATTTTATTTCTCTTCATCATGCAGCAGAACATAATTTTTTGGTTTATCGTGAAACTTCTGTCTGTTCCATCCTTTAAGTCATTCGTCACACTTCTCAAGGTCACAAGGGAGCCTCAGAAAAGAACTGTTTGTGTAGATTGATTGGTTCTGAGATGCTTATGCCTTCGGTGCTGCTAAATGAGCTTTTTGTGTTTTCAATGAAATGACTCAAGGGTGGGGGCAGAGGGTCTTTTGAATCCTGTGAACAAGATCCATAAAGCGTGCTGTTCCCTGGGGTTCCGGGTCTCTTGTATCCCCAACCCCTTTGTCACTTACTCCGTGGTGAAAATGAGAACTTTGGCCTCCAATCACCACTACAAGGAGAGTAGACACTCTGGTTCTGGAATTAAAATAAAGAATTCAGCAACGTAGCAGTCAACATACAGAAACTCTCTTTTCTTTTTTCTGCCACGATACTGCGGCATTCTGAGAAGAGGCACATGACATAAAGCAAAGTTCATTCCTGCTGAGATGCTTTTCACCATAACTATGTACATCGGTTGTTGTTGAAAGAATAGCACAATTGTTCCTGATTCAATGAAGCTGTAATAGTGAGTGTGGTATAACGGTTGGCTATATCACTGTATTGATTTTAATCAAATATGTTCCCCTGGGTAACAGCGTCTTGCTTTTCTTAACAATTCAGTAAACAGAAACATATGCAAGCAAATGTATTTTATATATATATATATATATATATATATATATATATATATATATATATATATATATATATATATATAGCAGCTCGGGTCTCTATTTAGTATTTTTAAGTAGAGACCTGCTATCTCGTGGATGTATTAGGTTTATAAATTATCATGTCATTAATAAAAGATGCTCAATGTTCATATATGAACAAGAAAGGGCCTTATATTCTTTGAGGTTGTAACTTCACTTTTTCCTTTCTCTAATCATGCCATCATGATTTTACTTCTCTCATTCTACATCAATGATGACATTTTTCATAGCTACCTTTTTTAATGTCATGTTTATTGAGCACAAGGTAAAATCATTTGCATAGTGTGAAATTCACCCTTTTAGGAGTAGAGTTCTGAGTTCTAACAAATACTAACAGTCACAGAAACTGACAACCCCTTAACGATCCCCTCAGCCTGACTAAACCTTAGACACTCTTCTTTCTGACTTTAGGCCTTAGGTCGCGACCTTCCTTAGGGCATTTGCTAAAAACAAATGAAAAAAGAAACAAAACACCCTTGCAATTGTAAATACTGCATCTTCCTTTTTGAGATAAAAATCTCCCCTCTCTTGCCAGTTTTACAACTCAGAAATGTCTTTCTCCAAGACCTGGTGGTCATTTATCCCTTTGACTGATAAATGGTAAGTGGTATGTGTCAGTTATTTTTTATCAGTGACTTTCAAACTTTTGACCACAACCCACAATTAGCAACCCATTTTACAGATACACAGAATAAACACTGACACATACACAAACATACACTCTTCAAATAAAAGTTAGGTAAAAGTAATATTTAATTATTTTATACGTCATACACTATTTTATGTTTATATATATTATATAAGGGCATAAAAATTATATATATTATTACTATTATTTTTAAGAGCCTTTTTTTTTCACTTTTTTAACAAGGGCACAACTCACAGTGGCCCATGTGGGGATCGAAGCGGCAACCTTGGTGTTATTAGCAGTATGTCCTAACTAACTGAGCTATCCAGCCACCCCAACTCTCATATTTTTTTATCCTCTTCTATTTTCTTCTGTATTCTTTTTGTCTCTTCCTTTTACTCTGTTGTAACCTATTAAATAGTTTCATTCTATACACCTTATCCTTTTCTGTTCTTTTCCATTCCATTAAGAAAAAGCTGGTCTGATTCTCAATTTGTAAGACAACAATTGATATTACCTATATGTATATTGATCATTATTTAAACTCTGCCTTCAGTTCTTCTGATCATCTTATACATAAAATATAGTAGATTGCAATAAAACTGGATATGTTTTTCAAAAGTTCAGTTTCAGGCTCCATCCCTAACCTGTTGAATATGGATCTACCAGTGGTTGTGGCCCCACAATCCATCTATCTCCCTCATAACATGCTATTGTCACTGAATGATCTTCAAAGTTTCCAATAATTCCAAAATTGAAAAAAAAAAAATAAATGACATTTAAAGGGAAGGTCTCTGCTTAATTTGTTTTTAAAAATTTAATCTGTGTTTAACACATGCAACACAAACACATACATTTTAACCTATACCAGAGGAGCCTAAAAAAGGTATACACATGACTTATATTTATCTTTTGTTATCGGTATATATTAAGTATTACAATTTTAATACAGTTTTTTCCTTTCTTAAAATGTGTATACATTTTTTTTTTGGCACCCTCTGTGTTTATTGTTCTTTAAACTATCAAGAGAAAAATCAAAAGCAAGTCCAGGTAACTCTTCCTCAATAATTGGAGGGATTGTATGCTGCTTTTATTTTTAAATGTTTTAATATTTTAAAACTCAAAATTCTATAATGTTAGAATAAAAGCTAAAACCAAGTCAAAGTTGAGGTCATGTAGTTTATAGCATCTGTACTTTTCTGTTTTTTGTTTGTTTGTTTTTTGTTTGTTTGTTTTACTGGCTATTTGGAAATTAGAATATGCACTGTATAATCTGAAATGCTTCTGTGAAAAATATTTATTTAAATTAATCAATATGTACTTCTAAGAATAGATAATTTGACTTTCTTTTAGATTTCCAAATCCTTTAAATAGTAGTTAAAAAGAGACTTCATAGCTCACACACACAAGTATAAAATAATTTCATTCATTGTTATTTCAGCACAAGTACACCTTCTAAAAATAAGTTTTCACTTCCTATGTTTCTATCTTCTCCATTTCCATACTCATTTAAATTGTATTTGTATTACTTTTACTCCTCCCAATGTGTCTTCCATATCCTGAGATATTTAGCATCTGAATATATTTTTATGACCAAATACTCTATTGGACTTTAAATATGAGGCTTTCTGGCAGGCTTCTCTATTATTATCCACAGATGTGCAGAACCTACTGAAAACTCCACACATCTATGTTAATTCCATAAGCAAATGCCTGACCTGTATTAATCAAAGAACATGCAATTTAGTTGCTTTAAAAAGATATGAGGCAGCTGTATTTCTCTCTCATTTGCGTACACTGATATCATTGATTGTCACTTCATGTGTGGTTTTCATGCTGATCCAACAGACAATTGATTTACACCTTTTTATAGTCTACATGTTGGTTGTTTTGTTACATCTCCAGGAACCTTCAGTGAAAGGTGCTATGGTTGTCACTTGTTTGAAAGTCTCCTCCCCTGTCTTTTTGTACACGCCATTCTCCCCACAAACAGCTGCATCACAGCTGTCATTCTGAATGGCGAAGATGTCTTTGGATGATAAGCCTATGCCTGTGGCACAGAGTGGCTTCAAACAACTAATTAGCGGGAGCTGGGCCACAGCAAGGTTTGGTGCTGTCTGTCAGCCTGTGACCGAGCTGACACCCTCAGCAAATCTGTCAGACACAGCTCTTCCTGTGAATGCAACCAAGCCCACTTGTTTTGTGGTGAAGAAGGAATTGCCAGAGTGTGTTTAGTAAGAAAGGAAAAGAACGTAATGGCCATCCTTTATACAGGGTTAAGTAAATGAAAAAACAAAATTTGAGCTGTTGGAAAACTTGATAGCTGACATAACTGTTGCTGGAATACAAAGGGTATAATTAATAGCTTCTCCACAAATTTCCAGTGATGTCAATACACAAGGCCACCACATTGTTCAAACAGATTTACATAGCCTCTGGAAAAACATCACTTTCTTCAATAATAAGGGTCTATTAATTGTTATTTATAAATTCTATATGTTACTGAAAATTTAAATTGATATATTAGGAGTTACTCTTCATATATGTGTGTGTGTGTGTGTGTGTGTGTGTATATATACATATGTAGATATATATACACATATATATATAGTGTGTATTTGTATATGTATTATGTGTGTGTGTATACGTATATACACAAACATTTTTAATTTTCTTTTTTACCTTTGGTATTTTAGAAAATGTTCTTTTTTTAACATATATTTCATTTCATTTATTAGTCGTGGGCAGCAGACAATTTCCTTAGAAATGTTATATTTGGCGCAGCCTCAAAGCTAAGGAGAAGTTGTTGCATAGTATACAATGAGTTAGAAAACGTAAACAGAAACTACGTTACACTTGTCTAGGGAAGTCCACTAGTCATAAGGTAAAAGACTCTGCTCAGATAAAACCTGCCTGCTGATCTTTGTCTGCTTATTTCATTCCACAAGTTTTTCTTTATTTGTTTGTGTGTTTGCATTTACATAGGAAGGAAAGTTTGGTAGCAGTTACTCCATAATGACCAGAAGTGGAATTACTCAGATACTACTGTTATCCCCACTTTATAGATGAGGAAACTGAGGCATAGGTAATTCAAATAATTTGCACCAAACCATGTACATAGTGAATATTGAGCCCAAATTCAGATATTGTTCTGTGTGACAGGCCTATTATCAATCCATGACACTGCACATCTTCTCATGGACAAATAGGACCTTTCAGATTCCTTCAGACTCTATATAACCCAAATATTAACTGTAGTAGTAGTAGTAGTAGTAGTAGTAGTAGTAGTAGTAGTAGTTGTAGTAGTAGTACATCAGTAGCAGTAACAATGATGATGATAAGAGTGGCATTTACAAAGTAGTTTCATGTTCATTTCTCATTGATCCTTACCAGGCCTCCAAATGTCCTCACTTTGCTTTCATTTTTTTAAAATTTCTAATTTGTAATTTTTCATTATTATTATTCCCTTCCAATTATGCTCCTGTTGTTTTGTCAACCATCAGCTTGTTTTGTATATCTGTTGGTCTGTTTGTATTTTGTTTTGTTTATACATTTTTTTATATCTACATATAGGTAAAATCATGTACTATTTGTCTTTCTTTGACTTATTTCACTTAGCGTGTTATAGATACTACTATTCATTTTGCTGCAAATGGCAATATTTCACGTTTTTTCATTGCTGAATTATATATATGCACACCCACACACACACACATATATATATATATATATATATATATATATATATATATATATATATATATATATATGCCACATCTTCTATTGATGGACATCTCGGTTCCTGCCATAGCTTGGCTATTACAAGTAATTCTATAATGAACACAGGGGTGTATAAAAGTACATATTTTGAATTAGTGATTTTGTTTTCTCCAGATAAATACTTAAAGGTAGAATTGATGTGTCAGATTTCAGCTCTATTTTTTATTTTCTGAGAAACTTCAATATTGTTTTTCATGGTGGTTGCACCAATTTGCAATCCCACCAATGATACATAAGGGTTCATTTTTCTCAGCACATTTATTGATTTATTGATGGTAGTCATTGTGACAGGTGTGAGGGGATAACTCATTGTGGTTTTAATTTACATTTCACTGATGATTAGTGATGTTTACCATTTTTTCATATGTCTATTGGCCATCTGTATGTCCTCTCTGGAAAAATGTCTATTCAGGCCCTCTGCTCATTTTTTAAATTGGAATATTGGGGGTTTTTTTGGTGTTAAGTTGTATGAGTTCTTTATATATTTTGGATATTAACTCCTTATTGGATGTATCATTTTTGAAAATCTTTTCCTATTCAGTAGGTTGACTTTTTGTTTTGTTGGTTGTTTCCTTGCTGTGCAAAAACTTTTAGTTCCATATGTTCAGCAAATGTTGTTCTTATGAAGAAAAAAAAAGGAAAATAAAATGGCTAGTGAATTAATTTAGTATTATTAGTGAGAATCTATTGGCATAACCTTTATTACTCACAAATATCATAATATAAAAATTCACTAAATGGTTAACCTATTATTTTCATTTAAAATCTAATATCAACTGTAATACCTATCCTAAGTACTGAACACATTTATTTATTAAAAGTGAAATGTACTTGGGTAACATAATACGTCATGAAAAGGACAACGCAATTATGTATTTTAAAATTCATATATTAAATCCTGTTTAATTTAGATCCAGATTATTTGGTTAGTTAAGTTAAAGTTAATTTGTGGTAAGTACAGGAAAAATAAGAGGAAGGGCGAGAGCGAGAGCGAGAGCGAGCGAGCGAGCGAGAGAGAGAGAGAGAGAGAGAGAGAGAGAGAGAAGAGAAGAGAGAACAAAAGAGAAGAGAAAACAAGACCAAGACCAAGAAAGATAAACGGAAAGTATTTTGACTTCACATCTCTCCTGGTTTTCAGTTGAAAATGCCAGTTAATGTAATCATTTTGCTCTTACTATGTTTCCTATTGTTAATTTAAACAGGAATGATCTAAGATGTGTTACAAACATTGAGACCACTGAACTCATGTCTTTCAGTGTACTTTTGGTTTGATGACTCAAGCTCCAGGTGTACCCATAACTTCATTTTTAGTGGCAAGAAATGATACTTACCTGAATACAACTGTCCTACACAAGGTTATGAATGTGAAATGCAAGACACATACTAATAGTAATGGTTTCATTCACTGTAGTTCTTTTCTTTGATTACACACAGACTCCTGCCATTCTCCGTTTGACATATCTTATGCTATTAAATATTTCCATCACATGACACCATTGGAATATTTGTGAAACTAATGATAACTTTTACAAATTTCTGAATCCAGGAAAACCTGTGTTATAAATTCATGTAAAAGGTCAGACATACTACCCCTATCATAATTGTTTTCGCAATTTTAGTCTAGAGATATACAGCAGTGGTCCCTCCTGGGATATCTTAATCAACCATCTGCACCCAAGAATTTTACACTTGATATAGCTGCCACATTTTCAAAGTCTGGCGGCTGAAATTCTCACTTATTTTAAAGTTCTTCCACCAATCTCCCTAACTCTTAGAGTTAAGATTTCCATCTGACATTGATTTTTTTTTGGATTGCATTGCTACAAGGAAAAACTCTTATCTCAAAAATTCATACACTGAACACTAGACCACTTTGTAGGAATACTTTAGCTCAAGCATCAAAAACTGTGACAGGAAACAGCTACTCATACTGAGATGCAGTTTTGTGTGAATTCCAATAACTGAGATATTTCCCTGCAGAATGCAGAATATAGACACTAAAAGCTCTACCTGCCTACATTCTATGCTATTTCATAGGTAAAGGTATTTGAATATAACAGAAGAAATGACTAAAGTTTGGAGCTCAAAGATGCTTAGTAAAGGTAATACATATTTATTGTATGACAACAATGTGCACTTATTCATTTCTTTGCTTCTATTTTAACCATATCGTGCTTTGTGTACCCAGTGAAGGAAGGCCTGCCTGAAAAGGAAACTTAAACATGACAGTTCGTTTAACTTCCACACCGTATCTGAAATCTAACTTAAGAAAAATTTCAAATATGAACTATTTTCTTTGACACTTGTTTAGAAAAATTGAATACAGTTCAGAGGTATTTAGTCCAAGATCAGAAAACCTGGATCTAAATCTGGTGCTATCACTAGCTAGTTCTGTGATCTAGGACAAGCTACTCCGTATTTCTTGTTTTTAAGTTATGTGTCAATAGTATGACTGCATAATCTCTGTGGTCCCTGACAGTCAAATAGCCTGTGATTTTATTTTGTTTTTACTTAGACATTGTCACAGAGTAGTTAACGTTGCAGTTTCTGAAGACATGTTACTTTTATATTCCAGCTCCACTAATTACTACGTCTGTGAACGTGAGAAAA
This sequence comes from Rhinolophus sinicus, assembly GCF_057876585.1. NCBI lineage: Eukaryota > Metazoa > Chordata > Mammalia > Chiroptera > Rhinolophidae > Rhinolophus > Rhinolophus sinicus. Next base: position 173,158,108 of record NC_142516.1, on the reverse strand, counting down.
TTATGTAAACTTTGTGTCTAGTTTCCCACCTGTAAAATGGGAAAAATAATAGTACCTATCTAATGAGATTGTTGTCAGGATTAAATGAGCTATATTTTATCAATTACAATATGAAAATTCCCTATATTTAACATATCTTATAGCAGGATACATATGAAGAAAATTGTAAATGAGCACTTAAGAGATCAATTGACAGAATTTTTTCCTAGGGGTAGATGAAATTGTAGCCTGTTTTATACTCAGTATTAGATTAGATAAATTGGTAATACATAGGAAGTGCTTAGGATAGTATCTGGTACATAAGTTACTCAATAGTTGATATTAACATTTCTGTATAAGCAATAACTGTCATAGCTAAATTAAGAGTGGCAGGTTAAGAATGATAATTTGAGAGCAATTAAAACCTTGTTAGGCATATCATCTTTGGTTTTATTCTGTTTCTAATGTCATAATACAAATGTAATAACTTTATTCAGATAATCCAACATTAATTGATACAAAATATGACCTTCTATTGGAACAGTATAGTTTATGCTTTTAAGCTTTTATGATAAAATAACAAACATCCTCTTTTTTTAGTAAGATGATAAAGAGAAGTATAAATTGTGAAAAAATTAAAAAAAAATAGTAATATGCATTCAGTTACCAGGCTTAGCACATTATTCAAGAAAATGAAAAACAATAAGGTAGCACTAATTTGTAGGTTCTAATCACCTTTTGTTGTTAATTCTCAAGAATGATTCATACTAGAGTAATAACTATTAAATGATTGGTTACTAAAACTATCCCCTTTGTTATTGGCCTGCAGATCTTAAGTATTTATACAGAAACCCTGTCTCTCAAAATACTTTATAGAACTCCAAAGCTGACATCATTTCTGTCTTCAAGTTTTATTTTACAGGACACCTCAGAGGCTATCTCTCTGCTTAAATATAACTTAAGATATTAAGCATATTATGGTCAAAAGCAATTTGAACTGATCAAGGGCAAAATGTAAATGATGGTCAGATATACACATAAGGAGCTTGAAATACACCCTGGCACAGAATATGTGCTACGAACATGTCAGTTGTCATTATCATCACATTTATTTAGTATCATAGACCACTAGAGAGAGATAGGACCTTAGAGATGGCCTAGTTTGAAACCATTCAAACTACAGTGGACATAACGGATAATGGTTACATGAGAATTTGTGGAATAAAAGATTTCTAAAATAATTTGTCTACTTTCTTTTGTTTGGAAATATAGCACACAATTTACTTTCACTGTTCTTTGCTAATTGAAGTCATAATATAAATTAACACCATAGCTCTTGGTATCGTTTTTTTTCTTGTCCATATTCCCTACAACTTTAGTCAAGTAAACACTGTAAAAACTGTTCTTATGCTTTGGACCTTATAAAATATCTAAGGATAAAAATCATATGGTTTGTAGAAAATTATTTTAATTATAGATCATTTAAATTCTCAAGAAAAAAATAAGGAAATCTTCAGTACAATTTCCCCATTTCACTCCCTGGGTAATCAAAAAGCTGTCTGAAGAGTAGAGATTCTTTACTCAACACCACAGACATGAAAATGTTATATATATATATATTCTAGAAACTTGAAATTCACTTGGATTTCAATGGCTTTCAGAACATTTTGGGTAGGTTTTTTTAAATATTTACATGAGTTTTTATTTATGAATAAAACCTACTTATTTCTACCATAGAATAAGGGTTGTTGTGTTATTATTGAATTAAATAAGGGTGATTAATGGGAGAATCTCCTGTGTTCTAAACATTGGAAACATACACAGTGATTATGACAAATCAAAGGCTAAATTTATAGTTCTTCCCTCAACTGTCCAGTGATTAAGATTTTTGAGAAAGAGAAGCTAAAGAAGAAAATAAAAGCAATGTAAGAGAAGAATGGATGCTGTAGTTTCGAAGGGTGTTTCTGAATAGTTAGATCCACATAAAGAAAAATAACAAAAATATGTGGAGGATAAATTAGGGAATAAAACTGTCCAAATTTTCATTTTACCCCTTTTCTACCTCAATTAACTGTCCAAAATGAAGTTGCTTATCAATCAAATTTTTTTCAAAATAGTTCTTCAGACCTCCATAACTACTGGGGCTTTTGAGAATGATTGATTCCTTTGTTGGTAAAAACAAGTGCAAAAAATCCTTACTGCTAATAATAATCAAAATGTTTTCAATACCTTTAAGGGGATGGGGGTCGGGGAGAGAAATCTAGCTTCAATAAGAAAATAGACTACACACTAACACACTGACACAGACATAGATATATATGCATATACATTATCTATCTATCATCTATCTATCTATCTATCTATCTATCTATCTATCTATCTATCTATCTATCTATCTATCATCTATCTATATTATGTTATGACTGTGGAAATTAGGGAAAACAAAGATTTATGTATTAAAATTAGTGTTAAATATTGAAACACAGTTCCTTAAAAATATGGATCTTCTATTGCACAATGTGAATGTACTTTACACTACTGAGCTATACATTTAAAAAATATTACAATGATAAATTTTATGTTATTTTACACCCCAATTTAAAAAAATTGAAATTAGAGAGAACATATCTCTGTATCCAGCCATGTTAAAATAATTGGTACTGGAATGACCCTCCCAACATAAAAAAAAAAAAAAAAAGAAAAAAAAGAAAAGAAAAGAAAGAAAGAAAGGGATCTTCTACAATTTACAGTGGATGGACACATTAAAACAAATATTTTTTTTAATTTTAAATTCAAAATAAAAATGAAGGATCAAGCTGACATGAGAAAAAAATAGTAAAAGAAAAGGAAAAGATTAATGATAATTCCAATTTTGCCTGTTTATATTAAGCAGCATTGTCTCCTACTTCCCTTGAGAGTAGGGGATGAAGCAAATCAACCTTTCAACAAATAGAATTGTGCATCTTTTAGCTCAACTAATACAAGTAAATTAGTAAGAACATATAACTATGAAAGTTGCTTATTACTTCCTCCAAAATTAGATAAACATCAACTATTTTCATTCAATGACAAGAACATTATACTCTTTTTAATAGTTAGATCATTACCAAAAAGGAAAAAAAAAAGATTATCATTTGCTTTTGTTCTAAAATGGTTTACTTAAAGTTGTTTTGAAAAAGTACTAGCATAAAAATATGAACATATAAGAGATCAGCAAAGAAAATATTTATAATAGTTAACTTACAGTATTTAAAATCACTAGGAAAATGCGAATTGCTCAGTACTGAGAATGGTCTCTATAGAGATATGGCATACCTCATAATGGCTTTCTTCATTCTCCTGAATGTGGAAACCCGCAGAGCTGGGACATTTCTGAGGAGTGACAGGAATATTGTCACTTTTGCTGTGTGAATTACACTGAAAGAGATTACCAAATAATTGTGACAAACCACTCCACATTAGAGTGTCTATTGAGAGACATGGTTGTTTGCTAAGAGTCTAATTAAAGAGTAGCACTTGAACTAACAAGGATCTACACTCACAGGTACATGCATTAATACCGAGCCTTTACCAAAAAGATAAAAAATCATCCCAGGATAAACAAATTGTCAAATAGTTTAACTAAAACTAAAGAAATCAAAAATGTAATTTTATTTTTACCTTTTATTTTTTAAGCAATGTTTATTTATTATGCTTGTGATTTCAGTACCTAAAACACATTTAGTAAATTTTCACATTACTATTTTTGTATGATATTATTCAAATGCTTCATATATGTAATACAGATAACCTGTGACATATATATTATTTTATGTCTCACTTACAGATGAAGAAAAAGAGGCATAATAAATATTTTTCCCAAGGTTGGGTTGCTACCCAGCTTTCTGGGCAATGTCGCAAAACTCATCTACCATGTGCATGGCCTTTATAAATGATGCATTTGAAATAGACAAAATTGAAAACTAAAAGCTTAAGATCTTAAAATATGATTTTACTTTTTTGTGTACCAAATATAAAGTATTTTTTAAAAAAACAGGTTAACTAAAATAATTCACTTGGAAATAGATGTGAATTATAGAAGGCAAGATATTAAATTATGGCTTGGTCTTTCTCTGTTAAAATATTAAAATGGCTCTTTTTCATATTCCTCACTAAAGTATTTTTTATGTGAAAATAGGATATCATTTACTTCTTGTTATTCTTGCTTCCTTCTTCCTTAAATATCTGGTTAGATTCAAGGAAAATAGTATTTATTAGTCTTGCTGTTTGTTCATTAAACAAAACATTGGGGTTTCTAAGATTTCTACTTTACTAAAAGATATTGTAGTGCCTCCAGAAAGGGTTCAGCATTGATACACAATGTTTCCTCTCCCATAAGACTACAACATATGCACAGATTTTTACAACATAAGTAGGGAAGATAATATTTGTTCAAACTAGTATGCTACATTTTTTATTCACTAACAAAATTTTACGTTTTCCATCCCAAAAAACAAGCTGTTAGAATATTATTATCAAAAATAGTTTAAAAAGCAAATGAGTTTTAGAGTTTAGTATATCTAGTTAAGTACATTGTTATCTCAAGATCACCGTTTTATATATTTAAATCAGTTTAAAACACTCGCATTACATTTTTAAATGTTTATTTTTATTTTAAAATTACTTTAAACCCAGGAAAGGGGCACGTGCATTAAATGATTTCCGGGATACTCTCCGTTACATTTTGAAGATATCAATTAAGTATCTCATTTATTTATTTTTGTTTGTCTGTTTGTTTCAGAAAATGTAGCAATATGGAAGTCTAGGAAGCTCTGACTTTCAAACCCCAACCCATATTAGAAACTTTTGGTATGAAAAGAAAAAGAAAAAAAAAAAAAAAAAAAAAAAAAAAAAAAAAAAAAAATATATATATATATATATATATATATATATATATATATATATATATATATATATATATATGGTCTGTCTGTTCTCTCTACAAACATTATCAATCCATTATGTTCAAAACTTAACCTCCTCTAGGAACTTTTCATGGGTAACTGAACAAATAGTGATTGTCATTTTAACCTCTGCTTGTGATCTAGATGCAGTTTGTAAAATTCTGCTCTGCCAGTATTAATTCTTGAAAAGAGCCTAAGTTTGTCTGAACAATTTCACTGTTAATTAATAAGGCCTATCTTTGATATCTCTCCACAGTGGCTTCCTTAACTTTCTAAGAAAAAAAAAAAGTTTATTACTTAGAAACAGATCTTTTCATTTGTGATGTTCCTAGACATTTTAATCACTCAATTCCTGTCGCTAGCCTCTCCTCATACCTATTCATGCTGATTAATCTTTTAAAAATACCTCATGTATTATGCAGTTTTTCTCCCTAGAAACATTTCCTCAATTTTGGTGACCCAGCAGTGGCTCTCACCCTGACTGTATGACAATCACCTCGGAGTTTTTAAAAATGTTCACGACTGAGCCCCACCCCACACCAGATATATAATAGTTTTTTAAAATATCCAGATAGTTGTAATGTGTGGCCAGATTTCGGACTCCCTGAGCTAACGTTAACATTTCTTCGTCTGGCCCTCGGGATATTATAGTGAATTTTTGGCTTCACTTTTCTTTCAGTCTGATGTCTAGCTCTTTAGCATTTGCTACGCCTTGTCCTTTTTTAACCCATCATAGATCACATGATTTTTTTTTTATGGATATCATAATGCCTCTAAAAAAAAAAAAACACCTGTATTTGTATAATACTTTCTATCTATGTAGACAAGATTTTATGTATTATCCACAAGAAACCTCTGCAGAGAGGTAGAAAATATAATCCTTCCTTAACAGGTAGGGAAGAAAGAAGTTCAGATATATTCAAAGTTCTTTGTACAAGAATTTGCCCAGTAAAAGCATTCCTAAATGACAAGAATTGGGCTATTAACTACTCTGCCATATCTCCCTTCAAGATCTATTCATTTGCTCATTTATTCCCCTATTCTGCTTTGTTTATTTTTTGATCATCAATCATTTGCTGAGTGCATGCAAATGTGTCAAAATTGTATTGGTTGACCCAGATACAGCATTTAATATCTGCAATACCATCACTCTAGCAATGAAATCATACACAAAAACAAATAAGCACCATGATATGTAAAAATGCCATGTGAAAATGGATGCACAGATTGGGAAGGGACAGATAAGAGAGAACAACTTGACTCCTGGGTTTGATTCACGGGCAGAAGCTTGAAAGATGGACCAATAATGGAATCAATGGTTAGAAGAAATTCGTGACAGAAGCAAGAGCATATGCGAAGGCTAGAAGCTATGAATTCTCATGACTAGGCCTGTGAGCTGTGAGTAGTTTGATGGTGCTTCAACCATGAAGTATATGAGGATTAATTTGACGATAGGGACAGAAGTTATTAGTGCATTAAATTTAACATCATATCCAATGATAAGAAGTGATAGAATCGGACTTAATACATGAAACGACTATGAAATAAAGGGATAGGTGCTTCATAAACAGTGGCATTACTGAGGGGTGAGCACTAATAGCATGCCTTGTCTTCTAACCTACCTAAGGAAATACAATACAAGCACAATATGACTGTAGAACTCAGGTAAGTCGCTTTATTCCAAAAATATTTCACCCAGAAATCTCTCCTGTATCTAATTCTGGAACAGCCTCTGTTTATAGAACAGTAAATGGCATCAGAGGAAAAGTTTAACCCACTCTTACATCCTTACTTTGAACAAATTTTGAGTTTTATGATGTAAATAGCCTCTGGGGGTTACAAATCTATGAATTAGAGCATAAAAAAAGGAAAAGAAAGAAAAAATATGATAGCAATACAAACAATATTTAAGATCAAACATAAAATAGCCAAAACTTTAAGAAACCAATTCCTTCTGACGAAGATAATTTAATCACCACAAACCCTCCTAACAATAAATATTTCAAGATTTCACACACTAAATTTTTTTCCTGTTTGCCAAATTTGAAAAGAATATATAGTGAATTATAGTTAAGATAATTTTGCTAAATCAGATTTAATACTGCAGGAAACATATGTAAATCAAACTTTAGAGGTCCAGAGCTCAATAACAACAATCATATTAAATGGAAATCACTCTAAATACATTTGTTTTATTCTTTGAAGTCAATTTGAAGTTTTCCATTACTGATGATTAATAGTCTGCATATTATTATGTGGCTAAATCTTTCTTCCCTGAAACATCTATTGCAGTTCCTGAGAAATTATCATTAACTATACTATAAAAATAACTACTCCAACTTGCCTCATAATCAGGATTATTAGCTTACTCTCTGATATAAATTCCTAAGAAAGAGTTTCATAGCCACATATAAAAAGAAAAATATCAATAACAGCAAAGGCAACAAAAGTTTTATGAAAAAATCACATAATGATAAATAAGATACAATTGTTTTCTTTGCTAAAAAGGGGTAGTTCTTTATATTTTCCACGCAATTCTACAGTAGCAGCAATATAGCCTGTTCGTCTATTACTCCCCCTAGCTTCTTATAAAATCAAGGTTGTTTGCTAAAAAAATGAATGGAACAGTTATACATTTTGTGCAACCATTACAGAGGCAGTAGCCTTGTATTTTTTTGCCATTGGTTTCATTAAGTAACAATTCTACGTGTTAAAAACTCCCACTGATCATGTTTTTTTTTTTCCCACCCATTTTAAGAAACTAAGAATTCCTTTCATGAAGAATTCTAAAACATTCTTAAAACTTTTGGTACAGAGCCTTAAAGGTTAATAAGAAATTCACATTTACAGAAAAGAATCCATGTAAAGAATGGTCTCTACTTGGTGTAGGTAACTTCTCTCCATACATATTTTTGAACAACCCACATGGATCACACTGTCACCACCCCAGGCCCTTGAAACTGCTCTACGAAGTATTGTGGTCAACCATGACCTCCACATTAGTAACTCAAGGCACAGTTCTCAGGCCTCATCCCACTTGACACAACTGATAACACCTTCCTTCTGGTGCATGGGGTGCCATGCCCTGAGCCAGCAACAGCACATGACTTGCTGACATTTGTGTGGCTAGCCTTCCAGAAAAACACATATTCATGGTTTTCCTCTCATCTCTCACACTCTCTTTCTGGAACCAATTAACTGTTCATGTTGTTATTGTTGTTGTGAAAACTGAAAAGCCTAGAGAAGATGAGGCCTGAGTACTTTCTCAGAAGGTAGGTTCTCCAATGGTTCCTGACTCTAATATACTTTCTCAATCAGACACACGAACAATTTCCGGTACGAAAAGACAAGGGCAGAACTTTGAGAACATTCCTAAATATGCTTAGCTCAAAGCTCATAGTTTTATGAGTATTTCTTGAAACTGACAGCATTTATATTTTAAGGGATCCATACAGTAGGTTCTGATAGTTTAATGACCTCAAACTTACTCTGTCTCAAATCAGGTAGCCTTGAGCCTTTATCTAGAGCCTTCTCTCTAATGTCTTCTATGTATGCTTCTCCATTGGTTTATTTTTCTGTCATCATTAAATACATTTGAAAAACAAAGCAAAAATATTCATTAGATTGTGGTGAACCCAGAGGTACTCAGCTTGAGTAATATATACTTTGACTTAAAATGAAAATGCAGTACATATTTTAAAATCAAATGCCATATAAATACCTAACCAAATCACAGAAATATAGATGGTTAGAATATATATCAATTTCAAGGTAGAGATTACTTTTGTAGAATGAGAAAAAAGGGTGAACAGCAAAATAATTTAAAATAAACATCAACTACATCCATAGTACATAGGAGTCTATTTTTTAAAAATTGTTTTCTCTTCTTTTAAAAAAGTATTGTTGTTTAAAAATTGGAGACATAAATATAAAAAAAATATTAGCATCTGTTAATTCTGGATACCAGGAACATAGATATTTTTCTTATTTCTCTATTTTATTCTGAATTTTTCAAATACACCTCAACGAGATTGCTAATAATAGTTATGAAAGGTTGTATAAGCCATCAAATCTTGAAATTGTGCATCTTCAGAAATGAAGGCACCATATAGGTGTCAGGCTCCTAATATGGCTAAAGAACAATATGATCTTTCAATGGAAAGTGTTTTCTAAAACCAGGGAAATAACATGCTTGTTTTCCCTCCTGTAGTACTAGAGCGCAAATGTCTTTCTCTGCTTCCTTTATATATAGTCCTGCTTTCTTTCACTTCCTGAGGGAAAAGGATCCTCCTGTTGACAATTTATCTCCAACATGTAATGCATTGCCTGCAGCATTACTAGGTACCGTGTTTCCCCCAAAATAAGACCAGGTCTCATATTAATTTTGGCTCCAAAAGACACATGAGAGCTTATGTTCAGGGGATGTCGTACTGAAAAATCATAGTAGGGCTTATTTTCCGGTTAGGTCTTATTTGGTAAATATTTTAAGTGAAATTAAAGAATAAATTAATAAATGCAAGATTTTTACAATGATTGATAGTCACACAGATTGGTTTGGTTTCTAACCCTCTGGGTGAAAATTTCTTTGTAACTGTTTTGTTGTTGTTTTGTTTTGTCCCCAACAAACAAATTCATTGCAAAATTAGCTTTCCTGCGTCCTACATTTTGCATCACAAATTCGATCACAAAATAAAGTGCATTAGTACCATAGATTGAGTATCTGTAGTAGAAACATTAAACAAAACAGTGGATTTAGTCGTCATGTTTTGTTTCTCCAACTGGACCCTTAGCAACTCATGGCAGGAAGTGAATTCCTAGCAGCCATATGTTACCTAGGTGGATACATTTGCATTTAACTACTGTGTATATGAAGACATTTGTTCCTGTTCAACTTCTGGGGCCAGCAGCATTTTCCTTCCCGGTGACTTGGCCAAGCCCACCCTCTAGATTCTTCCAAGATAGCAGACTCCTTGGTATGTATGTTACTGAGATATGCTTCAGCACTCACTGAACTAACCACTGACCCTGCTCACTTTGTGTAAATTCTCCTCCACACTTTTCACAATCTCCATTCCAGATCTTTCAGTTTAGAGACCTTCTCTCTTCTTCATGTCCCAAATATACCTCCTTTTCTCTTTCTCAATAGCATTTTAGTTCTCTGTCTAACAAGCCTTTCCATTTTTATTCCAGGTTTGCAGAGAGACTAGGTGGATGGACGTAATCACTGCTGCTCAATGAACTATGAGCACTTGACTGTGTCACGTGGGATTAATGAGAAAACAAAAGCTGACTTTATATGGTCTTTTGGCACAGGCCATTAAATAGGCCAGTTGACTTCTCTCAATTATAGTTCCCTGTAATTAAGCGATATTAACAGATTTAAAAAGAAACTGTATTTCTTATTGTATACTTTGTAGCTGTAGGTCACTTTTAAAGCATTAGTACAACATTTACATCAATTTACTATTTTATGATACGTTAAATGGAACCCATTTGTTCCAAAACAGTTGAGATATAGGAATACTTTATAATCACAAAAATCTTAACACATCTAAGTAAAAAGAGGATTAAAAAATACCTAAGAAATCAGTGCCATTGTAACAGCTATATACAATGTCAGAGGGGTAGATTGGGGAGGTTATCACCTCGTGAGGGGTTTAAATGTTTAATTATACATTGTTTTGTAGACCTGAAACTAGTAAAAATATATATATATATATATATATATATATATATATATATATATATATATATATCTAAGGATGTGAAAGTAAAGTCTGAAGAAATTCAGGAAGAGGTTCAAGGTGAAGTACAAGATGACATGTTTTGTTTTGTTTTTTTTCTTTGTTTAGGAATTCCTCTTGCATATGCTATTCCACAATTTAATAGTCTCTATTATATGCTGGCTGACATTTTTCAAACAATTGTAACAATTTAATGAAACATATAGGTGCCAAGTACCATAACCAAGAAATAGCTTTCTCTCAATGTGTTATTGCTTAAGTGGTATTTGAGAGCAATCTATTGCCATAAATATCTTTGGTTACTATAAAGTTTTAGCAATTGTGTATAGTGTCCATTTCCTGACAATGTTTGGTTAGTTGATTTTCCTTCTATGCAATAACTTTCAAGCCATTTCTAAGAGACTATTCACAAATAAACAGAGACAGAGATAGAGATATACTTTTTAAAAAGCATCCAATTTCTGAGAGGGCTTATGTTAGGCTGCATTTTGACTCCTTGTCTCAAGACAGTATTTAATGTGAGGAGAATGAAAAACCAGTAACTTTGTAATCTTGTAGAACTTTTGGTAATTCAATTAAGAATTGAAAAATAGCCCCCTATGTCAAGCTACTCAGCAGGTTCCCTCTAGATATGCAGTAACAGAGCAAACATCTGCGAATTGAACCCTGAGTGTGCCAAAGAGTCCTCACGGCACAGGTCCTGGGCTGCTGGGTGCATGAGGGTAAGCACAGTTTTGCTAAATAAATAAATACATTTATAGCCCATATATTTTCACACATGCAGCTATAAATTCCTTCATAAGCAATTACTACCAAGCTCTCTAACTTAATATAGACAACCTGGATACAATTTTAGGTCATTACTCACCAAGGAAGAGCAATGCAAATCCACCTTTATAAGGACCACGGATTGTAGCTGCTCTGTGCACACTGCAACATTTTCTTTAAATGGTTCATGGGTGTTATATTAGTTTTATGCACTTCTTTTGACCCAATTGCTATGGGCAAGTATAGAAATAAAATCCCTCAGAAAGTGTACTTCAAATACTAATGCTCTATACTTCACAATTTCCCTGTTGTTTCCTTCCTTGTATTATAACCTTACTGTAAAACCATTTCACAAGAGCAATAATACTTTAAAAGGTTTTAAATTACAAAAGGATTACATGCTATATTGCTTGGGCACAGCTCTATTAATGCCAGTAGGCACTGCACATTGCAACTTAATTCTGCATTTTAAATAAATGAAAGCAGACTATATAGACCTTTGCAACTCCACAGACACTGAAAGCGAGATACTAACTTCTGTCCGAACACAGAATTAGACATTTTCAGTACCACACTTAATTAGGAATATGAATGTTCTGTTTTCGTTCAAGACTATTGTTTTGTTGTTCAAGTTTATTTTATTATTTGTTGTTATAAAATCCCTGAGACTTTTTATATATTTTTGATTTAATTATATTTGTACCTTGAAGAGAAACAAAAAGTAATTTTTTTTCTGAATATACAAAAAATAGATTGTCTAAAACTATTTTAAATTCTAGATATTATGGAACAGGTCCTGTTTTAGATGTGTTCTCTTGGAATTTGAAGATGAAATCTTTTGTTCTGTTTCCAGATTGAACTGAAAGACTTCACTTCAGGAAAGGAAAATGATGAGTTTCATTTTCACTCTAGGCAATTAATGCTTAAGAAGAGCTCATTCAAATTTTGTAGGTGGTTAAAATTTCCAAAGAGTTTTGAAAGAGTGCCAAATACAGTGCTAACATTAACTTATTAGAGAAAAGATATTAGTATTTAATATGTTCTATTAACAGTCATTAAAATGCAAAGTAAAGTTACATGAGCCTAAGATATAAGTGAGTTCAGGTATACAGTGATGAAATCTCCCCTCAGTAAATATTCTTCTTTTATGCAGAGGTGGCAACTTGTGAATTGCATTTACGTGTGTGCATACATGCAAACATACAAGCCACGTGCTTGTGAATATATGTTTCATGTGAGTGACTTACAAGTTTCTTTTTTTAATATGGATGATTTCATATAGTTTCACATGCACAAGTGTTCTTTATTACACAGAATTGCTATTATTAATATTACATCAAAAAGTATATTTTTCTAAAATATTTTACTCTTAACTATAAAGATAGATTATATATTTATTTATATTTTTTTAATATGCTAGAAATAAATCACATTGTATTATATCATATATATCCTGTTATATATATATATATATATATATATATATATATATATATATCACAAATGCATCTTGAAGTTTAGGGTGAAGTATTTCTGGAAAAAATATTATAAAAAATTATAATTATATTTTGAAATGTCTGTGGTAAATAGAGAAATAAAATAAAAAACCACACACAGCTTAACTGAATATAATTGCCAACAGTAGAGTTATGTTCTTAAATTGTGAAAAAAATGCTTTCCAAAAATAAACTTTTAACATAATATTATCCTTGCCAGTCTTTAACAACAATCTGTAAGTCAACCTCCAGACAAAGAAATCAGGTAATAAATTCAGAGATTCAAATCTAGAGTTCTTTAAAGTGAATTAAAAATTCAAGGCTGTGACATCTAGATGATGTACTACAGAAATGTACACCTGAAATCTATGTAAATTTACTCACAATTGTCACCCCAATAGACTTTAATTTTAAAAAAAAAAAATCAAGGCCACGCCAGTTACTTTAATACTGTCTTTTAAGGCAAATTCTTAAATAATTCAGTGGTTTATTATACTTCTTATATTGAGATGTTTTCTAGAACAGATCCTAAAGGTGGAACCTATATTTTTAACAGCATATGCAGAGAAAGAAAGAAAGCATGCTCTGCTTTTTTATATATAGCACATTAATAAGCAGATGCTCCCTCTAGAATACATTTTAAGATATATTTTATAAGTTGACAATTTCACATTTTTAGTTTAAATTCACCTATGCAAATTGTACAGTATGTACATTTTAGTGAAAATTTGTAACTTTTAAATTAATGATTTAGAGTAAACGAGGATGTTTCAGAATACACTAGAATGTGCCCATTAGCACTTTAGAGACCTGCAGTTGAACCTCAGCTCTACCGTCTTCTGACATTGTCATTTCAAGCTCAGTGTCTTTGTCTGTGACATTGAAAGTTTAGACTACAGGATCTCCTTCAACTCTCTAAGTCAAATGCAACATATATGCGAGATATTATTAGATATATTACCCTAAAAGTTAAGGTAGTATTTTTTTTCCCAAATATCAGTCTGTAATTTTAGACCTTCATAAAATGGTATACATAATTTAGTTGATAAAGGGACTTCAGGAATGCTAACACTGTAGCACTGATTCTGTTATAACCATTTGCTCTCATCTTGCTGGTGGCTTTCAAAATGTGTTACCCTATTAAAAACAACATATAATTACTAATGCTCATGCTCCATCTTTTTATTCATGAAGAGAAAAACACCACTATCAAAAGTCTCACGTTTATTGACTATACTTCTACTTTCTCTTCAGAAACATAATTGGTACATAGAGTAGCTTTTGAAATAGTATAGGGTATTTAGGGCCAAATTACACTAATCACAGTGATGTTGGATGGAATCTCTTCAGCAAGTATAGAATCTATTTAGCTGTAAATGTTTAAAAGGCTAGAGTGTTCTTTAAATATATTTTTAAAAATTTAAATTCTATGAATTTTAAGTAACAAGACCAAGTCACTTAAGAAATATGCTCACCGCTAAACTCTCAAAAATGTTTTTTTCTCATAGGTTTGGGTTAAGAATATCTGAAGGAATGTTCTTTAACAAACAGGAAACACTGACAGATGTAGTCACTGCTAATAGATTTGTCTTTTAAATTACTTGCTTTGTATCCAACTGCAAACTAATATAACCTCAACAAAACCACGTGACTGTTTATCTTTTAATCCTGAGGACATAGAAGTGTAACACTTAGATGACTGTGTTGACTTAGATGACTAACACTTGTCTAATTTATCCTTATCAAGTTGTTCCCCTGGAGAGGAGAGGTATGGAAGTTCACCAGAAATAAATTTCAGGAACATATACAAACAGTCATTTTGAAAAGGTGTACTAACAAATGTGAAGCATAATTGGGAAACATTTCTGAGGAAGAAATTGATATTCTCTTACGATTTGATACGATTTGATATTCTCTTCATGAAGCACATTAAATGCATCTTCTATGAAGATTCCCCCACATAAATACATCCATTCACTCAACAAACATCTCTTAATATCTTCCTATGTGCCAAATAGTTTTTCATGAAATTGTTAAAAAGAATAAATATAAGAAATCATACTTGTCCTGAAAAAGTTGATGGTAAATAATTATGGTGATTTTGATGAACTCTATATATATACCAAATATATTCAGCAACGTGTAAAAATTTCAAAGTAGAGGGGGAAAATGCAATCTACTGAGTAAAGTACATAGTGGAATTTATCCATTGTGTTTTTTTTCCTATATAGTGTTCTTCAGAAAGATATGGAATGATAGTTCTTTGTCAGAGAATAACACATTTTTTTCCTGCAACGATATCAAAATAAATTTACTCCAACTAAATAAGGATATTTAAGTTCATGATAGTTTTATGAAGTAGAGGTGATGGTCACTATTTAAAAAATGATTTAACAATGTATAGAGAACATTTTATAAAACATTTCTCTTGACGTCATCAAAATGGTGGTATACGGTGAGTCTCTGGAAATCTCCCCTGGAATTTACAATAAATGGAACAACTATAACTCTGCAAAGGACTCCCTGTACAGCAGACAGGCAAGACGAAGAGGCTCACTACTGAATTCACCTAAAGGTGGGCAAATTGCACAAGCAGGGGAGGAGGGAAGGGAGAAGTGTGGAGACGGGGCCATGTGGTACAAGACTCAGACCTAGCTCAATGCTCGGGGCTCCCTGCATCCCGGAACTACCACAGCTGCAGGAGAGGGAAGAACTCAGACTTCTAGGGCTCCATTTATGCCCCACAGGGCTGAAGGGACAGCATATAACACAACTGAACCCAACGCTCACAGCAGAGACCTCGGAGCAAAGACTGAGGGAAGAAGGCTGAAAACAGTGGTTTAAGCCTCAATGTCAAGCAGAGAACGGAAGCCTTAGGCACTGAGACCAGTCGCCCCCTCCCTACCCTACCAGAACTCACCCCACCCCTACCTGCCCAGTGCTAGAAGCGGAACAGTAGCAGAGTCAGATAAAAAGAAAAGAATATTTGCTCTTCTGAGAACTGTGAACCGCAGACACAGATTTGCAGCCAAACTAGTTCCAGCAAAGGGGAGGGAGCTGTGGAAGCAGGACAGGCTGTGGTGGTGGTTGCCGCCATTGTACTGGGCCACCTCTCACAAATCACCCCGCCCCTAGCCCCACCTATCTGGGTGGATCCTTACAGGAGTAAACAGAACTGCTGAAACACTCGGGCTCTGAATCTAGTGCAGGAAGAGCTTTGGAACTTCAAAAGCTCTCTGCATCCCGACAGGGACATGGTGCCCTATGACCCAGGCGAACTGTTAAGAGAAGAAAAGCCCACCTTCCAGGGAATCTCCCCATTGTGTGAGAAGCTGGAATAGTGCAGAGAAAACATAATACTACAGTGTGAGAGAGAACAAAAAGGCTGCAGTCAGAGACAAAATAAAACATTCTACCAACACGTACTGGAAAACAAAAGAAAGACCACTTCCTATCAACTAGTTGCAGAACCCAGTCCTGTAGATGTCTAGGAAGAGAAACAATAAATCACTAATTGCCATGAATAACCAAGGCAACAAGACAGCCCAGAAAGAAAGTGAAAAGTCTCCAAAAAATGAACTTAAAGATATGGAAATATGTGACTTAAAAGACAGAGAATTCAAATTGCAGTTTTGAAAAAACTCAATGAGATGCAAGAAAACACAGAAAGGCAGTTTAATGAACTCAGAAACACAATCAAAGAACAACATGAACATTTTACAAAAGAGATTGAAATTTTAAAAAAAGAACCAAATAGAATTTCTGGAGATTAAGAACTCAATAGAAGAAATGAAGAATGAAATAGCCAGCTTAGGTAGTAGAGGTGACCAGATGGAAGAAAGAATCACTGATATTGAAGATAGAAACCTGGAAATGACATGGATGGAAGAAGAAAGAGACTTGAGACTTAAAAGAAATGAAAGAACTCTACAAGAACTTTCTGACTCCATCAGAAAGAGCAATATAAGAATAATGGGCATACCAGAAGGAGAAGAAATACAGAAGGGAACAGAGAGTATATTCAAACAAATAGTTAATGAGAACTTTCCTAACTTGTGGAAAGAACTGGATCCTCAAGTCTAAGAAGCAAACAGAACACCTAATTATTTCAACCCCAACATGCCTTCTTCAAGGCACATTGTATTGAAGCTGTCAAAAATCTACGACAAAGAAAGAACCCTCAAGGCAGCCAGGGAAAAGAAGACAGTAACCTACAAAAGAAAGCCAATTATTATCACCAGATGTTTCAGCAGAAACTCTACAAGCCAGGAGGGAGAGAAAATATTCAAATTATTGAAAGAGAGAAATTATGAGCCAAGAATAATATACCCAGCTAAGATATCCTTTAGATGTGAAGGAAGAATAAGGTATTTTCCAGACATACAGAAGCTGAGGGAATTTTCTAATACATGACCTGATCTACAAGAAATACTAAAGGAGGTTATTCGACCACCATCAACAGGGACAATTTGTGGCAACTGAAACATAAAAAGGGGGAGAGTAAAGGCCTGAACCGGAATATGGGAATGGAGAAAGTAAGCATGTTGAAGAAAGTGGAATGCTCTAAATATCAAACTTTCTTTTACATAAACTTAATAGTAATCACTCAAAAAAAAAAAAAAAAAAAATCCAGAACTGAAACATATACTGTAATAAAAGAAGAAACAGAAGGAAAAATCATAGAATACCACCGCACAGAAATAATAAACAAGAAAAAGGCAAAGAAATAATGGAGTCACAGTCTTACCAGAAAACTAAAGATAGAATGACAGGAAATCCTCACGTATCAATAATCACCCTAAATGTAAATGGACTGAACTCACCAATAAAAAGCACAGAGTAGCAGATTGGATCAAAAAACTAAATCCAACCATATGATGTCTCCAAGAGTCACATTTCAACTACAAGGATAAGTGTAGACTCAAAGTGAAGGGTGGAAATTGACACTCCAAGTAAATGGTACCCAGAGAAAATCAGTGTAGCCATACTGATATCAGATGAAACAGACTTCAGGGTAAAAAGGCAACAAGAGACAAAGATGGACATTTCACAATGGTAAAGGGGAGTATAAAACAAGAAGACAAAACAGTAATCAATATTTATGCCCCCAATCAGGGAGCACCGGAATATACCAAGCAATTACAAAAAGAACCAAAGGGAGAAATTGACCAAAACACAATTATACTAGGTGACCTAAATACATCATTGACAGCTGTGGATAGATGATCCAAACAGAAAATAAATAACAAAATAGCAGCTCTTAATGACACATTAGATGAAATGGACATAATTGACATTTACAGAGCACTTCATCCTAAAACATCAGACTATACTTTTTTTTTTTTCCAGTGCACATGGAACATTTTCAAGAATAGACCATACATTGGGACATAAAACTAGCCTCAGCAAATTTAAGAAGATTTAAATCATACCAAGCATATTCTCTGATCACAGGGCTTTGAAATTGGATATCAACTGCAAAAAGAAAGTAGAAAATACCACAAATACATGGAGATTAAACAACACACCTTTAAAGAACGACCAGGTGAAAGAAGAAATTAGAGGAGAGATCAAAACATATATAGAAACAAATGAGAATGAAAATATATCCTACCAAAATTTCGGGGATGCAATGAAAGCAGTTTTAAGGGAAATTTATATCATTACCGACCTATCTCAAGAAACAAGAAACAAGAAAAATCCCAAATAAATAACCTCACGTTACACCTTAAAGAACAAGAGAAAGAAGAACAAATGACACCGAAGGTCTGCAGAAGAAAGTAAATAATAAAAATCAGAACAAAACTAAATGAAATAGAGAACAAAAAGACAATAGAAAAAATTAATGTGACAAAGAGCTGGTTCTTTGAAAAGATTAAGAAAATTGACAAACTCGTAACTAGACTCACTAAGATAAAAAGAGAGAAGAGACACTAATAAACAAAATCAGGAATGAAAATGGGGACGTTATAACGGATGCCACAGAAATACAAAGGATCATCCAAGAATAGTATGGAGGATTATATGCCACCAAATTAAATAACCTAGAAGAAATGGACAAGTTCTTAGAAACAAATAACCTTTCTAGGCTGAACCATGAGGAAGAAATCTAAACAGACCGATCACCAGTAATGAAATTGAATCAGTCATCGAAAACCTCCCCAAAAGCAAAATCCGTGACCAGATGGCTTCACTAGTGAATTCTACCAAACCTTCAAAGAGGATCTAATACCAATCCTGCTCAAACTCTTCCGAAAAATCGAAGAAGAGACAGTACTCCCTAACCATTTTATGTGGCCAAAATTACCCTGATACCAAAACCTGAGAAGGACCAATATCTGAGGAATACAGATGCAAAAATTCTAAACAAAATTCTAGCAAATCGAATGCAACAATACATTTAAAAGATTCATCATGACCAACGGGTTTTTCACAGGGGCACAAGGATGGTTCAACATAAGCAAAACCATCAGTGTGATGCATCACATAAACAAAATAAAGGACAAAAATCATATGATTATATCCATTGACACAGAAAAAGCATTTGACAAGATACAACATCTATTTATGATTAAAACATTTAATAAAATAGGTATAGAAGAAAAATACCTTAACACAATAAAGGTCACGTATGACATTCTCAGCTAATCTCATAATTAACAGTGAAAAACTGAAACCTTTTGTTTTACATTAAGGAACACGACAAGGCTGTCCCCTATCATGGCTGCTTTTCAATATAGTGTTGGAAGTCCTCGCCAGAGCAATCAGGCAAGAGAAAGAAATAAAAACCATCCAAATTGGGAATGAAGAAGTTAAGCTGTCACTCTTTGCAGATGACATGATCCTATATATATAGAAAACCCTAAATGCTCCACCAAAAGCTATTAGAAACAATCAACGAATACAGTAATGTTGCCGGCTACAAAATCAACATACAAAAGTCCATTTAATTTGTATTTACTAACAATGAAATCTCTGAAAAAGAAATGAAAGAAAAAACACAAAAAACAATTCATTTTGCAATTGCAGCAAAAAGAATTAAATACTTAGGAATAAACTTAATACAGGATTTGAAAGACCTATATGCTGAAAACTATAAGAGATATTTAAAAGAAATTGGAGAAGACACAAAGGAATAGAAAGATATTCCATGTTCATGGATTGGAAGAATCAACAGAGTTAAAATGGCCAGATCACCCAAAGCAATATGCAAATTTAATGCAATCCCCATCAAATTCCCGATGGCATTTTTTTAAAGAAATAGAACAAAAAAATCATCAGATTTGTTTGTAACCACAAAAGACCCCATATAGCCAAAGCAATCTTAAGAAAAAAAAACAATGCTGGAGGTGTCACACTCCCTGACTTTAGCTTGTACTACAGGGCTACAATAATCAAAACAGACACATAGACCAATGTTATAGACTTGAAAACCCAGAAATAATACCACATAAATATTGACAGATAATTTTTGACAAAGAAGCAAAAAACATACAATGGAGAAAAGACAGCCTGTTCAATAAATGGTGCTGGGAGGATTGGATAGCCATGTGCAAAAGAATTACACTACACTGCTGTCTGTCACCATGTATCAAAATTAATTCCAAATGGATCAAAGACTTAAGCATAAGACCTGAAACAAAAAAATGCATAGAAGAAAACATCGGTACTAAAGTTATGGACCTTGGGTTCAAAGATCATTTTATGAATTTGACTCCAAAGGCAAGGGAAGTAGAAGCTAATATAAATGAACAGGACTATATCAAACTTAAAAGCTTCTGCACAGCAAAAGAAACCATCGACAAAATAAAGAGGCAACCAACTGAATGGGAGAAGATTTTTACAAACAGTGCCTCTCATAAGGGGCTAATATCCAAAATATACAAGGAACTCCTGCAACTCAACAACAAAAAAACAAACAACCCAATTGAAAAATGGGCAGAGGACCTGATGAGACATTTCTCCAAAGAGGACATACAAATGGCCGATAGACATATGAAAAAATTCTCAACATCACTAATCATCAGAGAAATGCAAATAAAAACCACAATGAGATATCACCACACCCCATTCAGAATGGCTGTCATCAACAAGACAAATCATAACAAGTGTTGGAGAGGCTGTGGAGAAAAGGGAACCTTCACACACTGTTGATGGGAATGCAGATTGGTGCAGCCGTTATGGAAGGCACTGTGGAGGTTCCTCAAAAAATTATAAATAGAATTACCATATGACCCAGCAATCCCTCTCTTGGGTATCTACCCCAAAAATCTGAAAATATTTATCCATAAAGACATATGTGATCCAATGTTCATTGCAGCTTTAGTTACGGTGGCCAAGACATGGAAACAACCAAAATGTCCTAGATGAATGTATAAAGAAGTTGTGGTATATATACACAATGGAATACTATTCGCCAGTAAGAAAAGATGAAAAAGGACCATTTGTGACAACATGGATGAATCTTGAGATTATAATGCTAAGCAAAATAAATCAGACAGAAAAAGTAGAGAACCATATGATTTCACTGATATGTGGTATATAAACCAAAAACAACTAAAGAGCAAGACAAACAAATGAGAAACAAAACTCATACACACAGACAATAGTTTAGTGGTTACCAGACGGTAAGGGCGTGGGAGATGAGGGTAAAAGAGAATCAAATATACAGTGATGGAATGAGAACTGACTCTGGGTGGCGAACACTCAATAGGATTTATAAATGATGTATTACAGAATTGTTCACCTGAAATCTATGTAACTGTACTAATAATTGTCGCCCCAATAAAATTTAATTTTAAAAAAACAAAACAAAACAAAAAGAAAAACAAAAAAATGTATTTCTCTTCATATTAATAATATGGATAATAAAAATCCACTTCCAAATGAAGATAATAATTTATTTTAGGAAAAGATATGTGTGTGTGTGTGTGTGTGTGTGTGTATTCACAGAAACCTTCTTGTCATATATATATATATATATATATATATATATATATATATATATATATGTGTATTATACATATATGTACATATTTAATATATATTATACATATTATATATTATATATCATACATATTATATATAATATATAAATATTATATTGCATTATATATTATAATTATATTGTATATTATATATATTATAAATTTATATATATATATATATATATATATATATATATATATATATATATATATTATTGCCTCAATTTGAAATTCAATATCATTGAAGCTTGGGTCTTTGTGGTCTTGTATTACTATTCTATTACAATTTAAGCTCTTTTTCAAAATGTTTTTTTAAATTCAGCTTTAGAAAATAACTGACAGGAATGAGTAGACTGTTGTACTACCCCTCAATGAAGGAAAAGAAAAGATTTTGCTAGACTATTCTTATGATACCTTTTTCTTACTACTTTGATTACTAAGAGACCTAAGATCAACAGGGAATGAGATCATCAATGTTAATTTGTGTTTATTTCTGTACATCATTACAGAAAGATGTTGTTGACATTAATCCTATAATCCACAATGTTCTCTAATAATCCACACAGTTATGCAGCACTTTAAACAGCAAGATATAACTCTTCTTCGGCTTCTAAGAGGTAAGCACTTGCGTAGGAGGGAGGGTGTGTGTGTGCCTGTGTGTGTGTGTGTGTGTGTGTGTGTGTGTGTGTGTAGAAGCCGAAGGAAGCAACCAGATAAAGTAGGTGGTATCTCTTGAGACTCAACATAAAAAGAAAAAGGAAATCAGAGTAAATATGATTCATAGTCCTCACACTGATCTCTGTAGCTCTGAATCCCACTTTGCCTTTCTTTCAGCCTTTCCTCTTTTTAAATTCTATTAGGTCTTGTTTTCATTCCCCTCTGTGGTACTGGCAATTCTTTTAAAAGCTTGAAATCTGGGTTTGAAAATTGTGTTTGCAAGTAAGGATTTGTGGCAATTCCCTTCCCTTTGGGTGACTTCAACATTTGATCAACTCATTGAATAGTAGAGTTGAAAGGGATGTTGGAGTTTCTTTACCTAACCTCTGTTATCAATGAGAAAATTATGTCACAGAAGCTGACTGACACAAGGTCAAAGTTTAGAAGCCAATGGATGATAAATTTTATTTTATTTAGATGAAATAGGGTAGAAATTATCTTAATTCTTTTTATATAATTGAAACAAAGAGAAATTCAGCCATGTTCTCAATTCCACATTTTAAATTATAGGCTTACAGAGTTTAAAGAGATCTTTGAACTCTGCTCATTAATAGACTCACAAATTGTCCAGATGATTGTCATGCAAGAGGCTAATAACAAAGATCCATCAATCGACTGAGTTTAGAGCCTCTAGTTCATTCAATCCAGATGGCCATTCAATTTAACAGGAAAAATATATATTCTGCCTGGAAGGGACTTATAACCACATCTTAAGAAACCAGCTGCTTAACTCAATATTCAAATTAATTCATAAAAAAGCACCTTTCTCAGTTCAACTGGAAATATCCCATGCTTAGAATCTGAGAGGTTGAAAGGGCCAATCAGATATTGTGAAACATCTGCTAAAAAGGAAGGTCTGATAAGTTTGAAAACAAATACTGTGATAAATATGTGTTTTAATATGGTCTAAAGTGCAGGGTTAAGTATAACAACTGTATATGTAATTTATCTATATAGCTTAGACCCTTTTGTGCTTATGGTTGATTGTAAGGCTTCATTCACTGAACTTTACCAACTTGTATTTTGTGCTTTTAACTAATTGACATTATACATATCTTCTCAAAATACAGAACATTCTTACTCCCAAGTGAGCTCTCCAAGGCATAGAGAAAAATAGACGTTTGTCCACTGTCTTATTAAAATAAGTAACCAAACACAGCAAGGGAAGTATGCCTAAGGAAGGAAAATCCCTACATACACATACACACTCAGTAAATACTTGCATAATTTTAAAAAAGGTGTAGTAAGTACACATGAAAGATAACAAAATCTTAATTTCTGCTGCTCATTAAGCTTGCACTACTTGCAAATAAAGTTTCCTTTGAAAATTAAAGTCACAAACTGCTTTCACTTACTTCAATTGCCTATTTCCTATATTGAGCATCACCTAATGAAACATATACCTCCTTGTTGAAACATTTATCCACTCATTTGATGGTTTATGCTGATGTCAAGTTAGACAAGGCAATTTTTGTTCAATTTATTCTTCATAAAGAAGCAAGAAAACACTTTCAAGTGAACTGCCATGAATCTAGGTCTTTGAGAATGTGTTGCATGCAAAATCTTGGCACCCTTGCCTTAAGTATATTTTACTAGTAAATTATACTAAGGTCTAAATTTTCCTTTTATTTTTCCTCACGTTTCAGTAGCCTGAGTTAAATGCTTCACCATATTTTAGAAACATTTTTTTTTTTAATTTTAAATCCTTTTTGAAAACATAGCCACTAATGAGTTACTTGATTATCATAATCAGAAACACTAATCACTACAGTCCTGATGAAAATTCAGACATTATCTCAAGAGGGCTCTGGTCGAATAAATGTGTTGACATGCTATTTGTTATTATGATAGTCAATCATTGTGATTCGGTATGAAATAAGTTTATGGAAAAGAAAGTATATCTAATATAAACAAAATGCATGCAAGATAGAATCTACCAGAATATCCCTATTAATTCTATGACAAGATTAAAAAAAAAAACAACAACAACAAAAAACAAATATAAGTAACCCTTTACTAAAGTGCCTCCAGAGTAATAATTCTCCTTATTTATATGAAAAACTCAGTAAATTTAAAATGTTATGCTTTCATTTTAACATGATGTAAATAAAATACTCGGGACATCCCCCTCTGCTTCTATACCCCAATCACCAAAAGAGACATCCCAACCTACAAAACACAATTGCTTCTCCCATTTCGTCTCACCCACACACCAGGCACAGTAGGACTAGGAATGTGGTATCCCTCAGCCACCAAGATGAGCCAAATCTGAGATGACCCTTATCTTATGTGGAAACTGCTATATATAGCTATGCTCAAGCAAAGATGAGTTCTTTCTCCTCAATGCATTTGTGAAGGTAAAACTGAGAGGGAGAAAAGAAAGTCTCCACTGAAACTGAAGGATTGGAGTATGCAAAAACCCAGCAGTAGCCATGTGCAAGTTGTAACAAAACAGTGTAGAGAAAGTAAACAGATGTTTCCAAAAGGGCATAGGTACCAAGTGGAAAGACAAAAAGTGAGGGATGTAAAGATGCACATAAAGAATCTGCCTAATTTCTCATTCTCTGTTCCACTTGAGGTAAAAACTCAAGTGTTCTTCATTTTCTTTCCTTGGATTTTGGGAGAGTTCTACCTTAATCTAGTTGGTGAGTTTCTGTTTCTTATAGCCAAAAGTGTCTTTATTGTCACATTTTATAATTGTATACATGATACTTTATTAAGACTCTCTTCTTAGACTGCATTATTACTCCTCTTTTGCGGAAAAGAGTAAGACAGGTAAAGAGAAACAGACTTTCAAATTCAAATTTCCTAAGGCAAAGAGAAAAAAAGAATGTATCTTAATTTACCATTTTAACAGTTTTGTAATCATTATAGTAATAGTGTTCAACAATTTTCCCCTTTTGAAAAAAAATAAATAAATAGATTCATTAATTAATAAGCAGAGAAGTAGAATAGTGACCAAGTATCAAATGGATGCCCTGCTATTTTTGTGTTATCATAACACCACTAAATACTCCTAACATGCCAAATACATTTAAAACTAAATAATGATATAATTTTGTCACTTGTCTTATAAGATTTTTGAGGACTGTTTTTGATCATGGTAAAATAAATGTACCTATACTTAATATTACAAAATTGTATACGTGAAACTTATGTAACTTTACTAACAATTGTCAGCGAAATAAACTTTAATTTAAAAAAAAAAAATCTTACTGGTGTGTTCAACTCTCTGGTTTACACATGTTTCTCTCATGGTGTATTTTGGAAAGAGTGTTTCCAACTTCCTTTCTTTTCAATTACACCTCCTCTTCCTTAAAACTGGAAAAAAAATTTTTTTCTTAGAAAGCCATCTACTCTTCTTTCTTCCCTTTTCTTCCATAATTCTAACCTTTCTGCTTCTCAGTAATTATATCTGTATTTCAGTAACCTTGAGTGTTCTTTTCCCATTGGAAGCATACTTTATGTTGATGTTTCTCAAGTCTACATTCTTGGTTATCTTATCATCTCACTATTTCTCATTTCTCTGGGAAATTTTATGCAATTTCATACCATTAAATATCCCCTGTATACCTAAAAGGGATGACACCCAAATTTACTTCTTCAGAACCAAGTACTTTATGCTTCACTCCACATTTTTAAATGTTTGCTAAATATTCCATCATTCTATCATTGGCTTATACTCTTCTCACTCTTTTGCATCCATAGCAAATATGACATTTTAAACATTCATTTATTTATATAATAATGGGTTTCTCCTATTTTCGCCTTTGATGTCTCCGTGCTGTGAACAGAGTCTAACAGGTTGAAAAATCTTAAACCTGTGTTTGAAGAACTGTATTCAGTGTTTTCCATTTCAAATTCTGCTTTGCAACTACACAAATCATTGGCATTCACAAAACTCCATAGTTTTGCTAGAGCTAATTGGAAGCATTGACTATTTGGGATTGTTTCATTCAGATAAATTGCAGGCATGCATAGTCTTCTGAGTGTTCCAGAAGAAAACGCATTGTGTTCACTCTAAAACCATAAGCAGGTGGTTATGTCCCTATGGGGATAATAACCCCTCTCCTGCCTGTCAGCGAAGGTGATTAAGAGACTTAAATGAAATAATTAGATGTGAAATAATTAGAAAAATATTAGGAAATATACAAAGCCAGGGTCTAGTAATTAACATTAAAATGTTAAATTATATATAATATGTTTCTACTATTCCTTATTATGCTTTAAAAGTAGCATGATGTTCTATTTTTCAAAATAACAGGTAAGGGCAATATTTTTAACATTCTTTTGGTTCTTAAGTGTATTTGTATAACTAGTATATGTCTGCCCCCAAGAACAACTTAAATAATATGCTATGACTCTTACCACACTGTTCCAAGAACAAACTTTGGCATGATATTGTTCAGAATATATGTTTGATATCTGGACACTGATTTCATTTACTTACATACTCTTTGCCTTAAAGAGACTTGACTTAATGAACCCACATGTTTTAAAATATGTACTTTTAAATTTTACTCAAATATGATAGGAACAGATAATTCTCCCCGTGTTTTCAAGCAACATATGCAGAACAGAAATAAAGGACATATCCTCAAACTGATTTGGTTTCCAGTAAATAAAGGAAAAATTTGTTGTATTCTCATTGGCATGAATCCTTGGGATTCTTATCACACCTTTCTGAAAATTTCTCGGCTGTAGCATTAATCTCCTTGAAAAGGAGACACTCAATTTACAGTGTATTTTGCATGTCCCTAAACAAGTGTTGAATGATGAATTTCACTGTCTGACTGAGGTGGTTTACCTCAGCACATAATTTCTTATATTAATAACATTTCCCACAGGAGCTGAATGACCTTCTATAAATATAATCCCTTCATTCAATAAAAAAAATTAAAGCCTGTAACCACCTCACAATTCATCATCGTTTTCACAGGCAGTTGTCGAAGCAGAAACAAAACACAAATCCCCAGTCCTCAACCCATGTAATGTAAAATTATGCAGCCTTCTGCATTCATGTAACATGAATATATTGAAAATTACGTAGCACTTTGTGTTCCAAATCAGTTCTATTGAGTGAATTCCTGTTTCCAGTGAGCCATAATCTTCAGAGCAAAAAATAACTCCTTTCCAAAATCGAAGGCATCCTAAAACAATAACCTCCTGAATGTTTGTATATTTTCAATCAGTTCTCAAAAATGCCTCTTCATATGAATACCTCAACAATTATGTGAAGCCAGATTGTTGGGTTTCTTGGAATCTGCAAGACTTCCATTTACATAACACTATCTAAAAGTGAACCTCAGAGCTCAGTAACGAGGTTTACTCTTTGAGTAAGACATACATATTTATACTGAATATCAGTACAAATATACTAACACATATACTCAACATATTGGCATAAAATCTTAGTTCAGGTTACAAAAATACCACAAAAACATAATCTTAGAGCAGATAGTAGAGTTATGTTAGAGAATTATCTGGTAAAGAAGAAAAACATTAGTAAAAAACATCAAATAGTTGGTATATTTTCAAGGTGAATAAATTAGAAATATTGGATACGCATTTTAAAATTAAATATTATTAACAACCTTTAATTATAGTGACTATGGAAGCAGAGATTGTATTTATGTAATAACAAGGATGTTTTTCAAAGACAAAAACCAGAGTCAGATTTTTAATTGCACTGTATAAAGCAGAACAGCTCAGTGATCTTCAATAGCTTCTGTTTATCCAGTGGACACAATTAGGATGAAAGCTTATATTTATTGCATGTTGTCCTCTTACATTAGGTAAGTAATCTTTTTTTAAAAATTATAGTTTATTGGAGTGACAATTAATGAAGTTACATAGATTTCAGGTGTACAATTCTGTATTACACATCGATAAATCACATTATGTGTTCACCACCCAGAGTCAGTTTTTCCATCACCATATATTTGACCCCTTTACCCTCTTCCACCACCTGCCCTCCTCCCCCCTTACCCTCTGGTAACCACTAAACTATTGTCTGTGTCTATGAGTTTTTGTTTCTTCATTTGTTTGTCTTATTCTTTTGTTGTATTCAGTTTTATATACCACATATCACTGAAATCATATGGTTCTCTGCTTTTTCTGTCCAGCTTATTTCACTTAGCATTACAATCTCAAGATCCATCCATGTTGTTGCAAATGGTACTATTTCATTTTTTCTTACCACTGCATAGTATTCCATTGTGTATATATACCACAACTTCTTTATCCATTCATCTATCAAAGGACATTTTGGTTGTTTCCATGTCTTGGCCACTGTAAATAAAGCTGCAATGAACATCAGAGTACATATATCTTTATGGATAAATGTTTTCAGACTTTTTTGGGTAGATACTCAGGAGAGGGGTTGCTGGGTCATATGGTAATTCTATTTGTAATTTTTTGAGGAACCTCCACACTGCCTTCCATAGCGGCTGCACCAATCTGCATTCCCACCAACAGTGTGTGAAGATTCCTTTTTCTCCACAGCCTCTCCAGCACTTGTTACTATTTTTCTTGTTGATGATAGCCATTCTGACTGGGATGAGGTGATATCTCATTGTGGTTTTTATTTGCATTTCTCTGATGATTAGTGATATGAGCACTTTTTTTACATGTATATTGGTCATTTGTATGTCCTCTTTGGAGAAATGTCTCTTCAGGTCCTCTGCCCATTTTTTAATTGGATTGTTTGTTTTTTTGTTGTTGAGTTGTATGAGTTCCTTATATATTTTGGATATTAAACTGTTATCAGAGGTTGTTTGTAAAAATCTTCTCCCATATGCTTGGTTGCTTCTTTATTTTGTCGATGGTTTATTTTGCTATGTGGAAGCTTTTTAGTTTGCTACAGTTCCAATCATTTATTTTAGTTTTTACTTCCCTTGCCTTTGGATTCAAATTCATAAAATGCTCTTTGAACCCAAGATCCATAAGTTTAGTACCTATGTTCTCTTCTATGCAGTTTATTGTTTCGGGTCTTATGTTTATGATTTTGATCCATTTGGAATTAATTTTGGTACATGGGGAAAGAGAGCAGTCTAGTTTCATTCTTTTGCATGTGGCTTTCCAATTCTCCCAGCACTATTTATTGAAGAGGATGTCTTTTCTCCATAATATGTTTTTGGCTTCTTTGTCAACAATTATCTGTCCATATCTATGTGGGTTTATTTCTGCATTTTCAATTCTATTCCACTAGTCTGTGTGTCTGTTTTTCTGCCAGTACCATACTGTTTTTATTATTGCTGCCCTACAGTACAAGCTAACATCAGGGAGTGTGATACCTCCAGCATTGTTCTTTTTTCTCAGGATTGCTTTGGCTATTCAGGGTCCTTTGTGGTTCCATACAAATCTGATGGTTCTTTGTTCTATTTCTTTAAAAAAAAAAAGCCGTTGGGAATTTGATGGGGATTGCATCAAATTGCTTTGGGTAATACGCCATTTTAACTATGTTGATTCTTCCAATCCATGAGCACGGAATGTGTTTGCATTTCTTTGTGTCTTCTTCAATTTCTTTAAAATATATCTTAGAGTTTTCAGCATATAGGTCTTTTACATCCTTGGTTAAGTTTTGTCCTAGTTATTTTATTATTTTTGTTGTAATTGCAAAATGAATTGTTTTTGTTTTTTCACTTCTTTTTCTGAGATTTCATTGTTAGTATATAGGACAGCAATGGACTTTTGTACGTTGATTTTGTAGCTGGCAACTTGACTGTATTTGTTTATTGTTTTTAATAGCTTTATGTTGGATTCTTCAGGGTTTTCTATATATATAAAGCATTATGTCAACTGCAAAGAGTGACAATTTAACTTCTCAATTCCCAATTTGGATGCCTTTTATTTCTTCCTATTGTCTGATTTCTCTGGCTAGGACGTCCAATACTACCTTGAAAAGCAGAGGTGATAGGGGACAGCCCTGTCGTGTTCCTGAACATAGAGCAATGGGTTTCAGCTTTTCATTGTAAATTATTATATTAGCTGAGGGTTTGTCACATATGGCCTTTTGTATGTTAAGGTATTTTCCTTCTATACCTATTTAATTAAGTATTTTAATCATAAATGGATGCTGTATCTTGTCAAATGTTTTTTCTGCATCAATTGATATAGTCATGATTTTTGTCCTTTATTTTTTTAATGTGATGTATCACATTGATGGATTTGCGGATGTTGAACCATCCTTGTGCCCCTGGGATGAAGCCCACTTGGTTGTGATGTATAATCTTTTTAATGCATTTTTGCATTCAATTTGCTAGAATTTTGCTTAGGATTTTTGCATCTCTACTCATCAGACATATTGGTCTGTAGTTTTCAGTTTTTGTGTTAGCCTTACGAGGTTTTGGTATCAGAGTAATGTTGGCCTCATAAAATGAGTTAGGGAGTATTGTCTCTTCCTCAATTTTTTTGGAAGAGTTTGAGTAGGACAGTATTAGATTCTCTGTGACGGTTTGGTAGAATTCACTAGTGAAGCCATCTGGTCCTGGACTTTTGTTATTGGGAAGGTTTTGGATGAGTGATTCAATTTACTTACTGGTGATTGGTCTATTTAGATTCTCCAGTTCTTCATGATTCAGCCTAGGAAGGCTACATGTTTCTAAGAACGTATCCATTTCTACTAGGTTATTGAATTCTGTGGCATATAGACCTTCACAGTATTCTTGGATGATCCTTTGTATTTCTGTGGCATCCGTGATAACTTCCCCTTTTTCATTTCTGATTTTGTTTATTTGTGTCTTTTCTTTTTTATCTTAGTGAGTCTAGCCACAGGTTTGTCAATTTTATTAATCTTTTCAAAGAACCAGCTATTTGTTGTATTAATTTTTTTCTATTGTCTTTTCTTTCTCTGTTTCATTTAGTTCTGATCTGATCTTTATTATTTCCTTCCCACTGATAACTCTGGGTTTCATTTGTTCTTCTTTTTCTAGTTCTTTAAGGCATAACGTGAGGTTTTTTTTAGCTGAGATTTTTCTTGTTTCTTGAGATAGACCCGTAATGATATAAATTTCCTTCTTAACACTGCTTTCAGTATATCTCAAAAATTTTGATATTTTGGTATTTAGGATGTACTTTCACTCTCATTTGTTTCTATGTATCTTTTGATCTCTCCTCTTATTTCTTCTTTGACCCAGTCATTCTGTAAAAGCATGCTGTTTAATCTCCACATATTTCCTGCTTTCTTTTTTCTGTTAATATCCAATTTCAAAGCCTCATGATCAGAGAATATGCTTGGCATGATTTCAATCTTCTTAAATTTGCTGAGGCTAGTTTTATGTCCCAATATATGGTCTATCCTTGAGAATGTTCCATGTACAGTAGAAAATAATGTATAGTCTGATGTTCTAGGACGGAGTGCTCTATAAATGTCAATTACGTCCATTTCATGGATATTTAATAATGATAAAGGGGACAATACAACAAGAAGACATAACAGTCATCAATATTTATTCCTCCAATCAGGGAACACCGAAATATACTAAGTAATTACTAACAGACTGAAAGGGAGAAATTGGCCAAAACACTATTATAGTAGGGGACCTAAATTCATAATTGACAGCTATGGATAGATCATCCAAACAGAAAATAAATAAAGAAGTATCAGCCCTAGGTAAGTAAACCTGATTTTACCAAAACTGTATATATGGAATGAAATTTTAAATCCACCATATATGTATATCAATTTCAGTGGAAGACCTAACAGAGTTAAAATCTGTCATGTGAATACACACATACATACTACAGGAATATATGCTTTGCATAAAGCAGAAGCAAAGCACATATTCAAACCTACTGGAAGGGATGAAAAGACAAAATAAAACATAGTATCTAGCTTTCAGAATCTCAGACCTCAAGGGAAGCCCACATGTACAAAAAGTAATTTAGCACAAGGGACGTTGTTATGTGAATGCTTCCTAATTTGAGTTCAGTGGAGTTGCGTAGAGCGGTGAGCAAAATTTCTGGGGAAATACACAAAACTGTCCTAACAGTAATATTTCTAACAGTCATTTAAACACTCCTGAAAACTTCTCAGCCTACTGGCAGCAGTTTTCATAGACCAACCAATTTGTAGAACAATTGAAGTCTAATCGCCAGATGAATATAACTATTGAGAGAACAAAAGTGTTTACATAAACTGAAACATTTTAACATTATGTAAACTTTGTCAGCTACGCCTGAGAGGAATTGCTACTTGGGTTAACTTTGTTTCATGTGTAAGTAATACCAATACTTGTTTTCCTTTCATAGAGAGAAACCATGGGACCTCTTTAATTTCTAACACTTAATCATGTGATTGAAGATGCACTGATGAAATAGTTGTGCAAAAATTAAAAGTGCTGAAAACTTCATTTACTCAAAATTTTTATTTAATAGTTGTTGCAAATGTATATATATATATATATATATATATATATATATATATATATATATGTATATGTATAAAACATATATAAAGTAAATGTTGAATGTCACATTTGGAATTCAAAAAAATAATTGGCTATTTCTTCAACTACATGAGAACTACTTCTGTTCCTTTTTATAAGGAAGACACACACACACACACACACACACACACCAAACCTAAAGAAGGAAGAAAGCTAGTACAGGTACCCTGTGTAACACGGCACTTCTATAACATGGTTTCACTCTAACAGGGCTGGAGAATTGGGGGGAAACCCTTGCACAACACGGCATCCTAGAATATGGTTTCACTCTATCATAGTTTGAGAATTAGAGAAATCCCCGAACAACACGGAGCATAATAAGAGCTTTTAAGAACAAAAAATATCTCATTCAAAATTTTACATTCGAGCATAGATGTTATATCAGATTTGACTGCAGAATTTCAAAATTTATCAGAATTTTAAATCCATTTTATTCATGGAGTATTAAATTCAGAGGATGAACATATCTTGTCAGAAAGAAAACACCCTTGGTTAATGGTGGTTAGTAGTGATGACAAAGAAAACATTATTTAACATGTATTAATATTTATACTTTGGGTGAAAATTGCTTTAATAAATATATTTTTCTTAATTATAAAAAATATAATAGTGGTTTTTTTTTAATTTTTGGAACCTAACCCCCTTTTTTGTACTAGTTCTTTGTTTCATATAACACGGACTCTCATAACAAGGCATTTTTAAGGAAACTAACAACCATGGTATTGTGGGGGGGGGGGTAACTGTAATTGTTTTGAATGGGCAGAAGAGCAGACTCAGTGAGTGTGAACAGGCATTTTCTATCTACTTTTTTATGATTCTACAGGAGATGTGTGGGAAGGAAGGTAATAGGAGAAATTAATTCCAACAACTCACCCAGAAGTAACTTCCTTATGTTCACATCCTCACTGAGCTTTTGGCTTGAATAACTTTGTTGGTGGACAAACATTGCCACTGCCTCATGCTTGGAAAGTTCTGAATGTAATTGTCTGTCAATGATATGATGATTTATAATGCAATCTATTCCTGTTGCCAGTGCTGCAGATAACTCTAATTTGCCACTCTAGTATTAGATATGAGGAACTTGACAGCCCTTCTCAGTTTTACAGGTAATGCAGGCAATCAAAATACATCTTCCTTCCACTCTCCTCAGGAAGAGGATACTGCTACTAAGGCTGGCTGTTATTGTAATAGTCATGTTTTTCTAACTCATTTAGTTTTTTGTTAAAAAAAATCAAAACAAAACAAAAAACCTCATTATATTATTAAATGTTAAAGAATAAATAGAACTAGAAGTGTATGCTTATCATTTTTTAGTTATATTTAATATTTTCCTGGTATAACTACAATATATGAGATGAGAATATTTATGCTCGAGTTGGAAACTGAGGCTATAACATAGTTAATGTATCATGATTCAGATAACTGAAAAATATACAACACAAATGAAAAGATGATGTCACTGGTGAGTAGATAAATTATTGTATGTTCATTACCTGAAGAACAGAAAATGGCATAATTCATACAATGTCTTCAGATTCACAGAATTAATAGTTAAGATATGCTACACCTGGCTAATACACGTAAGCAGTGGAATAAATGACACATGTCTGACAGCTAATTATATATACCAAATCTTGACTGAAGAATAAGTGAAATGAAAAAAAAAAAAACATAGCACAGCACATGTTTCAGTTGTGTACATAAATGTATGTAAACTCTGTTTCATAAGTTATTTCTGAAAATTCTGTATTCAAATATTTTTATTTTGTAAACTGAATAATAACTCCAGCTTAACTAAGACAATTAACATATCTAGTTGTATATAATGGGGGCTATTTTAATATTCAAGTTAAAATCAAAAGCTTACAATTATAGGCAACCCGGATCACTACATTCCAGAAATAGTGTTAAGTAACTCAAAAGTATCATTCTTCTTTTTAGTCTTCATAACCATCCAATAGAATGTAAGCAGTCTATATCTTCACTTTAGTAGATAAGAAAACTGAGGCATAGAGCGATTAAGTAGTTTTCTCAATGTCACAAAGCAAAGTGGTTACAAAGCCCAGATGTGACTTCTCTGGCACAGCTAAAAGGGCTGATATGTTGGCAACGGTACTGTACTATTAGTGCTTTATTATGAGGATAAAGTGGATTCCAGTAATCAATGAAATATTATTAGTGCATCTCCACAATTCTTTCTATTTTAGTAGCTATAGACTATTTCATGTGACTGTTGTCTGCTATTTAAATACAATACTACCTAACATATCAATGACATTCAGTAATTTCATATTTAAAAACAGCTTAAAGTTGTAAGATCCTTGTGTTTTATCTAGCCCCTGCAATGGGCTTTCAACCATAGGACAGATTCTAAAAGCACACACTCATGTTGGCACAATATTAGAAAAGGAAAGAAGAAGGCCAAGAAAACAAAAGGACAGACAAATAAAGAGATTACTCACTCTCAAATCTTGTAATCGAAATAACAACCATTCTTAAATTTTATTTTATCCTTAACATATTTCATCATTGCCTACATACTCTCTCATTCAATACTGGTTTTCAATTTATATGCAACTTGTATAATTTAAAAACTTTCTTCAAATTCCTTTTGGTGAGACTCAATTTTGGCCACTGATTCATAAAAAGTAGCCATCCATTTCTCACAGGAAGTGTATCATGTGAAAACTCCTGTAATTTATAAGCCACTTTTTTTTAGTTGAAAGTGCTACTATTAAATTACCAGACATATTTATATCTTATCTCAGAAAGTCCTCAAATATAGTAGTGCCGCTGTGCATATAATAAAATATTACCATTTTAAAGTATTTCCCCACCATGTTATTATTTGCAAATATATTGCTCAGGTAAGCATATGTTTTATCTGAAGAACAAAATGTAAAAACATAGTATCTGCATTTTGTACATATTCTCAATCAACTTCTTTTTTATAATTAGGTCTGAACACAAGGCAAGAAATTTGATGATCTGAGTAATGCTATGGAAAATGAGATTCAAGTACTGAAATGTACTAGGGAATGTTTTCATCTATAAAGAATTTCATCATGCACTAATAAGAAACAAGCCAATATATAATCTCTAAAGATACATTATAAGTATCATAAATATTTTGAAAAATATATTATTAACACAGATATGAAGAGAAACGTATGTATACATGGTAATACACACAAACTTTAAGGATGCACACATGAAAAAAATAAAAGTAAGTATTTACAGGTATGTTTAATATAGAGGAATTGACCTGGTTGGAGCTTAAAATTTTGAGTTGGCGGGTATAGTTATATTATTATTTAAGTCTGTAGGGATTTGGATTAACAGAACACAGAGGGCAAACTGGCATGCTTGGGATATAGCACATACGTCCTTAATACTTTTCAAAACTCACAAAGTAGCATCAATGCATAAATGAATGGCATAGATCTAAACACAATTTTTGTGAGAAACATTACAGATCTCAGCAAATGATCTGAAATTGTCAATTAGGGAATAGGAAGAATATAAATCATAAAACTAAAGGCATATATAGCCTGTAAATAAACTTTAAATCTATCCTCTGACTGTTAGTTTTAATGGTTAATAATTTTAAATGGACTGAGAAACACAGTGTTAAGATGACTGTCCACTCAGAAATTTTAAAATATGATTACTAAATATTCCTGGCATAAGCCATTTTATTTTTAAAAATCAAAAATTACTTCCAACGATGAAAATAACTCACTTTCCAATGTTCAGAGTCCTAAAAGCCTTTATTTACATGTGTGTCTCTCTCTTGCATCTGCAATGTGCACCTAATACAATGTTTTCCCTAATATGCAATCATTTAATAATTGGAGAACTCTATATGTATTTCTTTTGGAGCCCAATGTTGAGTAGCTGCAATGTACAGATTTGTTTTAATTAAGTCACACTAGAATCTAAAAGTTTGTTTTTCCCTAAACAACACTCTAGTTTCAATTCACTGTTCATTTCTGAGTGTGAGGTTGACACAATTATGTAGTCATCAATTGTGATTTGTTGATCCTCTATTTAACCTTGTTTACTCAATTTTGTGTTTTCTCCCTATTCTTATTACCCATTTAATGCCTCTGTTATTAATAGCATATTTGGTTGCTTTTTAAATTACTGATATTCCCTTTATCAAATCCCTTATAACATACAAATGTATTATAAGATAATGACATGTACTAAAATATATAATAGCATAAAAATATTTCCTAACAATTTTCTATGATAATTCTTAAAATGAATCTTTGCCTCTAGAAATGATAATTTAATCATTATTCATTCTTTGCATGGTTTCATTTATTTATTATCTACACAGACTCATCTGAATAAAATAGCAATGCTAATGGTAATACCTAAATTATACTGTTATGTTTCCAAAGATGATTCTGTTTTCCAAATCGTATTTTCCCAGAGCAGTGCCATTAACCAACATAATAAATTTCCTCTAGCAACCCCGTCCTCTCATGTGATTCCCCTCCTTGTCTGGGCAGTGGGATGGCAGGTGCTCCTTAATGGATTTCCCCTAAATACAATTTCCCTGTTTCCTATCTTGACTACTGTCTGGTATCTGGGAGGTGTGGAGGAGTGTGGGGGTGGGGGGTGGGGAATCACCACTTCTTTCTGTTGTATCTTTTTTTCTTTATATGAGTTAAAAGATGTTTGAAAGACCCTCAAAATAACCCTCACGATATCTCCAGTAATTGTTTGAAGCTATCATACACTGTGTGCATAGGATCCCTCTCACCAGCGCCCAGTATTGATAACTTATACTGAAGCACCTGGCTCTCAATCCAAACTTCTAATTTTCTTCTAATTAATGTCACATTGCTCTAATTGGGTTTTCTACCTGTAAACTGCGTGGATGAAGATTTGTATTGCTATGCTAATGAGCTTTAGGTACCAAGGATGATCTCTACAACCAAGAGCCCAAATTACCATTCTGGAATTTCGCTATAATAGCATCGGCATGAGTAAGTCTTTCCTGGAGACCATCCAAGCACCTTTAATTATTGAGGTATTTAACAGATCAGGTTATAAGACTGTTTCACCACCAAGGGAGTCAGGTCCATAGCATGGGTACTCAGATCAGCGTTATGAAAAGGTTTCAGTGTAATTCCAAGAGCATTTAGCAAGTGTGCATACGCCATGCACTGTGACTGTCTGCGCTAACTGCTTGGGATGCTCTACATTTTATATAAGCGCACATTTTAGCTTTCAGGAGTGATAGACACACAAAGAATCAGTAACACACAATGTATTTTCCTAAGAGAAGTTCACACAAAGGTACTAACGAAGATTCAGACGACTAGACTAGGAAAGTGTGTTCAGGTAACATTACGACGGTTTCCTAACGAGAAGGTTCTGGGTATCATTGTTCTCCCTTGCCTGTCAGATTTGTTTGTTTCATTTTGTTGTTTTGTTGTGTTGTGGTAAAGAACGAGAATAAAGTCTATATTTGGGGAAAGGATTTCACATTTCCACAAAGGTTGGAACAACTAATTCTGAATTTGAGGTCTGAATGACACAATGGAGACAAAGTTTTCTGAAGAGTACCTAGTTCCTAGTTTGCTAACCCTGCTGTAAAAAGTACGACAGACTGGGTGGCTTATACAGAAATTTATATTCTCGAAATTCTGGAGGCCAGAAGTTCAAGACTAAGGTGCCAGCCAAGTTGGTGTCTTCTGAGGCTTCTCTCCATGGCTGATGGCTGGTTACCATAGTCCTATCTTCACGTAGCCTTCCCTCCCTGTGTCTATGTCCTAATCTCCTGCTCTTACAAAGACACCACCCATGTTAGATTAAGGCCCACCCTAATGACCTCATTTTAACCTAAGTACCTTTGTTAAGGTCTCCAATACATTCACTCTCCGCAGTACCAGGGGTTAGGAATTCAACATATACATTTTGGAGGAATGCAATTCAGCTCATAACATCTGGTAAACGCATATTTGTTAGCTAGACAATAAAAATAAGTAGCCAAGGCAATCACCTTCAAACAAATTCTTTAACTTGAAATCATCTTTGAATTTATAACCTCCTAACCACATCCCTGCCACATAAGAATAGGAAAGGAAACATTTTAGGAAAGAAAAACATACAATATTTATTCTTTCCACTTACAATCATTTGGAAAGAGCCCTAGACTGGAAGTCATGAGCTATCCTTCTCAGCTGGCTACACATTTGCTGTGTGGCCTTGGCAGCTCAGCCGTTAAGGTCTCAGTTAACTCATTTTTAAAAATATAAAACTTGGAGCAGAAGTACTGTGAAATTTCTCCCAGTTAAAGAAGTCTTCAAAAGTGTCCATTTTAACATGGTGGTGGGATCATGATGATGATAAAGATGGAACTAACTGTTACTATGTATTTAGTACAAGATTCAGACACTGCTGGCTCTTTCTGTACAGAGCTTTCTGTTTTCACAACAATACAGGTGAAAATTATAATTCCCACTTTGCTGTTATGGAAATGAAAGCTCAGAATACTAACAAAACCTTCTAAAGCTACCTAACCAGGAAAGAAATAGCTTTGTGTTTCTGCAGCTTATGATCTGTCAATATCTGGTGAAATTTACCCATGATTTCACAGTCATCTTATGGTTAAAAAATATTTTGACTCCATAATTCATGCCTAAAAATATTGTTTTGGACAGAGAATAATTTCCATATTGAATACATAAATTATAGAATACAGTTCTAATATTGTACATATATTTACCTCTAGGCAGCTCACTATTTAACCAAAGAACATTGCTGGTTTCTTTTTCCTCTTTAATATTACACACACAAAAAATTTAAAAAGTCATGCTATGAAAATTATAGTTTCAAATATTTTGGTCAAACTTCATAGAATATATCCTGATATCTTTAAAAATAATATTTTCTTCATATGTTATATTGACATGTTTCTTAATAACCTTATAACCTATGAAATCCTATCTTTACTGTTAAACTAATTCATATTAATTTGACCTTTTAATTTTACTTTTTATGTGACACTGTAAAACTTGAGAAACTTTATATTTTTCATAATTTAAACTTTGTTCTATACCATAACAATGTAGTACACACAAACATATTCATAGGATAAAATACAGCGGTGTGTTTTTTGGAATGTGTCAGTAATTGTATTGCACACATATTTTTTTTTATCCTACCTAGTTTTCACAGTCAGGGAACTATTGGGAAATACTGAGGAATATAATGAGGTGGGGAATTTTCACATTAAGTGTACCATGCAAAAATCTTCATAATTCTCAGCAGTGAAATGAATAGAAAACTAAAAGAGGTATTGTCCTTCACCATGCTCCTGAGTGATGTGTAACCTAGTCCTGTGACAGAGTCTGGCTTCTATTCTCACACTATTAATTGGCAGTTATCTGGTTAAACTGAGAATTCTGTTTCTGCATTCTGCTAATCTATATTAATAAGAAACTAGTATGCACCTTATGAACTGCAGGTATAGTCTTTAATCTGAATTATATTCCTGAGGTCTACTCTAGCCCTGCACTGACTTTGAGAGAACATCAAACTGACAGTATATACATTTTTATTTTACCTAAAAGTAATGTTATTTAGCATTCTCCTTTCATTCCAAGGATACTGTCATTGAAAACAGCACACCATTTTTGACTTTAAAGATCATTTTGAGCAGTTTTCATAGAATGGCCAAAATATATTTCCTCCATTGTTCCTGTTATAAAATCTCTCTCAAGAAGAATAATTTTGATATAGGATTTTCCTAGGCCCTGTCAGGGACAGAAGCAAAGAAAACTTCAACTGAAAAAAATATTTACAGGTGGAAAATGAGACCTGGGGAAGACACTGATTGGTTTTCTGTGTCAGAGATCTGGTTACATTCTTTGTAGCATTTGATCTGTATATTTAGGATATCTAATGTAAAAGCCATTGAGGAAACATAAAAGCCATTGAAGCCATTTTTAAAAGATGACATCATCTGACTATACATACATCATAGGGATTATGAGCAACTGTCCCACTGTCATTCATCTATTTATGCTCACGGTCATTACTTTTTTGGAGGGCAGGGAAAAAGGTGGAACAATGTCTAGAGTTACAATATGTGTTTTGTGCCTATTAATGATAGCTCAAATTTGACAAAATCAAGCAACGGCATATGTTTGTAAATGTTATCTGCTTTGATGTATTCATCAGGCCTCCCCCTACTCTCCTCCTGCCAAAATGGACATGAAAAGGCACATTGGAAAACTAAACAAGTTTCCTTTTTATGACAATGACCTCCAGAGAAGAAACACACATACAAGTGGTGAGAGGAAATGTGATTAAACTGTCTACTAGAAACCTTTTAAAGTTCTCATAAAAATTGGATGTGCAGGAAATACTTGGACAATGCATTAAGTGGCAGCACACACTGAATGTGCTCAGGGTTTTAAAATTTTCAAAAGGAAAACCTATCTTTTCTGTCCCCATCACCTAATGTTTCCCAGCTCTGTTTTGTTTACTGCAGCTCACGAAACTCCCACCCTACTACCTTAATTTTTTTACAAAAGAGATCAGCTCAGAGCTTTGTCAAAATTGCATTAGTTTATGAACAGAGTGTTAGGTATTTCATTTTTCTTTATGAATTTAATTTCAATAAATGTTACTTTGTCTTTTTCTTCTTCGTTAATTTAATATTCAAAGATAAGCTAACCACATTGTAGCAAAACAGAGACTATATAAAAATCTTCTCAGAATGTATGGGGTCTACATAACAAAGTATTAAGAAAAGAAATAATAAGAATGCAGACTCTAAGTACCTCACCCTATCAGTGGTTTATGAACATATCACTGAGGAGTCTTGAAAAAAAAAATTCCTATGTTCAATCAGGAATTCTGCTGCCCCTCAGGAAAGTACAAATGGATGTATATGATATAGAAGAAAAATGTAAGTTATATCATTTTATTATGAAAGTAATGAGCTTTCAAAGGGTGGGTACAAGCAAATACACACACAAACATGCACACAAAAGGAAATCCAAGAGTAAAATGCTGTCACTCATTGAATTTGTAACACATTATATTTCCAGTGCTTTTAAGAGTAGGAAGCACCAAGCAACTGGCCTGAGTTTTCTGCTCTGTAGGTATATCCCTGAAACGGAGATGCCTCCTTTGTCAAGTCCTTAACACCTGCTAGCGTTAGCTATTGATTCCATCCAAGTATGTATACCCTGATTTAATGCTATTAACAATTTGAATTCTTATGAAGATATTTCCTGGAAGCGAAAGAATATGCTTATCAATTCCCTCTCCCAACAAATGTTTGACTATGTAGCAAAGTACTGTTGAGTGGATGACAGAATTTATATTTGCCATGACTAAGAATGAATGAGTATTAGGATTCGATGTATGTATATGCTTGTCTGCGGGTATGTATGTCTCCTGCCTTGTGTTTAAATGAAACTTATAATACTAGCGATGACGTGTATGGGAGATTAATGAGGTGGGAAGCCAATAGTGAACTGGACACAAATATTCATACTCACTATCATAACAGGAAGGAAATTGTAGTCTCTCTTTCTGGAGACCTCACAGAATAATTGATGATCTCTCTTGAAAGAGGAGCACAGCACTTTTGATCCACAGGATGCAGAAGCCTTGAGTAAAAATCTTGGCTCTGCCACTTGCTAGGTGTTTAATATTAAAGTAAATTCACTTAGCTTTTCTATATCTCAGCTTCTTCCTCCATGTAATTTCAAAGTTAGCTAAGAATATCCCTTCAACTGTCTTTCAGTCCTAAATCTTTTTAAATAAATTATTGAAATGCTTTATATTTCTTTGATTCCAGAGTGATTTCTAAAATATTTCTGCTATAACTGTAAACTCAGATGAATATTGAAAAGCAACATCAGCAAGCAAAATACAAGGTTTCTCTAGATAATTTCTAGAGTTTTATACACGCATTAAATATTCTATTTACACCTATTCATAAGAAGAGAAACCACATCATTGATTTTTAAACACTTAAAAACAACAACAAAAAACTCCTATTTTTTTCCCAGGCTCAAATGTGTAAATTCATATATATATATATATTCTTTTAGAGTAGACTTACAATGTTTTTTTTTTTAAGTTATATACTGCAAATACAGAATATAATAAAATTATAGTGGTTTAACTGAAAGAATAAAAAAAGTATATCCATAAAACCATTTATAGACTATCTAGTAATGTGTTAAAATTTATAAAGTAGCAAGTTGCTTAGAAAAAGTTAGTATAGTTTTTGCATTGATATAGAAATATATTTTATGTACTATAGTATGTTAATATATAGTTAAAGTAATTGAATTTATTGAGTTACTAGGACATTTATTCTTTAAGCTGTATAAAAGGTTTATTTAAATAACAAAATTTTTAAACTGGTACAGCCATTCTGGAAATCAGTATGGAGGTTCCTCAAAAAATTAAAAATAGAGTTATCATATAACTCAGCAACCCCTCTAACTGGGTATCTACTTAAAAAAACTGAAAACATTTATCCGTAAAGATATATGCACCCCTGTGTTCATTGCAGTATTATTTACAGTGGCCAAGACATGGAAACAACCTAAGTGTCCTTCCATAGATGATTGGATAAAGAAGTTGTGACACACACACACACACACACCCAGGTCTATTTTTCAGCCATAAGCAAAGATGAAATACTGATATTTGTGACAACATGGATGGATCTTAAGATTATCATTCTAAGCAAAACAAATCAGACAGAAAAAGTCAAGAATCATATGACTTCATTCATACATGGGATATAAAACTGAAAGCAACAAAGGGACAAGACAAACAAACAAAAGCTCATAAACACAGACAACAGTTTAGTGGTTACCAGAGGGTAAGGGAGGAGGGGGGAGGTAGCAGAGGGTAAAGAGGGTTAAATATATGGTGATGGAAGGAGAACTGATTCTGGGTGGTGAGCACACCACCAATATAGATGGTACACCAATAATACACCAATACTATAATACACCAATATAGATGATGTATTATAGAATTGTACACTTCAAGCCCATGCAATTTTACTATCAATTGTCACCTCAATACATTTAGTAAAAATAAAAATGAATAAACAAATACATTTTTAGAAATATTGCATATGCTTTATATTCTGTCCCCCAGAGAACTGCACTACTACTCACTCAGTTTCACAGAAAAATAACACAGTATTTTTTGCCTTACTAGGTACTACCCCTTGTGCCCTGAAATATGTGTCATTTCTTACTGTACATGAGTCTGTCTGTCAGAAAGCAAAAATCTCTTTCTATACAGTACATTTTTCTGAATAATCTGTGATCAAAAGTGCCTTTTCTCTATGACATCAGTATATTTTCAGCACTGTCA
Organism: Rhinolophus sinicus; assembly: GCF_057876585.1. Taxonomy (NCBI): domain Eukaryota; kingdom Metazoa; phylum Chordata; class Mammalia; order Chiroptera; family Rhinolophidae; genus Rhinolophus; species Rhinolophus sinicus. The sequence continues at coordinate 173,113,644 of NC_142516.1, read as the reverse complement.
ACAAATATAGTATTAAAGAATCAGTTTAGAGAAAATATGTTTCTCAGTTCCTCAGTTGAATTAGGTAAGTGACTGTTTTGTGAAGCTCAACAAGAAAGATTAAGTTGGCTTGTCAACAGTATATATTATCATGTAGTAGGTGGTATTCTTTCATAATCCAAATAATATAGCCAAATTTGACACCCACTGAGAAAAACACTTTCAAGGTATAGTACTGCTACAGTAGTAAAGCAGATTTATTAGACCCCAGTATCTAAATTGGGAATAAGAATGCCATATTTGTTTCATAGATCAGATTTATAAAAGTACTTTACTCAATCCAGGGTAAGAGTTATTTGCAGTTGTTGTTTTCTGTCAAGACAAAATGTTCTGTTCTCCTGTTTAGGTCTTCAGCATTTTGAATGTGAAGCAAAGGGGGCAGGATAAAGTGCCATCAATCAAATCTTATAATCCTATGAAGTGTCTTGGATTCTTATAATCCTGTGAAGTTACAAAATGTGTATTAATTTACCTCAACTCTGACTAAACATTTCAAAACATGAGAGTGGTTTTTATATGAAACATTCAGAATCCAGTATTTTATAAAAATACAAGTTAGGTAGAAAACGGGGTAGAAGAGACATTGAGTCTGAATAAAACTAAGACAAGAAGATGAAGATCCAGTCACAAAATAATGACCCCAAACAAAAGTGATCAATGTTAAAATGTTAGAAATTATATAAATATAAATTATGGCTGACAAACAAATACACTCAAAATACCTAAAACCCACGTTCCCAGTGCCTGCCTTGCTATTATTGTCCAATAATTCAACTTGACATTGACTCAGCCGAATGACTTGACAATATAGCATTGCATATATCCCACTAAGGGGACTGATATACAATTGTCTTTATCAATTTATACCATGTAGAAAGAAAAAAACATAAAAGCTTGGTGAAGCATGAGAAAAAAAGGCAGATAAAGCAAAAAACACAATAGCTGTGCTTTACGGTGATAACATTTCCTTTTGATATTTGTGCTCAATTTTCCTGTGTTTGCATTTTTACACTTAACTAATTCATTCAGTTCTTTTTTGTTAATTGAGCAGTTAAAGTTTGCAAAAGGTTTGCTAAGTTGGCACTGAGTTGAACAAAGTGGCCTCTGTGTTTCCCCAATTATACTGCAATAAAGGAGGTGTACCTTGTACAAGAGGAAACATAGTGACAGATGGCACAAATAAAGAAATAAGCTCTGTCAGGTGAATAGTTATTATTAACTCCAGTGAAATAATGGAAAGCAAAATCTTTAATGTGGGTAAGTACTATATAACATTATAGAACAATTGTGATGTGCATTGTTTTGATTACAATGTAAATCATAACAGAGAAATAGCACAAAAATAAAAACAATATTTAACTAGAAATAAAGAAAGCAAAAATGAATGTTAAGTAATGATGAAAAAAAAAACCTGAATGCTCTCAAAGTAAGTTATAGAACAATCTTCGGAAGTATCATGAAATTGTCTGCTTTGTAAAATTAATAATGGACGAGCAATTCTTTGGGTTTAAAATGATACTTGTTTTCTCCTAAATATTTTATGCAGGTTATATTTTGAAGTGTTAGCAGACTCAGTCTCTTTTGCAATATATTTTTAGAGAGTATATATGTTATATTTTAGCATAATAGATCCATACATCCTAATCTTAACCATTTTTCAATTTGACAATTTAACAGTATTTTTCTGAGCTTCAGTTTGGTTTGTTTTGTTTTCCAGCTAATAAGGTAGGTCCAAAATCTAGGAGTGTGCAGGGAATAATTAACGATTATTGAAAGAGTATATATATATATATATATATATATATATATATATATATATTTTTTTTTTTTTTTTTTTTAAAGTAATATTGAACCAGATTTCTGGAAAAATAAATTTAAAACAGTCATGCCATCATGTTAGGTGACAAAATTAAAATTCAGAAGAAATCTAGAAAAACACAAATGACAGGTTTAAACTAAAGTAAAATAAAATAGTGCTTGAAAAATAAATTTCCGTACATAGTCGGTAATAATACCTGGCTCTTTCATTAACTGTCTACTACATAAGTGAAAAAGATATGTTAATAACATAATACTAAAATCAACAATATCTTTGGATTCAAAGACACATGAATTTGAACTGCAATGTTTTTTACAGGTTTAGTACATTTTGTTCTCAGCCAATTTCCTTAATCTTCCTAAATTTTAATCTTGTCATCTGGAAAATAGGAATAATATTTATTATTTTTAAGGCAAATCTAAGGCAGTTTTAAACAACCGGTTGACAGGTTTTTCATCTCACTATTGTATATTGTATCAAAAATTGAATGTCCTATAGAACAAATTGTATAAGCCATATCACAAAACTGTGTGGTGTACAATTTAGAAAGACAGAACAACGATTTCTGTTCAGATTATGAAAACATTTTTTTTCAAGCAGTAAGACCTAGGATATAAATCTCTGTAACGGTCATTATGACCCTTAATATAAATTTTTCCAGTTTTATCATCTGTATTTGTCAGATACAGGTAATAGCAATTCCTACATTCACAATCATTTTAGAATGTGTATAACATGATAGATATTTGGCTATGCATTTTACATGCATTATCCTATTTGGTAATCATGGGAACACTATAGGGTTGGCTTTAGTATCTTATTGTATAGATGCGGAATTTCAACTGCAGCAAAGTTATTTAACTTGCAGAAATTTGCAGGTTTCACATCCAGGAATGCCTGCTTCTAAACAGCATGCTGTTAACTTATCTGAAATAGTTACAAATAGACTAGAAAATCAAAATCAACCTCCTCTTTCCCCATAAACTATGTAAAATTACATATTTGCCACTTTACGCTTGGAACTGCTGCCTCCCCAGTTTGTTTCTAAGCTCCATGAGGGCAGGAAATATGTAGCCTACTCACTGCTTAATGCCTCACCCCAGTATAAAACTAGTATATGTAGAACTCAATATTTATTGAGTAAATACGTTAATGAATAATCTTTTTATGGAGCAGAACTATGTATGGATCATCCCTCAATGCTCTAAAACTATGGTTCTTTTCCATGGCTTGGGATAAATTTTACCAACATCTAGAGGTGCTAGACATTTCAATCTTTCAAACTACGGGAGTCTTGGCCTTAATTCTAAGAGATAATTGATAATTAGACTACAGGTTCTCAAGTACCAGAGGCATAATTATTTACCATTAAGAGAAATAAAAGAGGAAAATATCAGTAGGATTTATTTAAAACGATTACAGTTACAAAGTTGAGGTTTAAATTAAATAATTTATCTTACATTGGTACAGCAGAATAAATAAAGCACTGATATGTAGGAAACACCGAATTAGAAAACAGTGAAGTTTGCAAGATGCAATAATCCACTAATTTAGGTGTAGTGCTTTTGATATGGACTCCTGTGAAGCTTAGAATCATGACTCTTTTTGAGTGAAGGATCTTGACTGAATTCAGGTTCAAGAAAGAAACTGCTGCAAAACCTGTAAAAATTGCAGCAGCTGCAAATCAAAATGCAATCTTTCTATGTGATGGTTGTTTTGTTTTTGCAGTGTTCTCTTCAGTAATTTCTAACTTCATACATAAACTACTGTTATTGATGCTATTGTATTAAATAAAGGAAAGAAACTGTTTTATTTTTTTTTGTTCTTATTTTTTATCCTTCTCTCTTTCACATTAATTGCATCGCTGTGACATCATGAAAAGAGCAGGAAAGGCCAGGAAATTCTTTTTGTTAGTAACATATTCACTTTTTGTTAGATTAATATATTAAGACATATATTCAAGTATGTCCTAGGTTTATGCTTTACTTTTGAGAAACACACACACGCACACACATGCATACACACAGAGTCTATACTTATCTATGCACATTTCATATACGCAAATTACTCTAGCTATGACAAGATAATTCTAATAGAAATATAAAACTTACATTTATTTATACATTATTCAAATTAATTGTGTTAATTCTTTCCTTTTATTTTTTCACTTTAAGATATAATATCAGAAAACGTTAAATGGATAGATTTATTTATTCAATTAGCATGTGATGACTTAGCTACTGTAAGATTACGGATTTTACTTCTGTTAGGAAACAGGTGTTTTTTTTCTTTCTCAAATCATCCTGAGTTTTAACTTTGAAAAACAAAATAATTCATGACAATTACTGAAAGTAAACTTCCTAGATATTATGTGTTTAATAAAGATTTCATTTATTAATGATAAATTTTCTCCAATCATGATTCCAGGATCAAATCAAGTTTAAATAATTATTTAAAAAAACACAAATGCATGAAATGTACATATGTTCTAGACATGTGTTTATTTAATACAAAAAAGCAGGACTCTCACAGGATAATTTTCATTTTTGATAATACATTCTCAAAGTGAGATCAATTTACATTTTTTTATTTTTAAATAAAATGAAAGTGAAACACACAGATATTAAAAATTATGAGTGAAAATAGCCAGTGTAAGACTACATAAACTCTATGTAAAGGTGGTAGTTAGTATAGAGTCAAATCACAATATTTACTTTTAGAGACGTGTAGCAACAGCTTTGGAGAGTAGGAGAGAACTCTGTGTATTGTTTCACAATAATTACTTTTTAAATTTGATTTATAACTTCTTTAAAAGTTTTGCAGCATCTTTAAAAAAGATTTTTATTATATTCTTTGTATTTGAAAACTAATTATGGTTTTTTGATAAAGCATAAAACATATTTGGTGAAAATGGAGAATAAGCATGCTTGTAAAGAAGGATAAAAAGGACAGCAAATTATAACAATTCAACTTACATTTCAATGTTTTGTGTTAAAGTTTTAATTCTATGTTTCTTTCACTTTAAATGCCATTTTCAATTCACTGGTGCTCACAAGCTGGACTAATTTAAAGCCACTCATTCAAATGTTTAACCCCTGGCTTTAAAACGCACCATGAAGAATCATAAGCTGCATTTCCAGCCACAATTAAACCTACACTCAAAAGCTTTATTTTTGTTAAAAAACATATTGTTTGTTCATAAGTTATTATTTCAGGGAACCAACAACTATGTTCTAGGTTTATGGAGAGCAATTTGAGGTGATGAGAAAACAAAATGTTACAGAATATTGTCTGAAATTTCTGATTATTCTTGTATCCTATTAATCACTGCCATTATGTGCTCAAATGGATTTGTGTAGTCTGTATCTCATGCTCAAATTTTGAATAATAAAGACAACCAATAAATGTAGTGAATGAAAAGGAAAATCCATATGTTAAAGTGCTGAGTAAGACAAATTTCTATAGATGTATCTGAAATAAGCCTATTTTCTGCAAGATATTAATATACTGTTCATAATTACCAAGATAATAAAAATTCCATAGTACATTATACAAAAATACAAATAGCAAAAAATGGAAGTACAAAGGCCAAAAGAGAACAAATAGAAAAAAAGAGTAATTTTTCAGTCACATTTTTTTTCATATATATTCTTGTGTTACAATCAAAATATAATATTTACATGCCACTGGGGAAATATTTTTCACATTGATTTCCTTTTTCTTTCAGGATTCCAGATGCTCTTGGGAAAAAACTAAGCAAATTATGAAAAAAATATTCTTCTGATCCATAGGTCATATATTTGAAGGGAAATTTTATAGAGGGTATACTTTACCTAACAGTGGATAAACTTCCCGAAGATTAAAAATAAACCACAATTTTACTTTTGAGAATTCCTGACTATATAATTGACATTTAAAATATTTATATGGAAGTATACTATTGTGATGTTTTTATACTACATGCGAATGGGTAGAGTATTATTGTAAGATAGAGTGTATAATAGTAACTTACAGCTATATGCTATAAATTATAAAGCAACCAAGAAAAATAAGAAAACAAAATTCTATAGCTAATAATTCAACAATGGACATAAAAATGAACCATAAAATATACTCAATCCAAAAGAAGGCTGAAAAAAAAAAGGGAGGGCAAAAGAACAAATGGGACAAATAGAAGACAAAAAAAGATGATATATGTAAACATAACATTATAAATAATCACCATAGATGTAAATGTCTCTTCATTCCAATAAAAAGGCAGAGATTATGATAATAGATGAAAGCATACCTGACTAACAGGCTACCTATAGGAAATGTACTTGACATATAAAGATACAGATAGCTTAAAAGGGATAAGATAGAAAAATATATATTATGCTTGCACTATCCAAAATAAATCTAGATTAGGTATACTAACAACATAGTAGATTTCAGAACCAAAAAAACATACCCAGAAATAAAAAGGCCCATTTCATAATAACATGTTGATTAGAAGAACATAGCAATCCTAAATATTTCTGCACCAACTGACAGCTTCAAAATACATGAAATAAAAGCAAAGACACTGCAGTAAACAGAAAAGTATACGGGTGTAGAAGACTTTAACGCCACAATCAATTAACTTGATCTAAGGGATACTAAGGAACACTTTACCTAACAATAGCAGAATATACATTTATTTTTCATATTAACCAGGAATATGTACAGAATATGAGTAGATGATATTCTGACGCATAAAATAAGTCTCAAATTTAAAAGACTTCAATATGTAGGTATAAGCTATATGCTTTGACCATAATGGGATTAAACTAAAAATGAATAGCATAAAAACATCTGGAAAATGCCCACAAATTTATAAACTAATACCGTATTTCAATATAACCCATGGATCAAAGAAGAAATCAAATGAAAAATGAGAAATTATTTTGAATAGAGTAAAAATGAAAAATAAAAAAACACGTACAATATATCAAATTTTGTGGAATTCCACACAAGTAATACTTTTAGGGAAATTTATGACAGTAAATCCCTGTGTTAGAAGTGAAAGTCTTTAAACCAAGGACCACAGTTTCCTTTTTAATAAACAATGACAGAAAAAGTAAACCTAATGTCACACACAAAAAAATTATATAGATCAAAACAAATAAGTTTAGTAAAAATCAGAGATAAAAATCAAGGTAAAAAGTGTTGGTTCTTTGATGAATAGATGGGGTTAGCTATTAATTTAGCTGAGTATAACTCAGAAACCTCTAGCTAGACTGATGAAGAAAAGCAAAAAATAAGAAGATATAATTTATCAATATTAGGAATGAGAGGTGACTTCTCTACAGAATGTACAGATGTCAAGAGAACAGTAAGAAAATATTATTAAAAAAACACTATGGCAATAAATTCAACAGTTTTATCAAACTTTAAAAGAATAAATAATATGTATCGCATAGAAACTCTTCCAGTAAATTTAAAAGAAAGGAATATTTCTTAAATTAATCTATAAGACAATAACTGATCTGATACAAAACCGTTAAAAGACATTACAAGAAAAGACAAGCCAAAACTAGTATACTCTATGATCATAGATCCAAACTTTTAAACAAAAATATAGCAAATGGAATCCAATATTGCATTGATGGGATAATAGGTAATGACTGTAATGGTTAATTTTATGTGTCAACTCCACTGGATTGATCACATGGTACCCAAATATTTGGTCAAACGTCATTGTGGGATTTCTGTGAGAGTGTTTTTGGAGTAGATTAACATTTAAATTAGGAGACTGAGCAGATTTCACTCTCTGTATCGTTGCTGGACCTTATTTAAATCAGTTGAAGGCCTAAATGAAACAAAAGTTGATCCTGTCCCAAGTAATAGAGAATTTCTCCTGCCTGATGATCTTCAAACTATAACATCTGATTTTTTCCTGCCTTTGGACTTGAACGTTGTAATTTAAATAACATAATAAGTTTTCAGTTTTAATCCTCAAGTGGGTTGCGCCAAGCATCTGAATATCTCTAGAGACAACTGGCCAGTGAGGTAATGGATTAGGAAAGCCCAGAGAGCCGATCTTGAAGAACACAGAGGTGTTTACAACCTCACAGCCTTCCTTGTGTGGTGTTTAAATATTCCTCCCATTATTATGTTAAATTGACAAATAGAAGAAGAAAATACCCTAAGAGGTTTGAATTAACCCCGTTGGATAGTTGGAGCTTTATCAGGATTCTTTCACATTGAGCATTGCACTAGTTTAAACATCATTCTCTAGTCCCAATTCATATTAAAGATAGTTATAACAACATGACTTAATTCATTTGCAAACCAAATACATCATGATTAAGAGTCAGGCTGCTACCTTCAAATTACAAATGGTCTGCAATTTCAAAATACTGTGCTTTTTGCTCCTTTCCGAGTCATGAACTCCATCTTTACCGATCCAACATTCCCCACTGTGCCCTTGGGGAATTAATTGAAGGTCCCATTTTGTTCATGAGCACAGTTGTCTATTTGAAATGGACAATGAAAGGAGATTAAAAAAGATTATTTGAATGTTTCACCCTAAATTTTCTAGATAGATAATCAAGGATTGTAGAATTCATGAAGAACTGACATTTCTCTCCTCCACTACTGCCAATAAATTCCCTAGCGACAATTTTTGTTCCTTGAATTTTTCAGTTTACTTAACTTAGAAATTTTGAAATTACATGAAAATTACCTCCATTAGATTCAAATACAATTACTCTAGGTTTTCAAAACTTTTGAAATTGACTGTAGACTTGTCACATTATAGTTTTCTCTGGAGACTCCCAGAGATTGACATAAATCTCTGTATTCGAAGAACCTGTGTACTTATCCTTATCTATCCTGATGCTTTGTATTCAAAGAAGAGTGACTCTTGGAGTCATTTTTCTATCACTATAGGAATATGAAAAGATATCAGGCCATGGCTGAATGTCGGGAGGAGGAGCCGGAGAAGGAGACTATAAAGAATTTTTGCTTTGAATGGACCGATGTCATCAGAAAATCTGCTTGAGACGATGTAAAATGTGAGTTGCTGAGATTAATGAATTGGCTATGAGTCCTTACCTTCTTGAATATAAACTGCAGGACCCTGGACCTATCTCTTGAAACCTCAGCAGTTCATTCTTAATGGCAGATTTGGATAATAATGGTAATAATGATCCCATGTCTATATCTTAGGGCTATTGTGAGAATCTAATGAAGTAGTGACTATTAAATTACATTGAAAATTATTAACCAATATTCAAATAGTGGTTATTATGAATAATTCAAGAACTGCTGAAAACCATAATACTTTTCAACAAATGAGCCACTGTATTTCTTACACAAAATACATATCAATACATATTCTGTATTCTTCTTATTAAACTTTCTTCTTTTAATGCAACTATCTCCTTAATTTTAAAGCATATAGAAAATTTAGCGATCGTATATAAAATATAAAATGCTGAACAAAGGGAACATGATTAGAGTAATGAGTAGTTGTGTACAAAACAGATACTCATTAAACATTGGTATAATTAAATCACACTGAAGGCATATGAAAATCAAAATGATATTATACTATTACATTTATAAACACATATTATATTTAATTTGCTGTCTTAATATCTTGCAAAAGGTCATATATAACACTTGTGAAAAGAGTATGCACTATGGCACTGAATATTTATTAGCAATAATGGGAAAAAAGAAAACATAGCAAGGACCATAAATATATAATCCTAAATTATAACTGCTTTGAAAACTAGAAAATCCAGGAGTCACTGGCCTTCTTAAAACTATAAAGTCTTTATGGGTTTTTATGGCAAAACTATCTCGTATATTTCTGACCTTGCCACAAATTCTATATATTTTAGAAATAATTCCTAACAGAATTTTTGTAGCCTGAAGGGGATAATATGTAGTTATTATGAATCTTTCGAGAATAGCTCCAAAAATATGACACTTTTCTGCAAAATCAAGCAACCATATGCCTTGAACAAAATATATATTCAATAAACGTGCTGTGTTTTTGCCATGAATTTTTCATCCTTAATGAAAATAGTCTCATGAACTTTAAAACAGAGAGAAAAATAGTTTAGAAGTCACATTTTAGCATAAGGATATAAAATGTTAGTCAAGTAACGTTGACTAGATTGATTTTAGGGCATATAATTCAAATGTGCCAAATACTAAGTTTGTCTGGAAATGAAGCATTTCTTGGGTGGGCAGCTGGTTGGCAAGACAGCAGGGCAGTGTGCAATGGCCAGAATAGTCAGGTCACACAATTCATCTGAAATTTTCATCGTGTACAAATCAATCTCTGATACACCATAATGAGAGGTAAAATAAGTACATTTATGCTACTTTCATATGGTATTACCTTATTTATCTGTCAAAACAGCTCTGATAATAAACTATTATTCTCCATTTTACAAATGAGGAAACCAATACTCAGAGACAGTAGCTGTTAGTATAAACTTGACTGTAAAAAAAAAATGAACTTTGTAAAAATGAACTGATAAATATGCTCCCCCCAAAAAATACCTCCAAGTATAAGTGCTATGGTAAAAAAAGTGCTATGGTAAATAAAGAGATTACTGCAGTATAAAGCAGATTATAATTGCCATTAGAAAGATGAAGATGAAACCCAGAAGTTGGCACAACTTATTTTAATTCTTTTGTTGATGGTCGACAGAGGTGTTGGTGGAAAAAAACTTTGTGGAGATGGATTTGAAAGAAGATTAAAGGATGGGACCCAGAAGGTTAAAAGCATTATGTACACATCTCTAGAGGTGGAAAACTATAGGCTCTTTTTTTTTTTTTTTTTTTTGGGGGGGGGGTGGAATAAATAATTTTGTCTTGAAATTAGGTTATGCTTGGGGGGGAAACATTTGTGACAAGTTTAGAAAGGTACATGGCATGTGAAACTATATGACCATGCACAGATAGTCTAATGTGCTTATGTTTTTTGGAGGGAAGCAGTAGGGTTAGAGGGCTAACAATTAAAAGTACTCTTTAACCAAGTGATTCTGTTTTCCATTGAGTCGGACGGATTGAATAAGAGGCACTGAATGAAGAGGAAAGTCAAGTAGTTCATGGAAACACCTAATCTAGTGGGAAAGAGAATACAGTAGGGAATAAAAAACAGGGAAATTTGCTGCAAGAGATACTACAGAATTAGAACTCGCAAGACTTATTAACAAATGTGGGAGTAGGAAGGCTAATGAATGGACTACAAAAATACATTCATGAGTTGAAGTAGTATGACTGAGAGAATAGTGGTGAGATTGACACAAATTGGGAGTTCTAGAGAAATGGTTGCTTTACCATATTCATTTGGACAAGTTAACAGGTTATCTGGAGATCTCAAACTGCATAAACATTAATATTTATTTGGGGAGCAATAGATGCAGTTCATACTGGTGCAGTGTCTAACATACCATAGAAATTTAATGAATTGCCTGTGATTAATGATTGATCACTAAACACAAATAACAATTAAGGACTTTTGAAAAAATTCAGTTGCTATATGAGCTATTATAGTTCTTCCTGCCCTTTTACTTCTCAAAATTATTCTTGCTTCCCCTTGGGAAAGAAGTTGGAATGCAGAATTTATATTTAGGATCCCGATTTATATGCCTCTTTCATTTTGCTTCATTCTTGAGTATGTACAGTGATTCAGAAAAAAAAAATAAATATATATATGTGTGTATATATACACACACACACACACATATATATATATATATATATATATATATATATATATATATATATATATATATATATATATGGAGAGAGAGAGAGAGAGAGAGAGAGAGAGAGAGAGAGAGAGGTGAACAGCTTATCTTTAATTTTAAACTCCATAATACAAAAGCGTCCTCAGAATGTTTGGAAAAATTAATAATATAAAGCAGGAAATAAATGCTTAATGATTTTTATACAAATATTAACATGAACAGCAAATGTTAACATTTTGTCAAGATAGGAAGCTGTTAAATACTAAGATATTAATTAATTGACGAAGTGAAGGCCAAGTTGTTTAGGAAGTTTCCCCAACTTTCTACACTTCAAGAATATATTTGAAAGCCTCTTTACTTGTTTTCCATTTTTAATATATTATCATCACACTTAATTACTAAGCCTTTCTGAAAATTATTCAGCATTTTAAAATGTTATGTTTGAAACTACCCAGTAGGGTGTCTATTTTTGCATAGAAAATCACCATGTGAAAGCACCCAATTTAATCTAGCATACATGCTAAATCAGTGCTTAAAAGAAAAAAAGAAAATCTTTGTCTTAATCTTTTCAATTCTTTCAGTTGATAAAACATGTAGGTGTACTAGCGTAGCTAAATATGCCTTAAAGAGAGTGTTCTGCAGGTGAAGTAACAAAGGCTTGCTGGGTTCTTTACTATGCATTCCTCTCTTTATATCTAAGAGGACTCTTGCATTTATACAAAACAGTGTTTCCCTTTTACGTGTGTATCACAACACATCGAAAGAAAGATGACATTTCCTGAGAAGTTTCTTATCCTCTGACAGCTGAATTATTCTCTTCCAAATATGCAAAAACAACAGATTTTCGTTTTGTTCAAGGCTTTACATCATTGTTAAAAAGCCTTTTAGAATTTGTTCCAGTCATCAAAAAATGAGGAAATAGGAGAGAGAAAAAACATTGAGGTACCAATATCACACCATCACCGACACAGGATTCAAACCTCTGAGAAACCATGTGCAATTACTGAGAACCTTCTCTCTGTAAACAGCAAAGCTGAGGTCTTACAAATAAATGGAGCAGGCAGCTTATGGGATGTGATTAGAGGGGCGAGCCAGATGCTCCAATCTAAAAATATCTCTCTGGCCCGTTACCTTTAGAATTTATTCCTCTGCATCTTGGAAGCTTTTTTATGATCAGCGAGAGACCCCCATTAAAATGTAAATAGTCCAGGGAGATGCTGAGCCTTAATCTTTTATCAACTATCATCTTAGTGGACTAGTGGAATGAAACAAGAAAAAAAATAGAGCTTTGGGAAAATGAGTAGAGAAACAAGATAAAGGGAAAAGAGATACTGGCAGGATAGAGAAGACCTGAAATAGGAACTCCTATATTTCACAATTTTGCCTGGTACCAGTTCTAAGTAAACCGGGTACATGTATCCAAACAACAACAACAACAACAAATTGACCCAGAAAGGCTCTTAAACTCAGAATTAAAATATTACTCAAGCAACTATCAACACCTTTAATTTAACAGAAGAATCCATCGGTGTGAATGTCTTTGGACCTTGACACGTCAAAATTCTATTTGCTTTTAAAATACTATGGAAACATTAGTTAATCTCAGTAAATATGATTATCACATTAAATGAAAAATAATAATGTCTACCATAAGATTTCTGTAAATATTAGGTTATGTATATAGTAACACGGAAGAACTCTATATTTAAAAAAATCAGATTCTGCTATAATTAAAAAACAGTAATGTATGCTCCACTTTAATTCACAGAATTCCTTCAAAAATCAGTGGTTCCCTCTCTTGTCTCTGTGATATCATATAGCATTGGAGTAATATCAAATAGAAAATGTGAATCCAGATTCTGTCATTTAATAGTTGAGAGATTTATGGCAATTCATTCATTCTTTAGAAATGTTAATTTCCTCATCTATAAAATTACTGTTGTCATGTGATGCCAGGTAGGATTCTCTTTAAAAAAAATTGAGATAATTTATGTAGATTATCTAAAGTTAAGGAAAATAATGACTTCACAATCAAGGCTATTGGTCTCTGATGTTTTTTACTCTTAATGTTATTACCGAAATGAAAATATTACTTTTTGTTCTGCAAAAATATTGTTTTATTTTCTATATTAGATCATTGTAAATATTTGATTCAATAAAAGATTGCCCTCTTAATGTTTAATAATTGTGACAGAGTTTTAAAACATAAAACAGATGATCATAGGTGTGTATACACCTAAAATACTTTCCTAGAAAATATCCAGTCAGCATTGGCAGGACCTTGACAAGGAAAATAAACATTCAAGACAGGTGATCATGTGAACTTTTTAAAATGATTAAAACCATGTGAAGGGCTTAAAATTGTCTACTTAACAACAAACAGCTCTGCTTCCACAGCTATCTATCTATCCATCTGTCATATGGCATGGGACAGGTTTTCCCATTGTGTATTTATTTTTTCTCATTACTGAGGACAGCTGGTTGGATGTGAATTTTCTATCAGATACACTTAACCCTTGGCTTGTAAGCAAGGAAAATATTGAATTTCATCATTTAATTTATTTCTCTCAAAATTTACTGGGTGAAATGTCTTCTGTTCTGCCCTGTTTCTTGGTTATCTGTGAAGCCTCAGTGCACATTGCAATGAGCATGTAACTTAGCCTGCAAAGCCTCTAGTTCAGCAGCACCTACCAATTGTTAATAAACACTTCAGAATGATGAAGGATTTGGGTTTAAGTATTAACTTATTCAGTGAATACATTTTTCAGTGCACCAGAAATACTGGGAGTGCCAAAAAATGGACCCAAGTGGACACTTTGGTCAACATTGCTCAAGCAGTAGTTTGCTATAATCAGAAGTGTCTGGATGCTGATGGTAACCATTTTAAGCACTTCTTGTAATTGCAGAAGTCAAACGTGACTTGTATTCATCTTTTCTTATTGGTATATATTGAGTAGTACCAATTTTAATATAGTTTTTCTTTCTTGAAATGTGTATACATTTCTTTTTGTGTCACCCTCTGTGTCTACCATTGGCTCATGATGATGGCAAATAGTATTACAAATGAGGGGAAGATGTATGGGGGCATAGCCAAGTATGCACAGAGTGGAGATCTCCCTAAGCAGCCTGGATGGAAAGGTGTCTTGGGAAGAGGAGGAACATGGAATATATTTCACTGAGCCATAGGGAGTTTTCTTTCACACCAGAAAAAATAAATACTAACATAATTGAACTCATAACTTCAAACGAGAAATGAGCAGCAGTCACAAATGAAACTGTCTTCAAAGGTCCTATAACTTGGTTGTTCATTTTAAATGCTGAGGGGGGGGGGGTGAGGCAGAGAGGGGGACTGGAAAGATGAGATCAGAGATAAGTGAGCAAAATATTCACTCTGTGCCATCACTTCCTAATAGAGTTAGTATCCTTAATGACACATAAGTCAAAACACCAAAGGCAGGGCTCCCAATAAAAACAAAGGGTATTGATGGTGCCACCTAAATTTCCCTCATTGAACTTTCCGTAGCATTTGCCTAAACAGAGGGGAGTTTGGGGTTTTACTTTCCTGATAAGAACCTTAATTCCCTAATTCCCTTTTTTTATGTAGATACAGTTTCTATCTTCTAAGTGCCTGCAGGGATCTAGCTGTTTGAAAGAAAATTTCAAAGGAAAAGGTGAATTTGTATGTTAATCCTCTCCCTAGCAAATAAACATGGGGTGTGTTGTAATTATTTCTTTCATCTGTTGCTAGAGATGATTTTAACTAAAGTAGGGGTGAGCATCTGTGCTAAGGTAAGCAAGCTGGCTTTACCAAAGGCCTAGTAAATCTGCAAGTTGTTTCTTGAATTTTGTTCCAACTTCTAAACTTATATTCCTATGGATGAACATTTCACATGGTTCGCAAAGGATAGTTTCTCCTGCATGAACTAGCAGGATGCCGACAGCACTCTGCAGGGCCCAAATCTCCAGCGAAAGTGCTATGGATTGTAGAAGGCACCAGGGACGGTAATTGGTACAAATCCTGCTTCATGATATTTAATGAGAGATGTTCAACATCCTGTATCTATAATGACACTGTCTTAATTATTCAGCTGCCATTTCCCACTACAGTGTTATTTGACAGTCTCACACACATGCTTAAAAAAGTAGTGTAAGTTAATTGTTGTTCCAAGTATATGAGAGTACCTAGCATATCATAGGGGCTCTAAAAATATGTCTCTTGTTCTTATACCATTTTTTTTCTGATTGTTCTTACACCATGCTTTGTTTTCTGACTCATGTCATCCAAAATAAAATCCTTCTCAGAAAAGAGTGAAATAGTTTACCTAGAGGGTAAATAGTAATGTGGATCTAAAGAAACGTAAACTATTACACGTAAGGTCAAAGATTGGAGGGTCACTAATTATATGCTATAACTTCCGTTATGTCTTGGCCACTCAGCACAAATATACACATATAAACATGTTCTATAGGCACTAAACCTTACAAAGTTTCACCAAAAGAATAATTCCCAATATACGAGAATTTATTTTGTATAAACTTTTACCTAAAAACACCAACAGTGAAGCCATAGGCCACAATACTGTGATTATTTATTATGTGCTTTCTCCAGTCAGGGACGTGTTAGGATTTGTGTCCCTGGGGCCTACAATGCCTAGAACACAGTACGTGCTCAAAAACTACTTGTGGAATTAATGACTGAACATTCCACTACATGTCTCAGCCACAAGTTTAGTCATTGCAATATATGAGCGTATACCCATGTAGATAGATGATAGGTAGGTAGGTAGGTAGATAAATAGATAGATGATAGATGATAGATAGATGATAGATAGATAGATAGATAGATAGATAGATAGATAGATAGATAGATAGATAGATACATAGATAGATAGATATATAGATACATAGACTCTGAAACTTATTCCCCAAATTTCTTGGCAAATATTCTAGAGTACAGGCTTAAAGTTGCAAAAATATTACACAGATTATTTCTAACTATATCAGTGTCCCTATGCTTTCCTTTTTGCCTGACCTTTTCTCATCACAAGTCAATCTTCTCCCCTACACCGACTAATAATAATGGGAGATGGGGGAATTTACTACTCCCCTTGTCAACAAACCCAACATGCAATATATGTTTAAACTACATTATTCTCACAGTAATTGTACCCAGTACATGTAACATATGTATTTTCTCCTTGGGTTCAGAATTCTACTGAGTGAGCTGATATTAAATAGAGGATAAAAGAATTGAATCATAAGGTGAAAACAACAACAACACTTTGTTTCCTGCAGAGATACTGGAAGGCCTAACCATCACCTTTACTTCACCTTTCCCCTTTGCTTCCAAATGGAATACTGTAGGTTGTCAATTCAGAAAAACAAGTGAAATTTCAGGGACAAATGCAACCAGGATGCCCTTCACTTGATAGCACAGTTTGGTCAGGGCAAAACATCAAGTGAAGAAAGCCCGGGGCTGACAATCTAGAACAGTGCGGTTGGGCAGGAGCTTGTGCCATTTACCAGGAACTGTTGCAACCCTGAAACAACTGCTTTTCTTAATGTTCCTGGCTGCTCTAGCCTGTGCCAGATGATACCATGACACATATGACTCAGCGTGTGTATACTGTTAATACATATATAATTACATATGTACCTAACTATGCATGTATATATTCTCATCTTACAACAACCCCGAAAAAATGGAAACTATCTTCACCACTTTATTCATAAATTTGGTATTCAGAGAGATTAAGACCTTTGTATAAGGGCACCTTGTTCGTGGTTGGAGAAACTGATTCAAACCTTGCCTAGTTACTCTGTACTCACTGTACTGCCTCCTACAAATTTTTAACCAAACTCTTCAATAGGTTGAAGCTGATGAAAGAGTTGTTGCTGGATTGTTATTATAGAAGAGTAACATTAGCTTGAATGCTCACTGTGACACATCAAGGGTGCTGGTGAGTATCCACAGAGGGAACACGGACTTGTCCCCACTGACTGCTTAAATCTCTGAGCTGTAGATTACAGCAGATCTCAAGTCAGGAAACCCATCCACGTTCTGGGCACAAAGAGTAACATCACAGCAGCAATCTCTCTCTCTCTCTCTCTCTCTCTCTCTCTCTCTCTCTCTCGCTCTCGCTCTCGCTCTCGCTCTCGCTCTCGCTCTCGCTCTCGCTCTCGCTCACAGATCGAGCGCACTTAGAGTACGAACTACCTTCCTAAACTCCTTCTCTGTCACATCTAACATCTTAAAATGCAACTCGGATTGCTACCTGTCCTTCCTTGATCAATAGCATGTCACTGACTATCAGTCTGATTAATGCAAAGCCCCTCACCAGGTTAAAAATTATATAACAAATTAGAATTCAGAGGGAATTAAATATTCACTAGTACTTGGAAAGAGAGGGAGAAATTAAGCTAAAAAGAGGGTGAGAAAGCTGAGGGGGATAAACAAAAAAACAAACAAAATTTGGTCACCCAACGCTCAGTTAAAATTTCCAATGATAGTAAACTTACTCTCCTAATGAATTATCTCAATTATTAGAAAATTTAGGAATAGTTATTAGAATATTATTCAAATAAATGAAATCATTTGAAATCTGCCACCCAAACACTCGTTTGGAGCTGGAGAGAGGTCATCAGACCCCCTTTTTTATTGAAATACGGATAAGTGAAATATAACATGGTATCAGTTTAATGTATGCAACTTAAGTTGATATACGTATATACTCATATTGCAAAGTGTTCACCACAGTAAGTTAATTAGCACATCATCACACACAGTTAAAATTTCTTCTTGTGATGAGAACTTTTAGGGTCTACTCTCTTAGTAACATTCAAATATATGAAACAGTATTATTAATTATAGTTACTATTCTGTATATTACATCCCCAGGACTTATTTCATAACTGGAAGTTTGTACTTTTTGACCACCAAGATCTCCCTTAAGATTCATTAAGTACTATGCATATTTGAAATGTAAAGTGATGTATTTCCTTTTTCCCCCAAAAATTAATCCTCAGAATAAAGAGCCAGACTATGTGGGGGCTTTTTAGGATTCTTTCATGTTATGAGCTCTGCTTGAGGAAGACACATCATCCTTTGAGAACATGAATCAATTCCTGTTTGGAGTGCTTACAGAGGTCAGTCTTTAAGAAGAAATGACACAGTGCTTTAACACAGTTTAATAATTAGTCCCGGCATGAACTAAAAATTTGCAAGTGTTGTATAAGTTTATAATGAAGTGGTTTGTATTTTAAAGACCACTTCAAAAATTCAGTGGAGACAATATACCTATTGTGGCAATGAGGAATATAGTCATATGCCTACCTAAGCAATGGATGGAAACCTGTTAGTTTGTTATGCAAATATCAGAATATAAAGGCTAGGCTTTTTTACTTTTTGCTGAGTGAGTCACCTCTATGACCTATACCAGTGTTTGAAGGCTAGAAGGTGCTCAAAAAGCATTTACTGGCTGAAGGAATTGGATATGTAATTAATTGTGGTTTGAAATGAAAATTTCTAGTAAGAACATCAACTTAAAAGTATGAGTTCTCTAATAACTTGAAAATGGAGCTGATATGTTAGACGGCCCCCTAGATGATGCTAGTGGTTGCTGCCGTACTGCCAATGATGTGACTGGAATTTACTTAAAAAAATTTTTTTTTGATGCAATGTGATGTTGAAAGCAATAGCTGTAATAAAAATATGATAAGTAGAAATTTAACTTTTTCTTTATCTCCCTCAATATTTATATATTCAGGTAGGTCATTGTTTGTTTTACCAAGAAAACAGGGATTATTTTT
Source organism: Rhinolophus sinicus (assembly GCF_057876585.1). Classification (NCBI taxonomy): domain Eukaryota; kingdom Metazoa; phylum Chordata; class Mammalia; order Chiroptera; family Rhinolophidae; genus Rhinolophus; species Rhinolophus sinicus. Next base: position 173,094,240 of record NC_142516.1, on the reverse strand, counting down.
ATTTGCGGTAACATTATGTTCCAGTTTACAAGGAATCTGAAGTCTTGGTTTCCAAGTTGGTGTCTCTGTAGATGGAATCTTCTTCTATATTTCCAAGGGGATATTCATAAGGCATGCTTTTGATTCACCTTAAAATAAATAATTGAAAATGTGGCACCCAGAATTTAATGTAACAGTGCTTTGCAGTTAGATACAGCACAGAGTGAGGTTTTTATCTCCCTTATTTTGGAAGCTGTATGCTGACTAAAGTAGCTTAAAATTGCATTTGCACTTTGGCAGTCACACCACACTATTGACTAATATTGGGACTTCCCGCAACTAAAATCCTAACCATCTTTCTGACATGTGCTGATAAGCCTCATAATCCCCCAACCACACTTGTGCTGTTAGCTGCACTGAACTCCATTTTCACCCTTACTTTTGGCCAGCTTTCAAGATAGCCTTCTAACAGACTACAACACCTCCGAGTTTCACATAATCCGCAAATGTGATGCTTATTAAAAATCTATGACCTTACTGACATTTTTGATAGAGAAAGCAAACGAAGATGCATCGGTGGGGTATCATGAAGTTAAAAACAGATTCTCTACTAAAGTAAGACGAGCCAGAGATGTTAAGTACTTCAGCAAAGTTGCTATGGACTGAATTGGGTTCCCCCAAAATTTTTGTGTTGAAGCTCTAATCCCCCGTGTGGTGGTATTTGGAGATGAGACCTTTGGGAGGTAATTAAGACTAGGTCGTGAGGATAAGACCTTGGTGATAGTATCGGTGACTTACAGGAAGGGACACTGGGATGCTCACTGTCTCTCTTTTTGCCACATGAGGACATAGCAAGAAGGAAGGAGTCTGCAAGCCAGGAAGAGAGCTCTTACCAGAACCACACTATGCCAATACCCTGATCTCAGTCTTCCAGCCTCCAGAATTTTAAGAAAAAAAAAAAAAAAAAATGTGTTGTTTAATCCACCCAGTCTGTAGTATTTTGCTATGGCATCTCAAGAAGACTAATACAAAGTAAATGAAAAGGGAGTTACTAGTAAACTTGAGAGCAGTTATTACACTTTTGGTGATGGATTCATATGATAAGATTTATAAGAATAAGATAAAGGAATCATACGTTGTATGTCATCTGACTGCAGAATTTTGGCTCTAAAATAAAGAAGAAATATGATTGATGTTTAGAAGAGGAAGAGTTACACATGAAGGTGTGTTCAAGTTTATAAGATCTCCTCGTGTTTAAAAGCAGTAGAAATAAAAACACGAAAACTGAACATGACGGAAAGGGTTAGTACAGTTAAAAGAGAGCAACGGGTTGAAATCTAAGCTAATAATGAAAAGAGCAACCCTGAAGGATGGAGTATGGAAACTGGAGTATTTAGAAAGCTGGAGTTATGAGGTGGGTAGGATGAAAACATGGGATTCTATGACTGATTTTGCAGAATGCAAACAATAGGATCAAAGGAAGTAGGAACTGCTCCAAATGACAAAGTAGTCAGAGAGCAGCAATGATATCACAAGAGGTTAAGTTGTTCGCTTTTTTCATGGTATGCTTTAAATTGTATGGGGCAGGAGATAAACAGAGCAGAGAAAGATGAGGAGTCAGTAACATGGATTTAAGTGACTTTAATTTTCTAAACATACACTAGATAGCTGTTAATATTTAAGAACCCATATTTGTTTCCTCATGCATTACAAATAAAAATCTCTCCATTTATTTCTTTTTCCTTACCAGTGCCACTAGTACATGCTATTCATTGATGTATGTTCTTTAAAGTTTTTATACTTTTACTTTTTCATGAAAGGAACTAAATCTTCTGAGAGCATTTGTATAGTAGGCTCAGAGCTTTGCTGCTGTTTTAAAGCTAGGTTAAACATAAACAGGCGCTCTCCCCATTCTCATTGAAGTGTTACTCAAAGGAGTACCCACGCTAGTGAGGCAGTGATTCTCTCTGCAGAGATTTGTCAAGCTGCATTTTATACTTAGACATTTTTCTGAGAAACGAAACCATTTAAATATGCCATAATACATTTTTTTATTAGTTTTTCTTTGGAAACTTGGTGTCGTTTCTATCCCAAACTCAGCCTTTATCTTTTCCTCCAGTTTTAGGACGTGAGTTTTAAATGATCACTTACAAATGTTCTAATTTGTGGCAAGCTACCACATACTTTATAGTAAGAGTGTATGCGGGTTAATGTGATTTTAAATAACAGATTCACATCTTTAATATACAAAAAAATTATGAAACATTCAAATTATATTTTTCAAAAGCATGATAGAAATATCTACAATTTGAATATAGTATTCTTCACACAACATAGGGCACATATAAGAGCTGACATTATAGTTTTTGGAAGTCTTAAATGAATACTATAGCATAGGAAAAGTATGATCTTAAATTTTTATAAAATAAAAACAACATCCTATATCACTCTTTTGTGTAAAGGTATCTGATAATTTGTACTACCCCAATGGCATTTTCACAATAAGAAAAATTCCCAATATATTTTGCCAACTGTAAACTTCCATAAAAATATATCAATTAAGAAATTAAGTAAGAACAGATATTCTTTTGGCCTAAGAGCTAGAATGTATAAAGTAAGTTACCTTTTTTTAAAATTAATTAAGTTTCAATCAAATAAATAAAAAGCAACAGTTTCTGAAATTCTTCAGACTCTATGTCAAGAGTTTTCCATGGTTTCTGAACCCATTTAACTTACTGAAGACTTTTATATATCATTTCCTAAGTAACTCAGTATGCTAAAACAGCATCTAACATGCCAGAATACTTATTAGGGAGTGATTTTGACATTAAGAAGCATAAAGCAAAAAGTCCCGGAGAATTATCTGAACATCTTGGTTGTGAATTGACTTACAAACAATAAAAATAAGTCTTTATACTTCTGCAACTGAGCTGAAATGAAAATACTTCTGTTGACTTCATGTTCAATTAAAACATATATTTAATCACAGAGATTTTGCTCATCAGCCAAAATTAGGCATCAGTGTTCTATAAAGATCTTACAGAAGCGATTTAAAAGAAAATAATCACAACGCGATGATTTTAATTTTAAAAAGTGACATATAATTGGATATTTCCAAACAATGCCATATCATTGGACCCCATGATAATCAGAGTACTTTGGTGACTACCATCAAAGTTATACATCTAGATTTATTTTATCTACTTTCTTCCCCCCAGTAATTTTGGAAATCCCATAAAGATAAGAATTTCTTCACTCCAAAGAATTTCAAAGGGCCACTGTGTGTTCGTGGAAGGAGATGGTCTCCTGTTGATTAAATTTCACCCAAGAAATAATGGAAATCATTTTCACATTATTATGTACATGCTTGAGTTTTACATTAAGTAAAAGTTAAGATTATAAATTTATTTATAGAAATTATAATATTCTTGCCATTGATGTTAAAATTACTTTAACATAACTTATAATTGGACAGTGAAGGAAATAGAAAATAGTAACATTCATTGTAGTTTTATTGAACCATATAGAATAAAAAAATATATTTTTCAAAGGAATATAGGATCATTAAACCAATTATTAACAATAATGTTCAATTAATTTATAAAGTTCTAAAAACAATGTTGGTTATTTTATTACTGTACTCTATACGTTATTTAACCATAACTGCTTGGTTTCTATGGAAAACTCTATAGACTATCAATTGGTAAAATAAGCAAAACATTACAGCTTACTTATTGTTCTTCTCTGAAAAGTAGCAGCTGTGGAAAATCTATTTAAATGGATGGAAGCAGATAGATAGATAGATAGATAGATAGATAGATAGATAGATAGATAGATAGATAGATAGATAGAAGATAGTATATGCATATATACTTAAAACTGCTGTATATTTTCTATTATTTCTTCAAATGATTTGCACAAATATTAACATGACTACACTACAAAAAAAAAAATTACCGTTTCTATTTTTCTTTAAAGAACCATGCAACTTAGAATACAAGTGAAAAAGAAACGCTGTGATACATTTTAAAGCATATGTTCAAGTACTACATTGGTGTATCATTGTAAAGGGTTATGAAAGCCAGCAAAAAGCTCATTGTTTATTTATGTAACATGGGGGTTATATCCTTGAAATAAGGTTCACTGGACTCTGAGCACAATGATGGCAAGAAACAAGTCACCTCAGCATCCATGTTGTTCTCAACAGATGCATTGTCTGATGCTAAATAGTTGAGTGAACTGATAAACTAAATGGAGTCCTTTAGAGAGTCCTAACAGGGAGTATTAGAAGTCTATGATTTAAAATGTTTAAGAAATATTGAAATTAAATTAATTCAATTTAAATTTTTATCCAAAGTAAGGCTATACTGCCTAATATATTAAGTAGTTTTGTTGGTATAGAATCAATTGAAACAAGAAACATTAGATTTTTTTTCTTATGCTTTCTTTTTTATTATTATTACATTTTATTGGGGTGACAATGGTTAGTAAAGTGGCATCAATTTCAAGTGTACAATTCTGTAGTACATCATGTATATAGATTTTGTTTATTTTGACCAAAGCTTTGCTTAAATTGTAGATGGCTTTGATTAATAAAAATTGTAAGGCAAGTAATTACTTAATGATGCATTAGATAAAAACAGTTCCATTACAGAAAAGGATGATGAAACGAATCTTTGATAAATAAAGTTTGGTGATGTGCTCACCCAGAATTCTAATATTCTAAATGAAGACATGTATCACTCTCCTAGATCCACATTAGTGTAGATAGGGATCATAAACAGTTACCTGTAACTATTTGAGAAAACCTGCAAAACTGGATATGAGTCAAAATAGTTTCTCAAGTACTATCGATGCCACAAAGAAAACTCTCAGATTACATATATTATATATATATGTATGTAATTAATATATATATATATATATATATACACACACTTATAATGAAAATCAAACATTGGATTCCTGTGTTATGAGTAGACTCAATTTCCAGAAGGGTAAAATGCCATATGAATTCCTACATTACACCTTGGCTCTTAAGTACAATCTTTTATTCCCAACATTTTATATTTGCTATTGGGTTTAGTATGTTTTCAAAATTGAATATTCAATAGATGGACTTAAATCCAGTGAGAATCCAAGTAAGGTTAAAAAAAATTATCTACTTAGATATTTCTAATAATTCCCACACTAAGTGTACTAAAAAATATTCAAATAATCCTACAAACACATTTGTTGGTCAAAAGTGAAAAGGCCGAGGGCCCCATCTCTATGTGAAAACTCCAAATGTTCACTATTATTCTTTTGGGGAGTCAATAAAAAACACAATCTATTGAGTTAATATCCAATAGACATATGGATTTAATTTATCAATCTAAAAGCAGAGGATTTTATATGTTCATGACCTTGTGCACAGTAATAATTTTTAAAAGGCAAGACTTTTTGGAAATCAGTATAACATGATAAACATTCTTTTAGAGAAAGTTTATGTCCACGCTCTATGTGAACTAACACGTTAAATTTGTAGTGATATAAATACAAAAACTACTAGCAATATTATGAAGTTACCAAATTTAGTAATGCAAGTACATTATCTTTCATAAATTATATCTATCTGACCTTGAGCTAGTGTACCCCTGGCTTTGGCCACCAGCATCATTGTCAAATTCTCCACTTCAATTCTTTGACTTAAACTTATTGCTCTAAGGCAATGTGGACCCACTGTGTGCTTTGCATGGCTCAATCTATTGCAATGGGCTGCTTGCCCGGGAAAAAAAAATATGAAATAAAAATTTCTTTAGGATTATAACAGACCTTCAAATAGTGAATTTTCCCTTTTAATTGCTTGAGTCCATTCTTGGTAAAATTTCTGTTCAGTTTTCAGAATGATAGATAAGATGTCATTACAAAAATATTCCTTCAATTATCTGGAACAAGCACCTACATATAAATGTTCTTTTTAAGTAAAAATTTGTGTGCTTAATTTAATTAACACAGTAATCTTTTGAGAGATATAGGAGGTGCATGTAAAATTAAGGGTCTTACAGAACCATACACCTTGTATCTGTCTAGCAGTCATCAACTAAAATTCTAAAATTATTAAATATGTGTTTTGTTTTGTTTTTAATTTACTAGAGATGATGCATTAAATAATTAGAGCAAGCAAGTAAATTTCTGCATTTTGGGAAAACCATTTTTAAATGTTACTTTTAAAAAAATGAAAGAAAACTAAAACATTTAAAAAGCATTCATGCATTGTAAATGTCCTTACGTTCAGAAAGGAAATAACACACACACTATAAAATAAAGTCATTATGATGCTATGCAAAGGATAAATTTAAAAAATCCAGCTTACCCATTAGTAGACATTCTAAATTCTAAATTCTACTTTAATCAATATGCTGGGAACTGCTGTCATGTAAAACCTTCTTTAACAATTCCAACCAGTTTAGCCTCTTATCGCATTATTATAGTAGCTTATTCTTTTAAAGAGCATATTCAAAATAATCTCATGATGTCAAAAAATACATTGACCATCTCTACATCTGTCCGCTTCTCCTTCCCTAAGGCAATACCCTTCCCCCACGCTTTTCCCTTGATTTATCCAAATTTTATCTTTCCTGACTAGAATTTCTGTGCCACTTTTTCTCACCACTCCATATGCTTTGGAAGCCTTTCCAGATTACACTCATCAAGCTATTGCAGACTCCTCATATATTCCCCAAAAGCAACCTGCTCAGTCTAACATTCCAACAGTGACCTTTTACAAATTTCTATATATATTATTTTGTTTTATTTCAGCCCCCCCCCCAGTGCCATCATACTTTAGATCAGAAAGGTGTTATTCATCAATTGCAGAAGGTTCCATAATTTATTTATTGTAATGCTTATGAATGATTATTGTTAATCACAGCAATTCATTATGACCTAATAATATAGTGAAAGTGATAACACTATTACAATGTCAGTAGAATAATGTCTGATTATTGTTAATGTTAACTATTTTTCCATCAAAGAGAAGATAAAACATGTGAAAATAGATTATAAATTCTTACATAAAGCATATTTTATATATAGTTCTTCAAAACACAAATAATATCAAAACTATAATTTAAGGAGAAGTCATAAATTCAAGATCAAAGAGTGCTTTACACTTTCAAGAATTAAATACAGGTCACCCAAATCCCTTTGAAAATGTTCTTATTACTAATTCATATCATAAAGGAGGAAATACCGTGTTTCCCTGAAAATAAGACAAAGCCTGACAATCAACTCTAATGCGTCTTTTGAGGCAAAAATTAATATAAGACCCGGTCTTATTTTATTATAATATAATACCGGGTCTTTAATATAATATAACATAATGTAATGTAATGTAATGCAATGCAATGCAATGCAATGCAATGCAATGCAATGCAATACAATACAATACAATACAATACAATACAATACAATACAATACAATACAATACAATACAATACAATACAATCCCGTGTCTTTAATTTTTGCTCCAAAAGACGCATTAGAGCTGATTGCCCGGCTAGGTCTTATTTTTGGGGAAACGTGGTAGCTGAAATGTACGCAAATATTTATCATATACTCATGAGGTACTTCTTATTTCTTCACATAAAGATTATGGGCATTAAGTATGACAAGGTCTAATTCTTCCCCCATCTCTCCGACTCAATACACACAAACTCTTTGGCAAGCCCCTTATGTTTCTGAGCTTTGGTTTTCGCAGTTAGCAACAGGGATAGTGATGATTCCCTTGCCTACCCCATGTGTTTTAAGTTGTTTCAAGTATCAAATGAGATTTTTTAAATAAAAATGAAGATAAATTAAGACAACAATGAGATACCACAACACCCCTATTAGAATGGTCAAAATCTGGAAAACTGACCACATCAAATGTTGGCTAAGATGTGTACCAACAGAATCTCTCATTCATTGCTGGCGGGAATGCAAAATGGTCCAGCCACTTTGAAAGGTAGTTTGGCAGTTCCTTACAGAGTTAAATGTACTCTTAATCACAGCAATTCAGCTACCGTGCTCCTTCATATTTTCTCAAAGGAGTTGAAAACTTATTCCCACAGAAAAACCTGCAAACACATGGCGTCTTTACTCATAATTACCCAAACTAGGAAGCAACCAAAATGTCCTTTGGAAAGTAAATGGACAAATAAACTAGTACATCCAGAAAATGGAATATTATTTAGTGCTAAAAAGAAATGAGCTATTAAGGCATGGAAATACAGGGAGGAAACTTAAATGCATATTATTGAATTAAAGAAGCCCATCTATATAGGAAACGCACACTATGATTCCAACAATGTGACATTCTGTAAAACGCAAAATTATGGAGTCAGTCAAAAGATCAGTGTTTGCCAGGGGGTGGGGGTTGGGAGGAGTGACTAGCCAGAGAACACAGGATTGTTACGGCGGTGAAAACACTCTGCATGATACTACAACGGTCAATACTTGTACATGTCATTATATACTTGTCCAAACCCATAGAATGTACAACACCCAGTCCACCCTGATGTAAACGATGGATTCTGGGTGATTATGATGTGTCAATATGTATTCACCAATTATAACAAAGGTACCACTTTGGTGGGAGATGTTGAATAGGGGGACGCTATGCATGTGTGGGGGCAGTGGGTATATGGGAACTCTCTGTATTGCCCCCTCATTGTGAAGATAAAACAGCTCAATTATTTTAAGTCAAAACACTCACCTAAGAAACAAGTGATACACTAGAGCAGAAATTCCAACCTTTAAAACATCCAAATAAAGATATATAGGTAGGTAGGTAGATAGGTAGGTAGGTAGATAGATAGATAGATAGATAGATAGATAGATAGATAGATAGAGAGAGATATATCCATAGAGATAGATGATATCTATCTACCTGTCTGTCTGTCTGTCTATCTATTTATCTATCTGTCTGTCTGATTTTTTAGATGGTGGTGTATAAAGCTGAATCTATTTTAAAACTAACCCACCTGAAGCCTTGACCCCATCCCCTTTCCTACCAGGTGGACTACGGAATGTGTACAGAGACTTGTGATTAATCAGGAACTACCATTAATCCTTCCTCCACCATTTGTCCTTCCTCTGGGCAAGGTGCCCTCAATGTTATCTATTTTTTAACTCTCCCTGGTGCCAGAGCCCCGGGTATCTGGTCCCGTTGCCACCCCCCACACACACCATCATACCTGCATTCCTTTCAGAGTAGGTTGGTCCATTTCTTAGGCATGTATAAAACAGATGGTCTGGGGGGTGAATGGTGCAGGGTTCCATTTTGTCCTCCTGTTACCCAACACTGAGTTTCATAAGTTCCCTCTTTAAACAGACAAGCTGGACTTGTCTTCTTAATTCTTCGTCTTTATAGCAACTTGGGCTTTTGGAAGTTGCTTTGCATATACTGCCTTTTCATGAAACAGGTGGTTTATAATGATCAGACTGTCAATAAGGACAGTCTTCATTGGAAAATATAATCATTCTTTAGGAAATATTAAGATATAGTTCTTAGAAAGAATATAAGTAAGAATAAAACAGTTAAATCCCCAAGCAGTAGACAGATTCAAATATTTCTTAAATTCAGGTTTGTCTAAATTTCTACAGTTTCTATTATTTTTAGATGAGAGTACGTGGTTTCATAGAGAGGTAAAACTATTCACAATAACCTTAACGCACTATATCTTTTGTTTCAGGATTATGATGTTATGAGTGTTCATAGATGCAGTGGTGCATTCAATGGAATATTCAGAAATGAACTCCATAATGAAGAGGTGAGAGAATGAGAAACAGCATGAAAAATAAAAAAAAAGGGGGAAACATTTTCTGTATAGAGTTGTTAGTAATTTAAAATCAGGACATGTCAGCAAATAAAATACAAAGACATAAAGGCAAATTGATAAATTAGTAGTGATCATAGCTTGATCCCCAATTATATGACTAGATAGACATATCAAGTGCAAACTTTGATGCTTAACTTACACAGCAATGTGAAAGACAAAAAAAAAAAAAAAAAAAAGAGAGAGAGAGAGAGAGAGGAAAAAGGAAAGCAGCAGGATTATCCCAATATAGCTCCTGATCTAACATCAGAAAAATAACATCTAAAGATTCAAGTATGTATACTGTACTTTGTCAAAGATGAGACAGATTGCCACCTATGTTGGATGGAAAACATCACCTCAAGTAGTAACATGGATTTTAATCCTTTTATCTGTAAAGAAAATAATCAGATCCTTTAGTCCTGTATTTGCATGCTTATTAATTGATAGGTACAATTGTTTTTCATGATATCAAATTAATCCAGTGGTTTAAAGCAGCATTGTCCAATGCTGTTGCTACTAGCTACATGTGGCTATTTAAATTTAAACTAATAAACATTAAATAAAATTCAAAATTAGTTCCTCAATCATACTAGCCACAATTAAAGTGCTCAGGAACCACATGTGTCTATTGTATCAGTTAGTGTAGATATAGAACACTTGTATCATTGCAGAAAGTTTTTTGGACAGCACCGCTTTAACGTAATATAGTTTACCCTAATATTCAGGCATAGATGATTATTCCATGTTTGCCAGGACGGTCTAAAATCATAGATCAGCTCAGTATACAACTATAATATTCCTAAATGGAATAAAAAACAAAAGAATACAAACACAAAGCAAATGCAACAATTTTCCTAATAATAAATGCTGTTTAAAGTCAAAAGTTAATTCAAACTAAATGCTCCTTCATTGCATCCTGGCATGAACTGTATTACCCTGAACATGAGACCACTAGCCTCTGCTGATCGCCTTTGTAACCCTGGCATCTAACCTGCACGCAGTACATGTCTGTGGAATGAGGGAGACTCTCATCCAGTTCTCACAGGAAATCATTCAGCATCTGCTTCAACACTTGCATTGGCAAGGGATTTACCACCTCATAAGGGAAAGCATTCCATTTTTAACAGTTCAGTTAGAAAGAAGTTTCTTCATTACAGAAAATCCAAATTTACCTGCTTATATAACACCCATCAATCCTACATTTTATCAGATTAAGTTTGAAAGAAATTAATTTCTCTTTCTATATAAAAGCATTTGAAATACTTGCAGGTGATTATAACACTTAACCTGCCAACTCTCCTCATAAGGCATCATTTCCAGATACTTTTTGTCCTATTCTAAATTTAAGTCTCTCTAAGTGTGATGTCCAGAACGATGCATTATCTACCCGTTGTTCTGATCAGTGCAGAGAATTGTGGGAATTACCTCCATGGCTCTGTACAGTGGACTTCTATTAATGATGAAGATTCCATTAGCTTTTCTTGGCATTCTCATCACAGAATGACTCATAGTCCACTTACAATCAACTAAGAGTTCCTACGTCTTTAAGATGAGATGCTGTCAAATCATGACTCCTTCGTCCTTGGTTCTTTTAGTTGGCTTCTTGTATTTGAGTGGAGGATTTTATTTCATGCTGATGGCCTGGGCATGCTGTTTTCATCAGTCAAGATTTTCTAAACTTTGATGGTGTCAATCATGTAATACATAGCTATCTATTCAGCTTTGCATTGAATGCAAATATCATATGCATAACCTATATGTTTACATGAAAGTAATTGATAGAAATAGTCCAAGGGCCAATACCTATATCACAACAGCAGAAACTTCTTTCTAAGATTAAACTTACAGATTTCCATTTTTTTATTCACTTATGATCTTTTATGAAACACATATAGAATCTTTAATTCATGTAACAACCCTTTAATATACTACTGCCCTTTTAGAGGAAAACAGAAAATGTAAATAATTTTATCAAGAGAACTCAACTAGACATTGGGAGAGCTGGAATTCCATGTAGGATCTTCTCATTTCAAAGCCTTCCTGTTACCACATGATGCATGACTCTTTTCCAGTACAGCTGGATCCCCTTACACCTAACACCTAGACCTGCTCGGGTACTCTGTTCCCTGAAATACAATAAAGAGTGTCAAAAGCCATGCTGACATTGCTAATTTATTCCTATAGCATTCCAGTAAGCTCCCCATTTATTTGTTGAAAATTAAAAGTAAACTTTGTTTGGCAGTCTTGCTATTGTAAAAGTTTGTTAGTGATTCCATTTCTTTTCCTAAATGTTTGCCACATACCTAATTTTCTACCCCATACTTTACTCTGATGGAATGTTAAGTCCATCAATCTTTATTTTAGAAAAATCCAATGTAACTTTAGTAACAATTGTCACCCCAATAAACTTTAATTTAAAAAGGCGGGGGGGGGCACAAAATCTCCTTCTCTCTCTCTCTCTCTCTCTATCTCTCTCTCTCTCTCCAGAAAAAAGACCTGTGAGCATGTGAGGCTATAATGAGAAGATGGCCATCTATAAGCCAGAAAGAGAGCTCTCACAGAAACTGACTATGCTCCAGATATTCACAGACTTGTAGCCTCCTGAACTATGAGAAAATAAATGTATCTTGTTTAATCCATATATATCTATATCTATATATCTATATACCTATATATCTATATCTATCTATCATCTATCTCTCTCTATATATAAATATATATCTATATATATCTATATATATCTATATATCTATATATGTATATTGATATATATATATAGATAGATAGATATATAATTTCAACCCTTTTTTTGAATTTCAGACACCCAAAAGAGCAAATGATATATTTAGACACTTTCCATTTCAATGTTTTATTCCTCATTATGATATGCAGTAGCTTATAAAGAAATAATAAATTGAAATCACTACAGTCTAGTGCTTATAATTATGTTCCTAGCATAATCCAGTCAGGTGAAAGAATAACGTACTCTTCAAATTCAATAGTACGATTGAGAAATCTAAATTTGAGTTTCTTGCCCAGTACTTTCTGCATGAAACAAGATCATGCACATCAATAAAATAACCTTTGTTTTAAACCATTTTTCAATAACAAGCATTGATTGATTAACTTTCTAGTTAGTAATTGTTACCGAAAACCTCAGAAATACTGGTGCTTTGACCTATAGCCTCTAAAATGGTATTTTTATCAAAATTCTGTTTTCACACATATACACAGAATCGATTATAGAAGCAAAATTTATTCCAAATACCAGCTATTAGATTTTCCTTCTTATATAATTCTGAAATGGGGCATGTGCATCCTCTTAAGGCCTAATTAGCTATACTTCATTTTTGAGAGTAAAGTTAATTGCAAAAGTGTTTTCTGGAAAAATCATATGCCTTAAAATAATCATATTGATAACAATATTTTAGCTCCTGGTATGTGTCCAAAATATGTGCATATATGTATATTATTAAGATATAATTTCAGACCCAACTCTCCCTTTTTCTTTTCTGCAATTATAAATACAGACTCTTCGAAAGAAGAAGAAATAGAAAATCAAACCTGCCTTAGACATTCTTGCAAAGGTAAAGTAGATCATCTGACACCTATCAAAGTTCTTCCAGGTTGGTGCTTCTTGAAACTGATTAGAATTTCAGAAAAGCTAGATGCATAACAACTAGAGATAGTGCAGTGATTATTACTCTCACATAATTTTCACTGCAGAAGAACCTGAAAAATAATTTGTTGAAATGTATAGTATTACGAGAAGTTACATGCATATGGAGAATCAGTACCAACAAGGGAGGCGCTTTTTTTTGGCAGCCCTTAAGGAAACATTAAGGAGTTAAAAAAGGCTTAGCCCCGTTTCTCACACATGTCCAGCTTTCCTCTCCTAAGTTCTCCTTCTGGGTCCCTTCTGGTTCATGAGAGTGATTTTAACGTTTCCACGGGGTAGCAGGAGTGTTCCAAGCAGTGAGGTTTATGTTATTCTCTACCCCACCTCCCTTCTCCATTATGGTTACAAGTCTCTGAGGGTGTCACTTTATTGGGAAAAAAAACAAAACAAAAAAACGGCCTGCCTGTATCGAATTCTTCTGTCTAGCCTATAATGATCAGTGTCAGAATTGCCGCCCACTCAATCTAATTGTTTGCGGTCTTCTCTATGCAGATCACTACACAATTGTGTCAGTCATAGATATTGATCAAAGGCGGCCAGGTTGTTCAGATCTTTGGCCATGCATGAGATCAGCTTTCTAATCACAGCCCTGAAAATTTGAAGTGCATTTGGACAAATTCTATGTGTTTTCAGAATCTTCCTCCTTTTAAACGGCGGAGTACTACTGTGGAATTGTCCTCTAACACTGTGTGGCAGGATTCACTGGTCTTCAGCAAAGAGAATTGTCAGGACACTTTTATAGATTACAATAATGCATATCACAGTATATCACAAAGGATACACGTTGTGTTATTCATATGTGTAATCACCCATGGACTGACTAGAAATAACAGTGGTCTTATTATGCAAACAGCAGTCCATAATATGCAAATGAATATAAACAAAACCAAACACAAACCTCCAGAATAATGTTTGCAGATGTGTCCTTAAGAATCTCTTTCTTAAAACCACATTTTTCCTGTCTTTTCAGAAATGTTAAATAAGATCAAGGATGAATGCATGGAAAAGTTTATGCTTTCTCTCTTGCTTTTTTGAATAAGAACCACAATATAATCGTATTCTGATCATTTGATTTATATTCTCTCAAGGCCATTACTGCCTCCTGGCATCATTATATGCTTGTGTAAGGTTTATATGGTGTCTCTTTTAATTGCTTAAACTAATCTATGCAATGACTGCAAATCTAACGCACACTGGAACAGCCAGCCCATAAATACCATCCTTCAGATGTGTCCTTGAATGTGTGCTTGTCCTGATGAAGAGTAGAAACAAAACACAAATAATAAAACGGGAAAAGCCTTTTCAAATACTACATACAGGAGACCTTAGAATGCAAAAGATAGTTTAGTGAAAAGGAATAAAAGTAAACAGCTTCTTGCCTTTTCACATTTCATAAGGAAACATTCTAATTACATTACAGTTAAGATTGCAGGCTACCATAAAATAAGAGTGTGCTATCCCAAAAGATAACATTAGATCATTAAGTATGATCTTAATACAAGGGATATGGGATAAATTCCGTTGTAGGTATATAACTTCCATTGAGTGCAAACATTCTTAATACCAAGGAAGAAAACTATGTTGGCTATTACAACTATTTATTTCCTAGTTTTATGCTACTCTGCACAGATTATGGAGAATTCCTCTTTAATGTATTGCTAACACACAGACAGTCACACACACACACACACACACACACACACACCCCAAAATGCAAGAAATCAACTTATTTATGCAAGTTAATAGTTTTAATTCATAGAAATACAGCTGCTAAAAGACATCCACATCTGGATCCTCTTACATGTTAAATAGATTAATTACATTTTCTTACCAAATGCATAAGAGTAATTACAGACAAAAATAGTGGTAGAAGGAGAATGAGAGACAATTGCCATAAAACATCATCATCATTATCACCATCGTCATAATAATTAATAATAATAATAATTTCTTTTCAAAGTATAACATCCATGACTATTCTTTTTGCGGGTTTTTCCTTATCTTTCGTTATAACCTAGTGTTGAATCCTGGAAGGAACATGGTTTAAATCATGCTAATCTTTTATTTGCTGGCATTCCTCTCTTTAAGAAATGCCTTCTACTGCTTTCCTCACCAAGCATATATGCAATACTTAGTTTTTTTCTCAAACTACTAGAACATAGTTTACAATAAATCCTGAAATCACTAATCTGTAGCCTAGTTGTTGAGCTCTGTGGTCATTTCCAAAATTATCCATCACTAATCTGTAGCCTAGTTGTTGAGCTCTGTGGTCATTTCCAAAATTATCCATTTGAAACCCTGGTTTACTCACTCATTTATTTCTCACAACAATGATTTGACACAGTTCTAATATCAACTATATTGACACTGAAATTTCAGAACTGGTTTGACGAACAGAAAGCCTGAATATCAACTTGAGTCACTGATAGTTGCAACTGAAAACTAAACTTCATGACTGATTCCTGTCCTACCAACCTTCCTTTAGAATAGTAAAATAAGAAAATAAAGCTAAGTTACAAGACCAGTCACTGTGTTTTATTTGTCCATGATTTATATATAAAAATACATCTGGTATCAGGTAAACAGACAAGTCACCTCAGGAACTTTCTTTCCCTATTTCTCCAGGTACTATGTCCATCTCCTTTCCAGTCAACAATCTAATATTATTGGCTGTAATCACTCCCTGAAACTATGACTTTACCTCCTTTGGATTCAGATCCTAGTTCACTGAATTGTAGAATCATTAAGGGAATTAGCCCTCTGAGTAGCTCTGAGTTTGGTTATTCACTCTGGCTTCCCCAGGGTATAGTCCTTTATCCAACTTCTTAGCACCTCCTATTTTCCTAATTCCTATCACTGGAGTAACAAAGGCTATGATATCTTTTGAAATACTGCTTTAGTCCTTCAGACATCTAAAGTTTCGTCATTATTATTATTATTATTATTTATTTATTTTACCTTTACTCATCATGTAAGTTGTTATACACAAGAACAAAAGCAAACTCCCAAATATCAAGATGCTTCACCACGGTTATTTTATTAAAAAAATGCTCATGAGATTGGGTTATTTTTCACAGTTAGCTATAAAACGAGAGAAACTGTAATTATGAGCCATAAGGTGGAACAATGGAAGAGGAAATGACAACTGGTATTGGAGATCCCCAAAAAAACAAAGGAAGAAGTGACAGGATGGTGGTCTAGACAGGTGGTTTCAAATTCTCTTGATAATGTACATAAACCAGTTCAAAAAATAAGGAACCTACTATGTGTAATTATCTAATCATTTCCAATTACATCCATGTATTTACACTGTTAGCTGATCTATCAAGGCACAATTAAAAAAAAATAAAAAAATGAAAAAACCTGGGGTAAAATTCATCATTAATTAAACAGACAATGTAACATTTGATTTCAAATATGTTTTACATTTTCAATAATTTGTATGACTTCCTATCACATCAGATAGATCATCAATCATTTTAGAAAATATTATGTATTTTATGCAAAGCTTATTCTAGGAGTAGACATGTCATTTTCTTGATGTGTGATTGCATCTACTATACTAGGTTCCATTAGAAGTTCTGTGCTTTGTCCATTTGAAAATTGAAGATTAGCTTAGTTATAAGGGAATACTATGTTATTTTACATAACAGGAGTGAACAGGGAACTTGAGACATTATAGCAAAAGCAAATGTGTGACTAACGATGCCGCATTTCATCTTCCCATCTTATGGTTCTGCCATCCTTCCCTCAGAATACCTCACAAAGGTGTAAATGATCACAATGAACTTGGCGATGTGATTGTTTCAATCCATACATTAAATATTAGAAGGATAAACTTTATTTTTAGTAGGAAAAAAAATACATTGAGATTCTATTACTTTTTTCCTCCACAACAATGTGTCATCTCAACTAGCGCCTGGGGAATGTACTCTCCACTTTGGAGGCTACTGACATAAAGGAGCAGTTGTAAGAGACTATGGGAAAGTAACTCTCGTTTCTGATTCCCTAAACCAACCCCACTCTCTTCCTCCCTCTCTAGTTACAACCCCTTTCTCAGAGTAATTGTAATGCCTACTTGCTCAACTTCCTGCGGTAAGCGATAGGCTTCAGATAAGGGAGGCTTGAATCAATGGGCACAGATATTGGACTGGACAAGAAGTAGGGAAATCATAGTCCACAGTTGAGAGAAAGGCAGTGTTTTCACCCCATTATGAACTTCTGATGTAGCATTTTTCTACATAACAGCAATGTATTAGTAACATTCTACAGAACTTTTTCTTGAGGTAATTTATAGCCAAATTGTTTGTGGCCTTCCCTGTTTACTTAACAATTTCTTTAAAACATTGTTTCTTAAAAAAAAAAGAAAGTTGTTTCTATAGTAAAACAGCTTTCTAATTTCAAACAATTGACTTTAACAACACATTTTGGAAACAAAACTCATTCATAAGTGACAAGTTGCACATGTAGATATTTTCAGGACTTTTGCCAACTGAGAGCTAAAGCAGCTCTAATGTGAAATTTTATATTGTGAACCTTAATTATGAGACTAAACATGAAGTACAATCTGAACTATTCACCTTATCTGTAACAGTGTTATGACATAACCTGGTTTAAATAAGACAGTTTTAACCACACAGTAGTTAAATGACTTTTGATATGACACTAATAAAAGCTTGTCTTGTTAGAGATGTTAGAGATGCTTCGGCTATTACTCCTTTGTTTATTTTGAGAATATTAATCATTATAATAAATAAAAGAAAATTATGGGTTTAAAATTTCCATTAAAAATTATGTGTCTTCACCATGAAGTAGCATGATGAACGTCTGTAACATATCTCTGTCTATCCCAATAAAGATTATAATAAATAGAAGAGACATGCCTAGGCCATGCTATAGAAAGCAGAAATATAAATTTCCTCACATTATTGAATAATAACAATCAGAATTATTTCTGATACCATAAAGCTTTGTCAATTGAAGAGATGCCAATAAACCATAAATCCTTTGGTGGGGAATTATGTCAATGGATTATTTTTTGTTAGGGTAAGAATTAATAATAATTACTAACACTGACCAGCACTTACTATGGGTTACACACTGTCCTACATGCTTTGTATGTGTGCAGTTATTTAATCCAAAACTATTGCACTTGGGTAGATAGGTATTGTTATTTCCATTTTATAGGTAGGGAAACAAAATCAGATAGGTTAACTACCTTGCCCAAGTTTATCCAGCTAGCAAAGCATGCTTTTAACCCCTTTGCAGAAATGGAAAAACTACTGTTTAGGAAGTTGAAAGCTGCTTCTGAGAAATTCAGAAAAAATTAATCAATGCAGAGCATTTCACTTAGAGCAGTGATAAACAAACGTAGGTGGAAGAGGGGACAAAGAAATTAAAGAATCACTCAAAAGGCATTTCTATATTCATGAATGTTCTCATTCAGCCAACCTTTATTAAGTGCACACTATGTGCCAGGAACTAGATAACTAGGTGCCAGGAATACAAAAATAATGTACTGACCTTGGGGAGATCTTAGTGTAGTAGAGGAAATAAAATAATTGCAATAAGATATGGTAAGTGACAATATATTTATATACCGAATGCTATGATATCATCTCCCTCCAAAAGCATCTTTATAGTGAATGAAACGTAATATATTTCTAAATAAAACTGTGTGGAAGAGCAATTCAGTAATCAGTGTGATAGATAATCAAATGAAACAGTCTATAAGAAGTGAGTTTTTGCTGCATTAAAAAAGAAAAAAAAAAACATGAGGAATTAAGACTGTGGGAGAGAAAGAAGGCAGTAAGAAAAATGTTTCCTCTGAAAGACAGGCCATGTACAAAATGATAGAGGAGATATTCTGTTTGTCCTGTAAGGAAAAATATGCATAGTGACTAATGCCTACTGGCTACTTCACTCAATCTAATGAACAGCTTTCAATCTTAAAATACCTTCACCAGCAAATTTCATTTCAGTTACAAACAATTATTTTCCCCACTTTTTTTGTTTTAAACTTATGGGGAAAATGTTGGTTATTGATCTTAAAGAATTAACAGAAAACTGCATAGAAGACAAAGTACTCATGCATATAAAACAGTCCATCTAAAGAACACATGAACTAGAGATTTATTTAAAGTTCCACTAGGCAGCTCTTATATGGAAATATTTGCAGAGGATTATACAGGCCCTTTGGCTAAAACTCATTTCCTCTATGGATGCTCTCAGTGCCTGAAATTTTACCAGTAAAATAACTCCTTGTATTTCAAATTATTTTTGACTTCATGAATAAACCGTAGATCCCCCTAGGTAAGTCACATGCCTTATTCCCATGTATACTGTATTTTACTGGGGGTAGCAACTTAGTAAACCCAGCACAGCTCAAGACCAATACGGATGAGAGAAGTCAATATTTAGGCAAGGCAGACAGTGCTATGGTTAGCGGCAAGTCCCTTGAGCTGGAAGTCAGGGAAGGTGAGAAAACAGAATACAAACTGTCATTTGTTGTTTGTATGACCTATAGGCAGTCCAGGATATTACATTTTATCTGCAATCAAATAACAGAAAAAGGACAAATACGATGTTTGGGAATAAAGAGAGTATCTTTTACCTTTACCTATAGATCCATCTGCACTATCATGTTTTTATTTTGTAATTCTTGAGGATAAAGACCAAAACATAAGACTTTTCTTTTGAAAATCTGAACCTACTTCTTCATTTTTGTTTCCCATTTAGACAATTCCAAAATTCTGAAAGGTCATGGCCCCCCAACCACAATGATCCAAACACCTAATCTACCACGTTTAAATGATTTGTTGGGAGTATCATTTTCTTCTATTCACTTAAAATCTGTAATAGGTTTGGGGTGTGTCATTTTACTTCTTATTCTATTAATACATTTCTGAGATATTTCATACTTCCACCATATATCAATAAATCATATTTCACTCTTCTTGAACTGTATACCTCTCTTTATATCGTCAGAAAACATACCATCTATATGCTTGATACTTTAAGGAGCTTGTCTAATTTTCATAGACAGAAGAAAAATCTGGCTTGCAGGGTGTTTAGAGTGCAGTGATGACAGCCTATATGCCAATTTCACAAGGTTGTAGCCTGAATCATAGGCTGAACTTTAAACGGCAGCATATGGCTAGAGAGTCATAGCAGCAGGAAAGCGTGGCAATGCCCAGATCACAGCTGTAGGCACACAAAGAATGTTTCGATGCTGGTATCCATCTCCCTTCTTCTCATCAACAACAAAAAGGATGACTACTTAAGATTCTGTTGTCTTAAAGGCTTTATTAAGTTATTGCCCAAGGTAGGAAAGAGATATTATTGTCTACATATGTTTGCCAGAATCATGCAGCTTCTCTATTCTGGCTTTCCTAGCAGGTGTCTCTTTAAGCACTTATTCTAAATGGAACACAACTGGGAAACATCAGAAAGGGCACTGTTGACAACTGTCATAGCAGGTTCCAGCTTGAATGGAAACTGAGCAGAAGGTCTCTCTCCAGAGTACTTCAGATCATCCTAATAGCAGCATCTTTTCCACTAGGAACCCAGATTCTACCAGAAAGGAGTGCTGGGAAATAGTGCCTCTGGTGAGATCTGATCTTCTCACTGAAAGTTTTCCACTCCACCACATTTCCTATAGAAAATAGCTATGGTGCAATGAAAGGAATCCTGATTTTAAAAACTGCAATATTTGCAGGAAGCACATAATCCAGATAGTTGTCAATAATGAAGTGAAAAAATGCTAAATTCATCTATATATCTGTCCAAAGCCTAATATACTCTAAAAACTTTTAATAACATAAATGGAAAAAAGAGCCTAAGCTATCCAACTTTTTCATTAAAGTAACATATTAAAGATTAATTTACCAAATATAGAAAAGGTGGTTTAGATGTATATATCTAGGTATTTATGTTTTTGTCTTGTATTATTATTTTTCTTAGCTTTTGGTTATGTAATGGTTGCTGTCATTAACCATGAAAAAAACAGCAGACCTATTTTCATATGCTGAAACTTAAGAGTCCATTTAAATGCTAATTTTCAGATAGAGTTTATAACATATTTAGGGTAAAGTTGTTCTGCAAACCTAATATGGGGAATAAAAACAACAACAACATGGATTTTCTTCTTGCTCAGGATTATCTATCTGTAAAATAAAAGTTCCTGTAATATCTGTATGATTATAATAACAATAGATAATATTATCTAACATGCTATATCATGAATTCCTGAAAGGTACCTTTTGTGCAAATATATTTGCTTATAAACTAAAATTTATTATACGATGTTTACATGTTTTTATTTTAATTTTTCCACACCATTTACGAAACATATTTATCCAGTCTGCCTGAGTAGAAGTCATAGATCAGAGAGCCATACACAGTTTGTAATTTTTTTATTATTTTAAGCTATTATCTTCTATGATATATATATATATATATACCTATTTCTCTTTCTTATCTCATTCCCTTCTATTTAACTACTGATTACAGAATCTCTTAACAGCTCAGCTTGGGGTAATTATCTTCTATTTTCCCAGCAAGGTGGTGCCGTCTATTCCTAATGCATTTAATACCATTTATTTGGTAATGACATCTACATAAATAGATACACAGACAAATAGATAGATGGATGGAAGGAAGGATGGATGGATGGATGGATGGATGGATGGATGGACAGACAGACATACAGATGATAGATAGATGATAGATAGATAGATGTAAAGATATAAATGTGTGTGCATTTATACTATCTACTTATCTATCTACTCATCTATCTTAACTTGATACCCCAACAAGTTGTTTTTGCCTCATCTCTTCATCACAAAAAATGCCAATACTGATTATTCAATTGCTTATGTTCCTCAAACAAAAGTCATTTTAAAACCTACATATCTCTCAAAAGCCCCACCCAATCCACCAAGAAGTGAGAGTGATTATACAACATATTCACACACACAGCCTCTCTCTCTCTCACTCTCTCATTCTCTCTCTCCATCCACCTCCACAATCCAAGAACAAGCAAAGCCCAAGTCCACTTCATACAAGATGGCTAGGGTAGTCGTATAAAAGTATAATGGAATCATGTACTCTATCTAAAATAAGTTTAATTTAAAATAAGATAAATATGTATTATCTTGCCCAACATATCCTTATAGTTTCTAACCACTTCATCCATTATGCTGTATTCTAGAAATTTCTATCCATAAATGAAATCTTCAGATAAGACAATTTTCCTGTTTTGATCTAAAGTAAATCATGTTATCCTTTCTCATCTCCTCTAATTTTCCATTACAAACTTTATCACAATTTGTAATCATATATTTTTTTGGCATGTTCACTTATTTAAAACTGTACAATTGCTAACTATGAAAGAATTATGTGTATATGTATGTTTTCTTGACTACTTTATATCCAAATCTTTGCTTAATGTTTGACACTCAGCATGTGCTTAATAAATATTTGCAAAATAAATATTTTTGCAAAACTCTTTCAGTGGTAAAGAGCATTAAGGTGAAATCCAGGGTAGATTAAAAACAAAATAAACAAAAAATAATAATAAAAACACACCCACTGGTTCCAAGCTGTTTGATAAGTTATATTTGTTCCATCATAGTTAGCCTTTGTACAATGCTTAAAGTAAGCTCCATGTGTTTTGCTACTAACTATATTTTAAACATGCGCTACATGTTATATCTATTAACAGAATACGTGTTTCCCCAAAAATAAGACCTAGCCGGACAATCAGTTCTAATGTGTCTTTTGGAGCAAAAATTAATATAAGATCTGGTCTCACATTATATTAAATAAGACCCAGTCTTATAGGAAAATAAGACTGTGTCTTATATTAATTTTTGCTCCAAAAGACACATTAGAACTGATTGTCTGGCTAGGTCGTATTTTCGTGGAAACACGGTATATAAAATACTGACCTTAAAGTAATTTCCAGAATAGGGTAAAATAGGACTAAGACATCCAAAAGCAGTAAATGATACTCAAAAAATATACATCAAAAGATTTATTTTTTATTACTACTAAAATTACTTATCTAAAACTTGACCCAATTTGAACTTACTTTTTTTCATTTTCCTAAAGATCCAATTAATTATACAATTTCTATGAAAAGAAAAAAAATTCCCTTCTTTATTAACTCATTAATGGAATTTTTGCTACTCTATAAATCAAAAGTGGTTACTTACTGAATACAATATATGTCCATCCATTTCCTTGATTTGTCATAATGCTAACTGCAAACACTATTAAGTATTTTAAAATAAAATGAAATCGTAAAGTTGGAAATGAACATGAAATATTGGACTAAAACTTAAGACATAGGTAATATAACTGAAAATTAGTCCAACTAACTTATCTACCAATAGCAATAACAAATCCATAATATAAGCTCTATGAAACACACATGTTCCTATAAAATGTGCTCCCAAGATATACCAAAAACCCAGAATTACAGAGTATGTAAAAGTAAACATGAGTAAATATTAGGTATAAAATCTACATTATAATTCAATATTTCGTTATAACAATAGGATTGGAAGTAGACTTCTTTGTTTTGGTTAAATATATGAATGTATAGAAGCTGTTTTTCAGCACTACCTACACCCAGGCTCTCCTAAAAGAAGGATCATACCCCCTCCTCACCTCATCTATGCCCTCCAGAGAAATGTGTTAGATCATTTTTACCTCTATCAAAACTGGCCAGCTGTGAGCACCATGTGCCAAACCCTGCCTTGTAAGTAATTAGTGACCTGTATGCTTTAGCAGAAAATCTGAGAAAAGAAAATACACTTTGATTCTTTAATCTCCCAGCAATATTTGTTTCTTAATGTAAATATATATATATATATATATATATATATATATATATATGCTTTATACCAGATGTTTTTTGTTTGTTTGTTTGTTTTTGTTTTAAAAACAATGCGAACTCCTGGTCTTGGTGTACATTTAAATTCTCTGTATGTTCCACTGCATGCCCCATTGATTGAGTCAATAGAGACATTTTTATTGAAACTTGAAAATTGAAAAAGTTATCACAGGACAAAAAATATCTTTTTCTTTTTTTTTAATTGAAGTTTATTGGGGTGACAATTATTAGAAAAGATATCTTAATGGAACAAGAGACAAGTATATTATGTGTATCAATTAAGATTTCTATAAAAGTTTAGAGAAGTGGACAAGTATACTGACAGAGGACTCCCACTCAGTATAGAAGCTTGTAGCTAGGAAACAATATATGTGTATTGCTGTTTTCTCTCCGTCTTTGGTTGAAACTTTAGGTTTGTTGCTGTATTGGTTGCATATGACAAACCAAATAGGGTAAATGGAATCCTCCCCCTTTATCTCTTGCATATAACAAATCAGATAGGTCATAGGAGTTCTATACCCACTTCAGTTTTCCTAAAAGGTGTACTCCCTTCTTCACATCATTACTTTTCAATTAGGTGGTATGTAAACCATAACTTTTGGGTCAGACAGGTTTATGTTTAAAATATTTTAGGCAAGTTAACCAGAGTCTTCTTTTTCAAAATGGCAACAATACCTACCTCATAGGTTGGTGAACAGTTTGAATGGGACCTTTTGAATGGGATTCACCAACTGCTGTGGTTGTGTGTGTGTGTGTGTGTGTGTGTAAAATTTTTATATATCCATATAAATAAATATATATATATATATATATGTATATATATGTGTATGTGTATATATATATACACATATATATACACACACACAGATCAGAAGACACATGTATATATAAAATGTTAGTTTTAATCTGAACATTTACAATTTCTTAAAAAAAAAAAAATCCAATCCCAACTTCTGCTAGTGACGGCCAACGGAAGTCATGAAAATGATGACCCAAAAACATCACTCAGAAAGACCAAATGTGTTAGTCACCACTGGCATTTCAATTACCTAATAGGTTATCTGGTCACATACATACCTATACGTTTGAAGACGTGAAATAGAGTTTTTAAAAGTAAAAATACATCTTCAACTTTAATATAATAATTAATGTGAAAATGTTCCTCATTTAAAAAATAATTTCGTATTTAGTAAGAGATTTTTTTTTGGGGGGAAATGGTCATTTCACCTCTTATGTTATTACACTACACACACACACACACACACATTATCATATACATATACAGTGTGTGTGTATATATTTATAAAATGGTATGGGAGATTATCTTTCAATCTATCTTTCTACCCACCTATATATCTCCCACTCCTCCACCCTTAATTGCATGTTTACAATCACAACTGTGAAGTGAGACAAAAAGTACCTATTGCTTCATTGAAAAGGTATGTGGGCCCTCATGTGAATCATGGCATTTTCTCCCCTTGCCTCTGATGCAAGCAGTGTATTTCCTGAGATGAATTAGACCATGACAATGGTAGTTGGCTTAAATAACACAGTCCAATAATTTTATTAGAGTATAACTTTAGAAGAATGCAGATGGAAAATATTTTATTCATTTTTTTTCTGAATAATTGTCTTATTTTCTAGTTTTAAACGTGATCTAGATACCATACGCCATATATTGTTTGATGCTCGTTATGATTGCATCGATATACACTTATGTTTAACATTGTGGTATTTAACTACAGGTAAACATAGTTTGTTTCATAATTAGAAAGTTCATATTTCTCCCAATATTTAGTATGTTCTAAGAAAAAAAAGTTCTAAACTAATAAGAGTAACTAGAATGGATAAGAAGTTTTCCTTGTATACAGTCTTCTGATTTGTTCTATTAAAGAAACAAATGGTGTTCCAAACATGAATGTTTACTAAAATAAATACTGTTTAATTTGTCCCTTAATTAAACCGGCACTACCCCAGGCCAATATGCTTTTGACCAGGTAATTAGCTGTGCAGAAGAGGCTGAATGGTACAAGATAAAAGGCCACACAATGCTTGCAACTCTGGGCTTTCTAGTCAGAGGCACATGTGGGTGTAACCTCTGGCTCTGCTGCATTAGCACAGGGAGCTTTATTTAACCTCTCACAGCATCACAATCTAATGTGTAAATTGGGGTTAAAGACAGTTTGTACTCACTTCATAGAGTTGTAAGAATTAGGTGAGATGACACAGGTAATTGCTGAATCAGTGAGTGGTACATTGAAAGCCAAAATATTTGAGTATAAAACGTAAAGCACCCCCCCGCCCATAGCCCAGACAGGCCTTTTAAAATATGTCAGATCATGTCATCTTCATGCTGTATGTTCTGAAATAGCTGCCCTTCTCAGAATGAAATCTAAAGTCTGAATAGGGACCTTCCACAAGGTTCTCCATGGGCTAGTCCTTGCTGACTCTGCCCACAACACTTACCTTCTTCCCCTAATTGACTCCCTTCTTGATTGAAAGAAACCAAGTGAGCTCCGGTATAGGACACTGCACTTGTCCTTTCAGCAAACATCGAACTTTTCAACCAGTGCCCCAAGTGACCTGTCTCCATGAACCCAGGATCCTCCCGCACTTCTTCTTCCTCACTTTTCATCTCTGTTAAAATTTCATTTTATCAGAATCCTTATTTACCCACCAATTTTGCATCTGCACCCACTACCCTGGCCTCTATCCACTTACTTTGCTTTATTTATTGATTTATTTTTATGGCACTTAAAAATGTTCAACACTCTATTTGTTTATCTTTTTAATGTTTGTCTCCCTCCAATAAATGTTAAGATCAAGGAAAAAAGGGATTTTTTTTTTCTGCTTGTTCACACAGCTTTTGGACTGTATATTGCATATGGGGGGGGGAATAAATATTTTCTGAATTAATAAAACTAGTTGATATAAGGTTTTAGAAATAGTAATGCTACCAATTACACAGGCTCAAAAACACAATTTGGCAGATGCCTTCAGGTAAAATATAATTAATAGTTGGTTTATATTTATAGAACTTCCATGAAAAAGCACACTTGTAATAGTCTTGTATCAATTCTATAGTGTGAACATTAAACATTCTATAATATTCATATATATTAAAATGATATTAATATAAAATAGGATATATAATATGTTCTGTATTAAACAGCATAATATCAATGTTAAACACTGTGTGAATACTGATATTCAGGCAAAAGGTAAAAATTTGTAATTATTAAAATTTAATTTATAAAATGCTGTTGAGTAATGAAATAAAATACAACTGTTACTCTCTCATGATAAAATTAATATAACAGCTTTGACGATAATTGAAGCACTTTAAAAATTATATTTACATATATACATATATATGTATATACATATCCCTGAAGCAAATTATATATTTCAATCAGTATTTTTATAAATCACATATTACCAATCCACACAGCCATACTCCTAACATTGCAGTTGATTTAAGGACAGAGGCATAATCCAAGCCTACGAGTAAATCAATCCAATTCATAGACCAGTGTCTGTTTCAGGGTAGATCAATTAACTAAACTTACATAAACAGCGGGAAGCCTAGGATTTAGCCATGATATTCCCGGTAGTGTGCAATCAAGGAGGTTAGGAACTCTTAGAGCACTTTTGCTACCATAAGAGAAACCAGCGAGAGGATACATATTAAGATAAAGAAAAGATGAGCCAAGACAATGGCAGAAATTGGCATTTCTGCCAATGTGGACAATGGCAGAAATGTGACTGATCAAGTCATAGCTGAAGCCTGTTCATCCTGGCCTTTCAGATAGGGGAGCCAATATTTTTGTCTGTTTGTTTGTATTTTTGTTTGTTTGTTTAGGACAGAGTTAGTTTTTCTTGCTGCTAGCAGACACAAATATCTACAGTATTATAACCTCCTATGTATTTTCAAGAATATGTAAATTAAGAAGTTTCTGCAGAACAGCAGACTTACTTGAATGGGATCCTGCTAGAATTAACAGGGCTATCCAGTAACAGAGATATATCTCAAGTAGCACATTTGTGTGTCTTCATACATACATATTTACATTAAAATCATGTGTTAAGTAATAAAAGGGAAAAATGACACCCCATGTTTTTTTAACAGAATGTTTTCTGATTCCCATGAATTCTTCTTTTCCTTGGGTGCTAAAGATTCTGCTCATAGAGGTCACTACATTTAAAGAAAAAAAATAACAAATTTTAAATACATCACTTTGTAGAATGAAATTTGCAGATTATTCACTATCAGAATATTTTGTTTTTCTTCAGTATCTAGCAGAGTTGGATCACTTAAAAAAAAAAAAAGATTCAAAATTTCATTCATTTCCAATTTGTGAAAAAAGTGAGTGTGTGAGTAGTTAGGTGAGTGAGAAAACTTTTGAGAAAAAAAAAGAGTAGAAAGGTAATTTAGCCAAATATAAATAGTTTTTGGATTATTCACTGCTTTACTTTATCCTTCTTTTGAGGAGGTAATTGGGAACTGATTGCATTCTCACAATTACTAGAGATGCAGCAGATGGCTTTAAAAATATTCTCAAATTAAAACATGAGTTTAGCATGTGCTCTGGCACAGAAATCATAAAATTTTACCTTATACACTCCCACTTGTTTTCATTGATGTAATTCAATGTAATTAAGAATTTCATTCTATTGAAAAGCTATTTTTTTGCAAAATTTCTCATCCTGAACATTACATTCTAATAAATGCCAACTAAATAAGCAAGAGACAAGTACTCGTAATTGTACATATCTTGCCATAATCTTATACCTTTTCTAAATATTTATACTATGTAAATATTCTTACTAAGTAACAAAATTAAAAACTTCATGAAGACAGATGTAAATAAAATTGTAACTTGATCAGATATTAGATGAGCATTGAGAAAAACTCTTTACTAGCTCAGTTTCCACTTACTATAACAGCAAGAACAAGCAAATCATTCACTACTTCCTTTAAAATGGCTGGATTAATAGGGTTGTGTGAAGAATTATTTAAATCAGACATTTAAGTACTCATAAAAATTGTCATATGCTTTTAAGATATCTATAATCTGCAATTTCAAAACAACATCATGTTTTTTCCATCTCTTGAGTATTTCCATAACTGAGATTCACATGAGGTGCAGCAGGAAAATTCATACCAGGAATAAAAATCACTGATTCTGACCTTTGGTTTCCTCAGTTGTAAAAGGGAAGACAGAAAATATTTGGATCTGATAAAAGCTAAGACATTTTTCAACACTTTAATACTAAAATGGAACCACACATCGGTTGGACTCAAGAAAATAAATGATGGAAATAAAATCCATCTACTTAAACTGAATTAAAAAGGGAATAATTTAATTATAATTGAAAATATTTATTAAAACTATTTCTAAAAAAGAAATTTAGAATATTTTTACCAAAATAACCAGTAAGTTATTTCATAAAATATCACATTTGTATATGGTCACACGATTTTAATGATAATTGTGTTTTTAGTAATTTCCTATACTGTTCCAAAGGTTTATCCGATAAGGTCTTCTACAGAAGCACACCCTTCACCTTACTCTTCCTATTCCAGCTCTATTGAGTATCTTTTTTCTTTCAACTTGCCAAGAGAATCCCCATCTTGGGTTTTTTGCACTTTTTATTTCTGTCTGAAACATATCTACTCCAAATCATTGCTTGCCTAGATCATTCATATTTCAGTTCAACTTGTATATTCTCATGAAAGTGTCCCTGATTTGTCTAGCTATTATTGTATACTACAGTCTCTACTATTATTTTTCAGGTTTATCTTTTTTTTACGGTGCTTATTACAAGATGAGTTGTTGTGTTTTTTTGTTTTGTTTTGTTTTGATTTTTTCTTCACCTTGACAAGAATATATATTCTTTCTATCTTGTTTATTATAGTGCAAGGATCAGTCTCTGGTAATAAAAGTTACTGTTGAAGGAATATAAAAGTTCATTTGGGCATTTATAAAATAAAAAACCTAAATGGTTATTAAAATAATTTAAAGTTAATTCATTCAGTTAATAAGTTATGATTATGTTACGTATCAATATTGTTTACATAATTTGGCCTACCAACTAGTTAGTAGCTATACCTAATAAAATGCATTGTATATATAGTTAAATCTTGTACACATGTCTTTTTCTTTAAACTTATTTGAAATTTCTATTGCTAACAAGACCAGAGCTGTTTTCTTCTTCATTCATAGACTGTATCAAATTTCATGGGCTATATTTCTACCAGGCATCAATATAGCTTATTTGCATGACTGGTTATAAAATTTACTTACTCGTTGAATAATGCTTAGCTGCTTTACTGTTCAAGTTCTATAATAATACCTGCAGGGTGACTGATAATGACTTATCTCTATTACAAAAGCATGTAAATTAGTAAAATAAATGTTTAGCTGTGTATATGTGTTTATTTGAATGTTGGAGTTGGATGCATTATGCTCTTCCATTTCAGTGCAATACTGCACACTTTTTATACAATCTAGTAGGAATAAAAAAAAATGTATAGAAAAATGATAGTCAGGCCTACCCATAAATACTCATCTGGTCAATAGCCACTATATCCATCCCTTTAGCCATGAATATAACCTAAAATTTCATAAATTAACATATTGTCTGTTTTTCATTGGTAAATTCTCTACGTCACATCAGTCAAAACAGAAACATAAGCATTTCTTGCATTTTCTTCACACCGTATGAATAAATGATAATGACAAAACAAACGCAATGGAATAATCTTTTCTTTTAAATAAGCTCAAAAAATCCAGAATAACCTGATGCTGCCTTTAAGATGTGATATTCAAAATAAATAAAGTACAAATACTAGACATATTTACACAATTGATGGGAAAGGAATGACCTTTAGTTATGTGTTTTATTCTAGGAATTTAACCTAACTCTTATTAAAATTTCTATAATGAATCTTCAATTAATAGTGATTTTCCAAAGTTTTTTAGGGGTGCTAATACCATGATGGTTTGAGATGCCTAATAATATATAACAAGGTATTGTCAGTAGTACAGAATATCAGGCTATATACCGTTCCACGAGAAGATTTGCTACATTCTAACATGTTCAAGATAAACATAAAACATTCACGTAATAGAGTTAAATACAGAAAAAGTATGCAGAATAGAAAGTACACAATTGCATTTTTATAATATCAATACATATAGATAGGCATATATATTATACATGGTATATATCTTTATCTGTATATCAATACATAGATATACACATATAATCCCAGGTAGGAAAATTGAAGAATAATTGAAATGAAACTATTAATAGACCCTATCTCCACAAATGGCATTGGAGAGGGTAGAGGTTTTTATTTTCCACACTTCAGTTTTATTTGAATTTATTACAATGAAGATATACTGTTTCGTAATTTTAAAAAAAAAGTTATTGTATAAACTAAAAAGGGGGCTGCGATTTACACTTGTATGTTTCCACTTTATTCCTTCAAAGTGTGCTTTACTATATATATGTTATTTCTTTCCTTTTCCTTTTCTTTCTTTCTTTTTTTTTTTTTTTTTAGCTTTTGGAAACATTTGAAATAGAGTCCTTTCAATGACTCCAAGGCTACACATTTGTATTTCCTGCAGCATGCATGTGAAATGTGTGCAGATCCCAGCTTCCTCGTCTGTTTATAGACCCCAGTGTGAACAGTGGTATCATTATATTGCTGCTTAATAGCACACGCTGCTGATACATTAATTGTTTTATTGACTATTTTAAAAGTTTATGACCTCATCTGCATTCCAATTTGACCTTATTTTGCACTTTCCTAGTGAATCACCACATTCAACAACCTACATAATGTATATTATATCAATAAATTTACAAAATGAAAAAAAGAGTCAGATGATATGCACCTCATTATTTTTTTAATCAACTAAATCATTGGTAGGCAGGATTTATATTGCAAAAAACTGCTTAATCGCAAAACGGTGATGCTACAGCCTCATGATTAGAAAAGATGCTTCACTTTTTTTAATGCAATTTTCTTTTAAATAATAATTACCAGATAAGTGGGCCAGGCAATGTACTCCTGATTTGAAGCAAGAGAAGTGGCTCTAAAACTAAAATTTTCCATAAAGATTTTATTTTAAAATGTTAAATTAATTAAGAATGGGCTCCATGAAACCAGATATCTAAGAATGTTTTTTAAATGAAAGGTTAATTCTAAAACCTGAGTCAAGTCCTGTTTCTCAGAAACTGAAAGTTGATTGGGAAGTACATATAAGTAAATTGATAACATGGACATTTGGTGTAGGTGAAAATACAATTCTGTACCATAAAAGCAAACTTTTAACATGTTGTCTGATGTTAAAAGTTTGATGTCTGATACACTAAATTCTTACATACAGCACTTTTGCCAGTTCCCCCATTCCCAATCCACTCTCAAAATACTTTGGGGAAAAAAGAAAATTAAAGAGCCTTCACAAAATATCTCCTTTGCCAGTCACCAAATAGCATGTTTACGAGTTTTGTATTCTAAAAATAAATAGGACAAGGTATTATATTCCATGACAGAAAGAATGACACAGACTTTTGGGATATTTATTAAATATTCATTATTGGATATTATTGTTCCATATAGTGCTCTGAATGCTTTGAAATGGTTTAGAAAGTAGAACACAAACTATTTGCCATATGGAATGTAAATTAAGGAATTGGGCAGAAATACAAATTAAAGAATGAGGAAAGAATTAGTGGAAATGAGAATTTCAGAGCTAGATGCAATACAGGAAATTGTCTATTTCTCCTTCTTTTTACAGGTGAAGAAATGAATGGCCAGAATCGCAAGATAACTTGTCAACAGCATCAGTGCAAGTAGGAAGTGTCATGGTGTTGTAAACCTCAGAGGCCTTGTAACTCCTTATCCAGAGCTTTGTGACTGATTGTGATTGCAGAGACGACTTTGGGGAGCCATTCAGGACAAACAAATGGTGTGCAAAGTTGCTCACATATGAGAGTCCCACATGCAACAAACTTGATCACAGCACAGTGTACACGCTAAACAACAGTGAAACTACTAAGAAGATAGGTGAGTTTTAAAGAAGAGATTTCTGAAGGGAAAAAATTAAAGATCTACAATTGCTTCGCAATCTTGGGGAATAAGTATTGGTGTACATATTCTATATGTTGCAAATCATGAACTGACTGTGATTCCAAATAAATTAATATGGAGCAACTAGAATGTGGAATATTGAAAACATCATATTCTAATTAGTTTACAAAATTAGCTAGAATTGTTTTCCATATTTGACACACTAATATCCCAAATAACCTAATGAAATAAGACCCTGTCTCATTGCTATTACTAACAGACAAGTTCCATAATACAGAGATGGTTGTTTATTAAATGGACTAAAATTTAATTTTATCTTTCCAATGGTTTGCTTCTTATGATCTTACAAATACAATTATTTGAGAAACAGACTAAAATTTATTCCTGGACTAATTTTATCAAGTAATGAATGCCACTTCCTGATTGTAGAAATAGCACTTTATGAAATTACTCCGTGCTCCTAAGTCTTTTTAACGCACCCTCTTTACCAGAAAGACTTTCATTTTGGCTTCAACTCTAAATCATTTTATTCATGAACAATCAACTAGAAATCATGTGTACTGTGAATTATTTTAGATATCTAAATTATTGTTAAAATTTAAAATTCTCACTTCATGTGACAGAGTGTCTAATTGACTATGCACTTGGGATAGCAGCCACTTCCTAGGACTCTCCCTGAATATTAAAGAACAGGTTGAGCCATTAGCACAATAGGGAAATAAAAAAATTAAAAAATAAAAAATTGAACAAGAAGGAATACTTTTTCAGATGCACAGCATTTTCACCTTCATTGTAGAACAATTCAAAATTACTATCCTGCTAGATGCCTAGGCTCTTTCTTTAGAAGAAACAGATTAAGCACTCTATAATAGCACATTTCAAAGACTGATGAAAAAATAATAAGTTTTCAAGTCACAGAAGTGTAATAAATGCACCAGCAACTTTTTTTAAAACCTAAAAAGATTTTGATTATTTTCGATAGAAGAAAACATGTTATTTTTTCTGTTTGTTTGTTTTGGTTTGGTTTGGTTTTTCTGTAATTGTTTGTGACGTTTTCTAACTCCTTAACCAAATTTGATAATAATTCAGTGAATTGGGCTATTAATCTGAAGGCTAAACTGGATGCAGTTTGAAATAATGATCACATATATCCTTATATCTCGAGGGGTTAAAATAGCATAGTTTTACAATCCAAAATATTTTAAACAATTATAGAAGTAAAGCCGAAGCACTTGCTATGCCTGGACTGGTGAAACCTCGAGTAAAATAACTTGATGGTCCATCAATAACCTTTCTTTTTCCTTTTCCTCTGAGGACTATAGCATTTGTTACACTGTTAAGCAAATATGAGAACCAAAAGAAATCAATATCAAAAACAAAGTAAGTAGCAAACAAAATTGACAGTAATTTCCCATATATATTCAAAGGAAATTCACATTTCTGAAGAAGGTAGATAGCTCCACACTAGATTTGTAAGAAAATACTAAGAGTTATGTATGTTTATATTTGATATTTTGATTATCGATTGAATAATAGATATAACTTCCATCTTCCAACCATTACTCATCCTAATTTTGATTAAAAATGTTCTTTTTTTTCTTAACAGAGAAGTACATTGGCCAGTCAAGAAAAGGTCCTCCCCACCCTCTGTCCCCCCAAAAAAAGAAAAGAGAAAGTAATTTGACATTATCTCGCCATCCAGTTTTCAAGTTTGGTTTTCTTATTTCTGTATAATGTTAATTTTCCTTTCCAGAACACCCATCTGAAAAGATCTTAAATATTAGTATTCTTTTCTGATACATCCCTGGCTCCAGTTTGCCAGTATATATATATATATATATATATATATACACACACACACACACACACACACACACACACACATATGTAATCTGGAGCAGAGTTTACACTGTATATTCTTTTTTTTTTTTCCTGTGAGAAAGCATTTTGAATCTGTCTATTGCCCATAACTTACCTGTATATACAACAGAATCAAGGCAGAGTTTTAAGACATCAGCAGGTTTAAACTCTTTTTCAAGACTAACTCATTCATGTCTAAAAACTATTAATAAGTAAGAGTAGATAAGGTACATTTTTTATTCCCATTGCGCTGGACAAGGATGAGGCAAGTTCTCCTGTGAAGTATTATGTATTTGATAATGTATGTGACAGTCACAAAAATATGATTAATGCTGTCTTACCAAAACTAACTGTCTCCTGTAGTCTCCTAGTATATATTACTAAAAGACTGTAAAAGTACACTAGGGAGAGAAAGTAAATTATACACACACACACACACACACACACATATATATCATGAGATACTACAGAAAAAATACTTTCTCTAGTTACATACATTTTTAAAAGCATAATTTTAATTTACTCTTCTTTCATAAATGTAGTGTCCATTATCACTGCAGATTAACTTAAATTTATACATTGCAATTTCACTTGACTAACTGCTTTTCAATTCCATTGACATTTTCACCTGAACTCAACTCTGGGAAATAATTTTGAGTGAAAATTAATATGAGGTTGACCTGAAAACAAACAGAACAAAGAATATAAAACAAAACCCAAAATAAACTCTTTATTTCAGAAGTAAAGAAAAGCATACTTTCATGGAGAAAATAAAATATTTTCCTGAGGGGAAAATAATAGTGTTTTCATGAAGGATAGTAATAAGTTTCACTAGCATAAATATAAATGAAAACAAGAGAAAGAGGCAATGTAAAAAACCATTGGGGCATACTGCTTGATTATTAGGATATGTCTCTTACCGTAATATTTCATACTGTAGGAAATGATAGATGATTAAGTTAAAGTATTTTTTAAATTTAATATCACTTCCTTCCAATTTGATGGAAGTTGTAAGTTTCCATTTGATAAAATAAGCTTCGTGTTTGCCTAACTTCACAATGAAAAACAGTGTTTCAAACTCCAGATTTTTAGATTAAAATACATTAAGAGTGTGACCAGTGACCTCTACATAAATGTTTTATGACTCTTGATTTATGGATCAGCAGATTATAACCTGAGATTCAGGAGAAAAAAGGAGCAAATATCCCTATAGGAAAACAAATGCTTCATTTATCTATTGATATATTCACTCTTCAAATATTTTCTGAGTACCTACTATGTTCTTTTTCGTATCCTAGGAGTGGGGGTACAATGGAGGGAAAAATACTATCACTGCCTCAGTAACAGTCAAGGGATCTAACTTGATATTGGGGAAAATAGTCCCTCCATGGAAGTGTGGTAACTTGAAATCCAGGCCAAGTCATCAGACATGCTGTTTATTTTACTTGTCAGTGCACCAGACTAAGTAAATCAAAGTAATATTTTTTTGTGTTTTTTTTTTCCTCCTCCTTCTTTGTGATATGAATTCACTTATTCTTTAAATATCATCACACTCCTGTTTGAAGGTGAACTCTTAATTTCAAAGCCAGTATCTGTTTAACTTCACAACCCTCTGACATTCTTAGTTGAATATACAGGGTGGAATCAAAACTGGCTAATTAATGACTTACTCCAGACATAAAGTTCTGGATGAGTTTGGATTAGTCACACCAAAGTGAACTGATAAAAAATCATGGCCCAAAAAACAAAACACAGAACAGCAGAGAAAAGAGGCCAATGAATTTCATCATCAAGAAACTTCTAGGGCTAAGGCATATCATTATTCTTGCCTATCAGTTTTCTTTAGGAGAATGTACATCAGGGTTATAGAGTAAAAGTCTCTGATCACTGAAATCCTTAACTCTTAAGAAAAAGCAAAGAAACAAAAAAGTCCAAAATGGGCTATAGCTAAAGTGTAAAATAGCAGTAAGTAGAAAACATGTCTGGAATTGCCATATGAAAAAAATGTTTTGTATTAAAGTTTAGACACTAAAATATAGATTTCCTATGAAATTAACTCTAGTGCAAACAACAATAATTTCCAGTCTTTATGAAATAATTTTCTCTATTTGCTTACACCAGCTATTATTTAGTAAGTGATTCCACAAAGATTTTCTCATTAAAATTGTTCAATCAATGTTTAGTATATTGCATGATACAAAGTAAACATTTGTGAAACATCTATTAAAAATGAGTAAGTATATAATAAATGGAAAAAAATGACTTACCAAAGAAATTGTTTTGTCTATTTTCCTGACTTACCTGATATCTACTCTGTGTACTGAATATGGAAAAATACTACATCACTAATTCTAACTTCTACAAATAAAGATTTGTAGCTAATGTTTTAGCTTAATTTCATTTGGGGAAAAATTTAAGTTAGACTAATTCTTGACATAGCCTTGTTCAGTATAATCTATGGAATGGCTATGAAGTAAGTAACAGCAACCATTTCAGAAATAAAATTAGTAGTATAATGATGGAATAAATTAATAGAAGTTGGGTAGCTTCTTTGAATTTTCACCTGGAGCCTCTCATTTATTCTGAGAGTGTGGGGAGCAGACAGACTTAATAGCCAACTTCCTCATTAGTATAATAGCTAATAGGGAGAGAGATTCTCAAAGTTGTAGCCACTGTCATTCTACCGTCCTTTTTCCTCACACCTTAACTTAACATGCTAGAGAGACACTGGAATGCTGGGAAAGGTCAGTAAGAAGGAATCAATAGGTAAATAAGTTGTGAGGTAAGAACTCTGATTTTATAATTAAACATACATGTATATATGTGTGTGTGTGTATATTTCTTTTCTTCACATGTAAAACATTTTGAATTGCCTAATACAAAAGATATCTGAATCATCTAATCTTTCAATAATATGGAGTCCTTTTAAGAGCTAGAGACAAATTAGTTCTGTTTTTTAAAATTTTTGTATGGTCTACAGCATCTGTAACAGACAACGATCAGCTGAGAAAACATAAATCATACTTGTTATGTTAAAACGGAATATAACATAGGGAAGTGTTAATCAAGTGTTGAAGGACTGCAAATGCAAATAAAAAATGAGAAAAGAAAAAGAAAGAAAATTCACTGAGGTAATGCAGTTATGAATAATTGTGAGAAGAATCAAACAACTATGCACCTTTAGAACTCACATGGGAAGAGCTTGGGGTTCTCAGGAACTAGAAGCATGACAGAGGGCCCCACAGAACTGGGACTCAGACTTTTAAAGAGTATCTGAAGTGAGGACACTGCCTGGCTACTCCTGGTAACACAAGGGGTTAGGCTAAGATTAATTCCAGAAATGCAAAAAAACAAAACAAGCATTGAAACCAGGGAATGGCTGCTACAGATTAAAATGCCATTGTGATAAAGATGTGATATATATACACAATGGAATAGTACTCTGTCATAAGAAAAGATGAAATAGTGCCATTTATGACAACATGGATGGATCTTGAAATTATTACACTAAGTGAAATAACTCACACAGAAAAAAATCAAGAGCCATATGATTTCACTAATTTGTGGGATATAAAACAGAAAGCAACAAAGGAACAAAATAAACACATAAAGAAACAAAAACTCATAGACACAAAAAATAGTTTAGTGGTTACCAGAGGGTAAGGGGGCAGGAGGCTGGTAGATAGGGGGAAACGGGGTCAAATACATGGTGATGGAAGGGGAACTGATTCAGGGTGGTGAACACACAATGTGATATATAGATGATGTATTATAGAATTATAGACTTGAAACCTATGTAATTTTACTAACCATTGTCACCCCCAATAAATTGTAATTAAGAAAAATGCCATTGCTGGGGCAACAGTAAAACCAAGAAGGAAGACAGCTTCCCTCCCTCACCAACCAGCTTCCCTCTAGCACACTCTGCTGGCAAAACTTCACTGGGAGCTAAGATGGCCAAGGGGAAATGCAGATCTTGGAGTCCCTGACCAGAATCCCAAAGTTCATCAGTTTGGAGTTGAAAAATAACTGCTTAATAGCTGGCACTGAAGTTTAATCAAGGAAATTAAAATGTGATAACTGATAAGATTCTCTTTATTTTAAATCACAATACTATTTTTATGGAAGAACTTGAGCTGAGGCACTCAGCGTGATCAGAGGCTTGGTGGTTGAGGAATTCCGAGAGCAAGAGAAAAGATGAAAATGTTCAAAGCACAATTTTGTTATCTGATCTCCTTTCTAAAGCTTCCTTTGAAAAGAATTGCTTCCTCGGTGATTCTGTGACACTGTCTACAAAACTGTATTCCCTCCTCTATACTGTATATAAATACAGAGTAAAACCACCTAAGCCCTGCCTGTATTTGGCATGGCCCATCCATCATGCGATAGTTAATTTGTACATTCATCTTTTAAAACTAATAATGAATTTCCAAAACCTTTTAAACGGTCTTAAGTTTTGTAATCCATTTATTGAACATGCCTGCAATGAAAAATTAATTATTAAACAAGAGCCTTGGGAAGACATCAGTGGCCTTGTCACCCACGTACTAGATTGATAACATGTCAGTTTCCAGCCCAGGGAGGGTGCTGACAACTCTTAAATTTAAACCTAGAAGGGTAATGCTAAGCATGTCATAGAATAAGTCACATTTTTAATTTATTTTTTATTAAATGTTAGATAGAATAAATTCATCCATGCCTCTCAAACTTCTCCTGATTAAATGAGCTGGCATTCTTTCAAAAGTAAAGTATGGTTACGGCTTCTCAAGGGCATCAGAAACGCTGAAGCATAAGACAACGGTAAATACAAAAGGCAAAAGAGGTGGACAGTGATATATCACAAGCACCACAGGAGAAGTGAGGATTTTGAAAATGCTGAGGCTAACAAAACAACAGCAGCACGTTTCCCAAATGGAAAATGCATCTTCAGTCAGAGGCTCTGCTTGAGAGCTGGTGCATAAATGAGTCCACCACTCAGGTTGGGGTGGGCGGAGGCGCCGGGGAGGGGGAAGAAACAGCTGTAACCAATTTTCAAACCCTAAGTTTTCGGGTTGGGTTAAGAAGCTAGGAGAACTGT
The DNA here is from genome assembly GCF_057876585.1 of Rhinolophus sinicus. Classification (NCBI taxonomy): domain Eukaryota; kingdom Metazoa; phylum Chordata; class Mammalia; order Chiroptera; family Rhinolophidae; genus Rhinolophus; species Rhinolophus sinicus. The sequence continues at coordinate 173,053,796 of NC_142516.1, read as the reverse complement.
TCAATATTAGTGTCAATTCTACCCTTTTATTTTGCAGCATGAAGATGTTTTCTGTGAAAACCATCTTAAAGAAGAAAAAAAACATGTCTTATACTGTGTGTTCCTTCAGCAAACACTGTAACTTCTTGAATTTTTTCAAAATAATTATTACTTAGACCTCTTAGTCAATCATTAGGCCACAGTATTGAAAAAATAAAGAACATATCCACAGAATATTGCTTCACAGCTTGTAATCCTCATTTTTTTTTTTTTTTTCCAGTCAACGCTTACTTGCTATTTACTGGGCTAATGGGCTAAATGCTATGGATCATACAAATATGTTTACAACACTCTCTAGCTTCACAGAGCTTTTTATTTAATAGGAAGATATAGCAAAGAAATAGATTATGTCTTATCAAAGAACACAAGCAGAGTGCTACATATAGGTGGTAGCTTGGGGCCTCAGAGGAAATTTCATTAAGAGAAGGCCTTCTGAGTTGGACATTTAACTGAATGTTACTATGTTCTAGGGATTTGGATACAATGGTAAATGGTCACAAATCCCAGTCCTTGCAGATCTTACATTCTAGTGAGTGGAGTTAAATAATTTACAATAGGCACAATAAATAAGTTATATGTCATTATATGGTACATACATAGAACATTAGTATTAAGAAAATAAAGGAACATACTGAGGAGGCTAGTTGGGACTAACAGTGCCCCTGCTGGGAATGAGTGATTACAGTTTTAAATAGTGTGGGTAAGATACTTCATTGAGAAACTGACATGTGAACAAAGACTTGAAGAATTTTAATAAGCGTTTGCTCTGGAAAGAGTATTTTAAGGAAGGAAAGAGCAAATTATCATTTATTTTTATATTCATCTTTAGAGTCTTATTCTAAACTGACACAGAAGAGACATGAAAATATACTGCATAAATAAATGTATGTGCAGACTTATAGTATCATCCAAGTACATTTGTCCACATATGAATAGCTGGAAAGTGGTGTGTTTGTAGTTAAATCATGGTAGACAAATCTAAAAACAGATGAAGGCATTATTCTAAATTCAAAGGTAAAGGGTTTTATAGGAACTTCAGTATATAATTGAAAACAAATTGAGGTTTTTTTTTAATGCGAGTCAAGGTGGAGGGGAGAAGAGAAGGAAAGAGTGGTAACACAGAGCTGTGCTTTGAAGGGGTGGCAGAATTAGATTAGGTATGGAAGAGACTAGAGTTATAGGAAATAATTAATAGACTCTGAAATATTTCTTAATGACAGATGTTCTCTTGGATTACAATTTTAGAGTTTGAAAATTGGGCCATATCCAAAAGAAACTTACCCATTCATTCACTGAGAGACATAAAAATAAATAAATCAATAGCCATATTAAAGCTCAATTCAAAATGAAACAAAAGTAAAAGCTTCAAATCAATCATTATTGAGGATAATATAAACCAAGATAAACCATCAACACCTTAGAAAGACTGAGTCCCTTGCAATCTATACCAGACTTCTTTTCAACTTTTAACTGTAGCCATTTCCCCAGCCAACCATACTTTTGATCGCCCTGCTCAGAATGCCATGCTCTCCAAATAAACCAGGTTCTTTCCTACCTCTCTGCCCCTGTGCTCAGACTAAAACATTTATTCTTTTGTACTCAGTCTGGCAAACTCCTACTAACCCTTCAAGTCCCAGTTCACTTGTCATTTAATCTTTAAATCCAATTAAGTGGGGCTTAGATGTCAAGCAAGGTTGAGATATTAATAATGGGTTTCAGGGTAAGCACGAAATAGTAGAAATGCTGATAATGAATGGAAGTCCCAAAGGAAGAACCTAAAAAAAGGTGTGAAGGGAGATGAGCAAACCCACTCATACTTATGCTTTGGAAGTGCATACTCTCCTTGCAAGTTCCTTCTACATTCTTTGAACTTTTAAACTACATAAGCATACTGATAAAGGAATAAGTAAACTGACTTCATTTCCATGTTTAATCATATTCCTCAGAAAGTAAATTTCAAGAGGAACAGAATTAAATTATCTTTGTACAGAAAAAAACTAATACTTAACTTTTATCCATGCTGAAAAGTGGATTTTAGAGTTAATTCACGGCAAACTGATTTTATCACAATATATGTAAATATCTTTAAGCTGGGAAACATGTATCAAAAATAGTCCTAAAGGATAAAATATCAATTTCTGATACTTTCAAAGTGGTAAAAACATTCATATAACATATCTTTGTTGCTATTATTGATTTGCATTGATTACTGTCATTTTTGTAAGTACTTAACGTCCTTTACTCATTTACAAAATGATAGATGAAGAGTAGCTTTTACAAATACTTACATTTTACAAAAGATTAAGAATTAAAGAGGTAAAATATCTTCCTGAAGTCTCATAACTAATACATTTCACACACAACTGTCTCAATCTAAAGCTTATTTTCCAACGATGGAGCTGATAACCTAGCTTTTATAATCACCATCCTCAAATAAAAGTAGGAGATTTGATGTTTGAACTAAGATTCAAATGTACAGTAATTGTGCTCCCATTAACCACCTTGGTTAGCACAAAATAGCAAAATAGTTTCAAAACTTTGCAAAACTGAAAACTTGTGTCATCAAATTTTAAGAATTATGTTTTGAAAATTATTTCACAAGACCCAACAACAAAAAGTAGGAGCAACGCTGTGCTGCTGGGAATCCAAGTTTTAGCTTGTTTCTTACTGCTAACAAAACAAGGGTAGAGAAATCCCAAAATGGGAAAAGCTGTGGCTTGTTCCCTGGCTGGCATGGTCTTAGAATGCTCTTGGTACAGCATTCTAAGTACCTAGGAGAGAATGTCAATCCCCTTGGTTTAATTAGGACCAGAGTTGTTTGGCTGTGACTGAAAGAGAGAGAGAGCAACATGGGATCTAAGAAAGAGCAGACAGGGTGTGCACTTCTAGTGGGATGAAGGGGACAGGAGAGTGACTGACGATAATAGTGAATCCTTGGTACCCTGCTCAAAAATCTTCCAGAGACAACTAAGAGTCATTCAAAAATCACAGAGGCATTTGATATATTAATCTGTTTAAGCTTTTACATCTTTCTCTCCTTATTTTAATTTCTGTCAATATGGGTGACTACTCTGCAGGAAGGTTGTAAGAACTCAGTTGTTATCAGGAAGATTTTTCAGCTAATTTATTATGCCACAGAGTTCCTATACAAAATTGATGTACATTTCTCCTATATTATTTGAAAAATATTTATTACTGGAAATAATGCTAAGAAATTGTCCCCTTTGTTCCCAGAAATAACTACAACGAAACTACTTTAATGCAAAAAGTAAGAAAGTTAGATACCTGTAGAAGGTGTTTATCTGCACAAATCCATGGGGTAAATACAGAGGGGGCCAAAAAAAATGCATACACATTTTAAGAAAGGAAAACTGCATTAAAATTGTAATACTCAATATATACTGATAACAAAAGATGAATCCAAGTCACGTGTGACTTCTGCAATTACGCGAGGTGCTCAAAGTGGTTGCCATCAGCGTCCAGGCACTTCCCATGACGGTGAACTACTGCTTGAGCAACGTTGACCAAAGTGTCCATGTGTATACATTTTTTTGACACCCCAGTTATTTGTAAAAGACTCAAAACATTCAGTTTTATGTAAAGCACACTCCGTCAGTCACTAAAATATGGAAAACATAGCAATTTTTAAGAGAAATCTTTATTACTAAAATTTTAATTTGCTATGTCAATAAACTTACACTAAAACATTTTACTAATTATTTTAATTTTGTCTATGATCAGTTCATAAGCTTTTCAATATCCTCTTGATTTAACTAAAATGAAAAAAGATACAATAGATTCTCAAAATTTATATCAAAATATGTGTCATCCAGCTATGTACATGAAACCATATTTTATACTGAGTTAGAATGGTAATTAAAAATGTTCAAGATTGAATTTTTTTAGTTTATTGAGTCAATTATAAAGGTCACTATTCTGTTTTTGAAGTGATTTAACAATTAGTCAAGAGTCTAACATACCCAGTTTTCGCATTTCTTACTTTTTTCTCTTTTTAAAAAAGATAACTATCAATTTTAGAGACCATTGATTATCCCTGTTTGGTTTCCAACTAGGACTAATGATGAGCTAAATCTAATTACTCATAACATTCACTGAAACAAAGTTAGTCTTCCTAAGAGAGAGTTTAATCTTCTATGAACTTCTTTCTATTCATTTGCCATCTGACTCCACTTTTAATTATCAGGTTTATTATGCTATTTTTGTCTCTAATGGAAAACTATTACAAATGGTGTTGGAAAGTGACATATTGATCAGTCCATTAATTCTCAGTCTATCTAGCTCTTTCATTTTCAGTCATCTACCGCCAGGCCTTTCTGCAGTTTCTGTGTGGACAAGGAGCCTGATTTTATTTATTTGTCATAGTTTTGGTTTTTTGATTGTTGTTAAATATGACAGTCACTTTAGATAGACATGTTTTTAGCAGAGCCGCACATGAGTTTATGAAACTACATGCCATATCACATTGGCCTTACCAGACTTGTTTTCCACAATCATCCAAACAAATTGACCTGATTCATTTATGGAGTTTTTCACAATTATAATACATGTGTATGTACATACACATATAAGGACAGTGTACATGACTTAGAAATCCATTACACAGAGCAAACTGGAAGTATTCAATTATATTTTAAAGTACTTTTACAAATAACTTTCTTACAACAAAGATATTATCTGACTTTTAAAAAGTTATTTATTAAAAAACACGAACATTCTAGCCCCATACACCAGGCTTTTCTTTTTTTGCTTTCTTTCTTTCTTTCTTTCTTTCTTTCTTTCTTTCTTTCTTTCTTTCTTTCTTTCTTTCTTTCTTTCTTTCTTTCTTTAATTTAGTAAGGTAGCATTTTTTAATAACCTTATATAAATTTCAGGCATATAATTTTATAATACATTATCTGTATATTTCATTACGTGCTCACCACCCAGTGTCTAGTCTCCTTACATCACCATATATTTGACCCTCTTCATCCTCCTCCCTAACCAACATATTGTTGCCTGTGTCTATGAGTTTGTTTTGTTTGTTTATTTGTAGCTTTGTTTTATATCTCACCTATGAGTGAGATCATATAGTTCTTGCTCTTTTCCATCTAACTTATTTCACTAGCATGATACTCTCAAGACACAGTCACACTATTGCAAATGGCAATATTTCATCATTTTTTTATAGCTGAAAAGTATCCCATTTATATTTGTACCACATCTTCTATAGCCAATCGTACATCAAAAGGCACATTATTTCCATGTCCTGACTACTGTGAATAATGCTGCAGTGAACATAGGGGCACATATGTCTATAAGAATAAGTGGTTTTGATTTTTGGGGGATACCAAGACAAGGGATTACTGCAAAATACAGTAGCTCTAGTGTTAATTTTTGAAGAATTTCCATACTGTTTTCCATAGGGATTATACCAATTTGCACTCCCACCAGCAGCTCTTATACTAGGCTTTTAACAACAGTTTAAATTTAAGAAATGGAGGGGAAAATATTCAATTGATTCATTTTATTCTGTAGCACGTTTGTTATTTACATGTATCATCACCACATTATTGTAAGGAATTATAATTACAGAAGTTTACTCTCACATTTTAATCCCTTATTCTGAGGCTATCTATACAAGATGTTTTTCTTCATCATGAGCAGCCCCTGATGGATGCACACATTAGGAGATAGGCCTAATATTAGTGCGCTTAGAAATACTTAGGAACTTCACATTCCATTATTTAAATAAAGATTTAAAGAAAACCAATATACTATGAAGCATAAAATTTCATTACTTCATATACTGTCAAAGAGTCGTTCCCAATTGCAAAATTAGTCATGATACACTCTTAAGATATTTCACTCTCTTTTCTATCCATTATAACTACAAAATTAAATAACACTTTACAGGAACTATTTTAATGACTGCTTCTCATTATTAGAGAACAGCATAGGAAGAAAGAATCTTTATTTTTTTTTTAATAGTCTCTTTAAAAAGCATAATGTCTGTCATGAGTTCTCTATTCTACAGTCTCTAGGGAAGGCAGATGGATGTGCCTGTTCCCATGTGCAAGGGAGATCTCACAGACCTGACCGAGACTCTGATAAATCTTCTCTATAGTCCCATTAGTTTGGATGAAATTCTTTGAGAAACTGAGAAGAGAAAAATGCCTTTGAAAAATGTCCCTACTCTGCAGTTTGGGGCTATCAGGGCCCTGATTTATTCTGTAGTAGGCAATATGTCACAGAAGGAAAACTTAACTTTTTTTTTGTTTCTTTGATGTATTTATTTGCTGAGTGTAAACATAGGGTTAAAAGCCCCATTATAGATTGAAAAACTTTTCACAAAACTTTTCACTACACATTAATTAGATTATTTTAAAATGTTCACAAAAGGTCAGTTTCTTAAGTTAGAGAAGACATTTATTCTTTGCACTTTGTTACAAACCTTTCGTTACATAGAATACATTTTAAAACAAATATGCTTAGAACTTTTTGGCAGTAATCAGTATATTGTAGGTTTCCTTGGCATGCAGGTTAGAATCCAAGTTCTCTTACTTGATAAATGTATGATTTTTAAGATGTTTATTGAATTTTTGGTGCTTCAATTCCCTTAGGATAAAGTAGGGGGTGGAGAGAATAATATCAGGTTCATAGGATTTGAAAAATAATTAAATATAAATATTTTATGTAAGTCTCTTGTCATTTTTTACAAATAATAATAGGAAAATGCTTTACTATTATTGAAGTTTTGTTGTTGGTATTGTTTGCATCACCCAATCAATTTTCAAATCAGTTACCTCTAACTGAACATGTTCATTTAAGGGGAAAAAAGTACATACTTTGAAGCGGTCCACCTGACAATAAATATTATTTTCCAAATTATTTATGAGGTCTTTTTCCTCCTCTCTGTTAGCAGGCATTAAAGAGGTCCCGTTGGAAAGAGGTGGACACAGGAGGAAGAGATTGTGCAGGCGCTGTTTCTTGTTTAAAAACGTCACACAGGAGATTGGAGGTAATGTGAAAAACGAAGGCAAGCAGAGTCACAGACATGTAAGTTTGTAGAAACATCCACTTGCTTTCCTGACTGATTAAGTAAAAGATTCGCATCCTCAAAACTAAGATCTTTATGGAGAAAAAAGTGAGAGAAAAAGAAAGGATAGAAAGAGGAGTCGGAAGGGGAAATTGATTTGGGGAAGTGAGGAGATATCCTTTTTTTACTTGAGTTCACTTTAAATCATTGGTTTTCCATTTTGAGAGTTTGGCTCAGTGTGCTTGGTTAGCAGCGAACCTAGGCAAAAAGAGAATCGAATGTTGTTTTCTATGCGCCACGGTCTGTACTCCTTGCCGCTTTGTCTTCAGTACTCCTCCACCCTTCTCCCCAACACTCCAACTTGACATCTCTCAGTGCAACTTCCATTTCCCTCAGACGGTCCATGTGTGCGTCCTGTGCTTGGCATGTCATATCCGTGGGATCACTCTGTTGCCTAGCCATCAAACTCCTCTTCAGGACCTTGGGGTTCTTACAGTGGCAACCGTATTAAACTAAACCATGATAATGCCCATATGGGCGTTTTAAAATGTCTTTCAGAAATAATACGCACATTTCAAATTATCAGACCAATGGAATGAATTTAGGTAGGTAGTAGCTGATGATTGCAGTAAGGGGGGCGGGGGGGTGGGGGGTGGGAGATGAGGGTAAGGGGGATCGAATATATGGTGATGGAAGGAGAACTGACTCTGGGTGGTGAACACACAATGGGATTTATAGATGATGTAATACAGAATTGTACACCTGAAATCTATGTAATTTTACTAACAATTGTCACCCCAATAAATTTAATAAAATAAAATTTAAAAAAAAGAAAGAAATCATTGTATTATGACGGCAGTGAACCCCACATTTCATAATGACAGTGAAAGCAAAGAATGAATAAAGTATTTCAATGTCTTTTAAATAATCTATGTTTGCTTATTTCACAGATATTTGGTCCTGCCATATATCCAGAATAACCTTAGATAAAGGTTAGGTGATACATCTAAAAAGAAGTAGTAGGCATCTTTAAATAATGGGACCAAAATTGGATCTTATAGGGAGAAATAAAATAATACGTTATGTTCAAACCCTAAGACTATGTGGTCTATTTGAAGCATAGAGGTGGAGTGTGGATGTAAGACATATAAAAATAAGAATAGAAACGGAGTGGACCTCTCTGGGAATGGTCATTGGTTCTGAATCCTATCTGAAAGTATCAGAATTACCTGGGGAACTTATTAACAATACTAATTTCCAACGTGCAACCCCTGAAGATTTAGGTGATGATATCTGGAAATAAGTATTTTTAGCCATATCCCTGATGATTTTATACAGTTCCTTCTACACTGGTCCTTGGACCAATATTTGGACACAATGACTTAGAAGAATAAGGAAGATTGGTGAAGGGATACACTTAAAAATAATTTTCTTAGGTTTATAAATTGTATTAAAGTCATTTATTCTAAAAATATCTCTTTGGGGCCATTAATTTGGATGTAGTTTTCATTTATGCACCTCCTATTATGTGGTGAATACTATTATATATAATACTGTATTTGAGTGTTATATATAATAATTCTACATTATTTATTCTAATAAGTTATAAATGATAATACTTATAATTTTAAAGGGAAACATGATTTTATATACTTTTTTCAAATATATAATTTAATTTCAATAAGAAATGATATAATTTTAAAGGGAAAACAGTTTCTAAAGGCAGAAATCCATCAAAGCCTTGCTTGGCCTCAATGTCAACACCCAAATATTTATATATACTCAAGCTTCAACAATACTGCCGATGTGTAAATATATTGTGTAAATATATTACAGTGCAATATTCCAGACAGCATCAAAACTTATTCTGAAATATTTTTTGTAGAAATATTTTCTAAGTTTGTAACAGTAGAAAGAGCTATTCACCTATGCTTTTTATAGCAGTAATATCTATGGCGGGATTTGAAATGGCTAAATATATTTTAAAATATCAATTCAATATTATTACATTGAATATTGCACAGCCGTCAAAATAGTATTAAAATGTGAAAACTTTTGGAAACAAAGTTTAAGATACAATTTTGAGTTAAAAATAACAAATGGGTTCTATACATCAATAAATCTTAAATACATTTACGTATAAGCACAAACACCAAAAAGAAAAGAATAAATTCAAACAACTGGTATATGGAAAACGCTTCTAGCCCTATGATTTTATACACAAAGAAAAGGCTTCTCATTGGAGCTTAATTCACTATTAATATTAGCATCCATTATGAAATGCAAATATATTTATTAATGATGATAAAATAGTGGAATTATGAGGGGTTTTAAAATATTTAATTTTTTTCCTAATTTTATTTAATTTATCAACTTAAAATATATTAATTAATATTTTTTTAAGTTTTTGAATAAAGGGAAACATTATATTTATTTGGCTTAGAAATAATTTTCACTGTATTATCATTTGTAGCATAATAGAAAAATTTCACTCTTCTCTTTCTCTGACTCTCCTGAGCAGTTGGGGAGCATAGAATATAGTAAAGAAAGAATAAATAACGTCCGTTCAGTCATGCAGCAAAAAGTCACTACGCTATTAGAATGTTCAGGCCATGCAGCAGAATTTGAGTAAGAATCCTCACCTGCACGTGTAGGTGATGCCCCCTTTGTTCCATGTTCCTCATTTTGGCTAGTGCTCGTCAGTAATTTGTGTAACAAGCTCCACAACCTATGTAACCCTGAGTCTTTTTTCTATAGATAACATTTTTATTCATCTTTCTTTCCTAACATGTATAATAGCCAATTTAAGAGTGGTGGGGCGGTCATGAGTATGTCAACTTTATACCATTAAAGACATGGAATGCAATTATTTCACTTCTTTGAAAACAACTGGTATATGGAAAACACTTCTGGTCCTGTGTTTTTATACACACAAAAAAAGGCTTCTAATTGGAGCTTAATTCACCATTCATATTAGCATCCATTATGAAATGCAAATATATTTATTAACTATATATTGCAAAAGTACAAGTAAAATAAGCAGATTTTATTAAAGTTAAAATAATTCCCAATCAGCATGGGATATAATATGCAGATTTTGGAATAAAAAACATAACAATAATGGAACAAAATAATCAAAAGTTCTCAACAAATTATTTGCTTCTGTTTGCATTCTTCATATAATTAAAATTGCTAGAGTCTATTCAAAGTTACTAGAAAGTAAAATGCACTATAACCAATAGTGGAATTTCTTTTTAAGTACTAGCTACCCACTGGGAAAAGAGCTGTATCACATTTCTATGTAAACAATTTGAGCAAGGAGAAATCAGCTAGTACACAATCTATAAAATTGTTAGTTTTGAGTGAGGGGTGGTAGTAAGGTGGATGTGTAATTATGTACCGTTTTGCATTATACTGTTATCCAGGAAATATGCTATCTCCATACTCCCAGTGCTTGCAGCTAACTCCGGTCCCTTTTAGCCCATTGGCTACTAGATACTGTTCACTTGAATATCTCATTGAAATCCCAGGGTCAGCATGTTCAAAACAGATTAAAAAAAAAAAAAAAAAATTAACCTGATGGAGGTCATTTCCCCTTTCTGGGCCAAAAACATGGATAATAAAACTTGCCCTATTTATATTATGGGATTGCTGAAATACAGAAATAAAAAAAAGTATATATATATATATATATATATATATATATATATATATATATATATAATTTTTTTTTTTTAAATAAACATTGGGGAACAATATAAAATGCTACAACTCTAGGTAGTGCAATGCTTATTCCCCTTCTCTTGTTCTATATTTTACTTATAATGGTAAAAGGGCACAACAACAACAACAACAACAACAACAAACCATTCTGTTGTACACTTTCAAACTTCATTTTCTGATGCCTCTGAGTGGTTCTATGGTTTGCTCGCCTTCACATTTGCTTTCCTCTTCCCATTTTATTTAGAGCACCATTTCTGGTATAAACTCATCTCTAGTGCGAGGGGTGGAGGAGACCTTAGGATTCTGTAGAGGCCAAGTCCCTGCATCCATCTAGTCTCATGTCTTCACATCACCCTCTGCAGCGTAGGTGCTGAAGGTGTCCCCTCTCCCCTCCCTGGGATACCCATTTGGAAGGATGTCAGTCCTGAACGAGTCCCACAATCAAATGGGAAGTTCAGGGGACACTTCCAGGACAGGACTGAAAAGAACTGATAAGAGCACTGAACGTGCCTTAGTCTGGGTCTCTAACTACATTCAAAACAAAATTGTCTATCCCTACGTCCATCCATCAACCCCATCTTCTCCTTCCAGCACACCACCTCTCCTTACTTTCATTCCTGCTGTCCAAAGCAAGCTGAACACCTGGACTTATCCTGAAATAAACCTCCTTCACACTTGACATGCAGCAATCAACTTAGGTCAATTCCTTGATTCTTACATATGTTCTTATCTGCATTGTATACCTACCAACATGACAGCATCGTCACTTGCTGTCTGCTTCTAATGCAGCCCGTGCTGAATACTTATAACATGCCTGAACACCTCTCATGCGCAGTGTGCCATTACGTAGCCCATCTTCACCATAAGCAGTTCAGAGCCTATCTTCCAACACGGTCTCTCAAACTTCAGTGAGCCTCATAATCACCAAGAGGTTCTTATTAAAATGCAGGCTGCTGGCCTCAAAATTTCTGAGTCAGAAGTTTGGGGAGTAGGGCCTAGAATGTGCTTTTCTGACAAGTTCCTACAGGGCGCTGATGCTGCTGGTCCTAGAACTGTACTTCATGAAGCATCCTTGTAATGCACACTTCTGTGCTTCTCTTCCAGGATTCCTTAGCTGTCCATGATTTGGGGTCACCTTACTCATTTCATTACACTTAGTAAATACTTCTCTTGTTAGATAGATGTGGATTTATAGTGAAGTTAACACATCAGCTTCAAGGCCCCTCGTTTGCATAATCCTCTTTGGAGATCTTATGATTAATTTGTATTCTTTCCCTTAAAGAGAACCCTGAAAATATTTAAGTCACACAAATCCTGGATCCTCCCCTGCTGCTAGGAATTTAGTTAACCTTCTTTTCATTTATGCATCCTGTCTGATCTGTTCCCCTTATTTAGTAAGTCCTTTAGCCCTCCCTCGGCACTACTTCTCTCCCATAGTAAATTCCACCCATCGTTAACTTCCAAGTCCATTTCCTTATTTGTGAGACAAATCTAGCTCTTTTTTTTTTTAAATAAATGATCAACTGCTTTCTGTTGCTACTAGTTATTTATATGTGTTTCCTCCTAAAGGGAATGAATGTAAAATCCTTTTGGATGTTACTTTGCCAAGCTATGTTTCTATTGATTAACTAATTGGTGTTAAGAAAATGTGAAGAATAACTTAATCAGGTTAATTAAATACCTATTACAATATCAATGGATTTTTATTGAAGATTTACTAACTAGCAGGTATTGTACTAAAGGTTTTACACATATTATTTCAATCTAATATCAAAGTTTTCATAGAGTAAGCTATCGTTATTATCTCAACGATTGTTATTTTAAGACAAAACCAAAACACCTAAAGTTTAAATAACTTCCTCAAAGTCCCTCAGCTAATATAGAATCTAGATTCAAACTCCAAACTATAGGACTCAGCTTAAACTAGAAGCTGTAATCCATTATGTTGAGGCATAGAGGGGTTGGGAAGGTTCTTTTAATCATTTTCTTCTCTGTGTTGCCTACAAAGCCTGTGAGACAGGACGCTATTCTCACTTAGAGTGCATCAGCACCGTGGATAGCAGCACTACATCAGCTCCAAACAGAACGGACACAGGTGGAAGTCCAAACAATGATATCGAAGAATATCAGAGAAGTCACTTGATAGTTTCCAGAGTGATAAAATACTAGTTAACAGATTGGGATGATCATTATTATTTTGATGAATGTCCTGTTAGAATTCCATTACTAATAGATTATCCTGGTCTATTTGCAATATTATTTTCTCTACTTTTGTATGCATTGCCTAAGTTTTGACGACTCTTGATTTATGCAATGATTTCTTGTCCCAAAGATACACCTCAGAGTACATTAACATTTCCACTGGACTTTAACAGTTTAAAGGAAAATAATTCAAACTCAGGTCAGTCATCTTTGGCATGAGGTAGAAACTCATAGGAAAACACATATGTGAGATTATTTGACTTCCATTTTTCTGAAGCAGAAAGATTAAATGTTTAGTTCTTATCATCTGTCAATTACTCTATGGATTCAAAAAAACCACAAAACTTCACATACATAATAATATTCATATAACCTATAGAGAAGGGGACTAATACAATTCCCTATATCAATATAAACCTAAAGGAAAAGGAATAATATATAGGCAAATACAACTTTTCACGCTACTTATATTGCCATGTGTTTTCTTCATATATCATTTTGATCACTTTTTTTTATCATGATGTATCATTAGCACCTACTCTATAAGATGATGTCAAATGTTTATTTACCAAGTTTTACCAGCAATACTTATTAGGCACATGCTCTGTTCAATATGATCATGAGGAAACAGAAAAATCTGCATCCATATCCCACATTTACAATCAAAAGTTGAATAGACAAGAATGTTATTTAAAAACTTAATCCAGAAATTTATCATGTATTAAATGCCTTTTATTCATTTCAAAGAATAGGGATACTGAAATAATGACTAGTTTTCTGAAACAAAGATGATGGAAGATGGAAGTTGTGATAAAATAATTTTCATTAGATATCTGTTAAATCAATACCTTAGAGGAGCCTCTATACTGAGGAGTATTTTTGGTGTGCCGATAATTAAATGCCTTATATACTTCACCAATCTATCAGTTATACAAGAGCTTGTTTCCATATGAAACATCACTAGACCATTGTAATGAGATCAGAGATATTTCAGTTTCAATCAGAGAAGCCTCCGAAAGACTCACAAATTAAATATACATAGAAAAATAGCAGTGCCAGTAGATTAAAAAAAACTTTCTTAGAGCTATGCATGACAGTTAGAGTGCTGAATGATGATGGGTGCTCTTTAAAATCTCTTCTCTTGATAGAGGGGTTCATATTTAGATTTCCTCTTACTTGCACCTAGGGCTAATATCAACAATAATATACTCCAAAATAACAAAGTGCCTGTTTTCAAATTCATATTTTGTTATCAGCAAAAACAGCATGGCCACTCTACTTCAGAGTTTATAAAGAGAACATATTTCACTTCAATTATCAATTAAACCAGAAAACTAAAAGTAAATGCAGGACCTTGTTTTAGGTAGAATATTCTATACAGACTAAGTTTATTCCATCCTTTTTCCTTCCCTTCTTTCTTTCTTTCCTTCCTTTCTTCCTCTCTCTCTCTCTCTCTCTCTCTCTCTCTCTCTCTCTCTCTCTCCCCTTTTGTAATTTTGAAATGACTATTGCTTATAAATTTTTAAGCACTAAATCTTGAAACAATTGATTCAACATAATTTTTGAATAGTGATTCCATTGCTAATTGTTGAGCAGAATATTGAGATATGAAAAATTAAATAAATTTAGCCCATTTATAAAGTTATAAAATAAATTACTATTCAGTATTAATATTAGCAAATGAATATGGAAAGTCATCAACAAGGCATAATTTTATTGGGTTGATGAAAAAGTAATTGCGGTTTTTGCAATTATTTTTAACCTTTTAAACCATAATTACTGCTCCACCAACCTAATATATAGTATGTTATACAGTACCCGGCCCATATTTAGAGCTCAATAACTCATCTGTTTCATAGTATGTTCAATAATAGTTGCATTATTGATAACTATAGCCTTAGGGAGATTTAGGCCACAGTCTCATTAGCAAAACAATATTCAAATATCTCATATTATATTTGTGTGCACATGCAGGTATGCACATGAGAGAAAGAGAGAGAAAGAAAGAGACCAAACCTGGCAATCGGCTCTCCTATAATGAGTTACACTCTTTTTCAAGGTACAACAAGCAAGTTATTACCAACAGCACTTAATTTCTTTTTCTAATTTATCGTTGATGCAAGAAGGAAAGAAATAAAAGCAAAACAAACTATGGAGCCTCAACATTTCTCCTTCTAAATGAACACTGATAAGAAAATTCTGAATCATAGCTTCACCCAGTTTATACTATTCATGGACTAATGAACAGGAAGAGTATAAATAAATTGAATGGTTAGTAAATCACATTGTTTTCCACCTAGTGAACAGCAGAAACAGCCTCTGATTCATCCAGCTCCTAGTCTCACAATTGTGATGGTTCCTACATTATCTTCCTCCAACTAAATTCAATGGTTCACACAGAAACACTCAACAATAGTCAAAGATTTTCTTTTTCATGTAAAAAGATGAAAGAGTCACACTGTTAAGAAAATTCTAAAGTGTTATTATATCCTGAAAGTCCCAGAAGATCAATTGTAAAGGACCTATGTGTAAATTGGTTAGCATTAAAAATCATGGCAAAAGGAACACACTTGTCAGACCTACGGGAGATAATTAGGCCCAATTACTAGGTGCAGTGACTCAATTCATTTAAGAGCCAAACAATATGTCAAAGTGTGTTGTGTTTGTGTGTGTGTGTGTGTGTGTGTGTGTGTTATAAAAATTTTGGCACAACAAAAGTATAGCTATGAGCACATAAGTATTCTCTTTATTAATAACATTCCTATTACTAGAAGAGTGATGCAGCTCATGGATTGGAAGAATTCATACTATCGAAATGTCCGTTCTACCCAAAGTAATCTACAGATTCAATACAAACCCCATAAAAATTCTAATGTCATATTTCACAGGAGTAGAACAAATAATTCTAAAATGTATGTATGAAGATACAAAAGATCTCAGACAGCCAAAGCAATCTTGAGAAAGAAAAAGAAAGCTGGAGGTATCATGTCCCCCAACTTCAAATGCTACTACAAAGCTAGTAATCACAACGGTAAGGCACTGGCACAAAAACAGACACACAGATCAATGTATTTGAATTGAGAGCACAGCAATAAACCCACTCATATAAGGACAATTCATTTATGACAAATGAATCAAGAGCATAAAACGGAGAAGAACAGCTTCTTTAATAAATGGTTGTGGGGAAACTAGAGAACCACATGCAAAAAAAATGAAGCTAAACCACTATCTTACACCATCAACCAAAATTAACTCAAAATTATTTAAAGACTTAAACATAAGACCTGAAACCATCAAGTTCCTAGAAAAAAAACCTAGATAGTAAGTAAGTTCTTTGCAATAGGTCTTAATGTTTGTTTGTTTTTTGTGGATCGGACTAAAAAGCAAGGGGAACAAAAGCAAAAACAAACAAATGGGATTATATATATATATTAAAAAAAAAGCTTCTCATAGCAAAGGCGACTATCATCCCAATGAAAAAGCAACCTACTGAATGACAGAAGATATTTGCAAATCATAATCTGATAAGGAGCTAACATACAAAATATATAAAGAACTCAACAACAGAAAAAACAAACAAAATAATTGCAAAATAGGCAGAGGATTTCATAGTCATTTTTACCAAAAAGACATACGGATGGCCATAGATACTTGAAAATATGTTCATCACTAATTATTAGGGAAATTCAAATCAAAAACATAATAAGATATTACCTCATACCTGTTAACATGACTATTATAAAAAAGACTTAAAGTAACAAGTGTTGGCGTGCATGTGAAGAAAAGGGAACCCGCACACAAAGTTGGTGGAACTATATATTGATTCAGCCACTATGGAATACAACATAAAGATTCCTTAATAGATATATGCACCCCTATGTTCACTACAGTGTTATTCACAGTATCCAAGATATAGAAACAACGTGTCTATTGATGAATAAATGGATAAATAAGATAAGGAAAAAAAAAGTATATATATATATACACACACACATGTGTGTATATATATATGTGTGTGTGTATATATATATATGTGTATATATATATATATATATGTGTGTGTGTGTATATATATATGTGTATATATATATACACACACACACACATACATATATATACATATATATATATATATATATATATAATTAATGGTGTAAAATTAAGTGAAATGAGTCAGAAGAAAAAGACAAAATGTACCATATGATTTCATTTATAGGTGAAACCTTTGAAAGAATTAGCGAACCAACAAAATAAAGCAAAAACAAAGTTATAGATACACAGATTAATGGGTACGAGAGGAAAGGGGGTTGGAGGATGGGAAAAAAGGGTGAAGGGGGTCAACCGCATGGTGCTAGCTAGTAACTAGACTCTTGGGGGTGGTCATTCTGTACTGTATACAGATGTTGAATAATGTTATATACCTGAAACTTATACAAATATTTTAAAACTGATACATGGCAACTGTAGAAAGTTTAGCATATCTAGGTGAATGTATTAGAAATTCATAGATCACCCATGAAAACACTAATCAGAAATAACCAATGCAAAAATTATGTTGTAATTTTTCCAAGATTTTTTCTAAATATGCTTGCTTTTTATGTAATACACACATACATTCACACATATTATTTCCCTCTCCTAAAATAAGGATCATTCTTTGGTATGCCAGTTTTCATTTATTTATCTTTAGAACATAGGTATTTTTTTCATGTATCATTAAATATTAAGTAAAAAAATAATAATTTCACCTTATGGATGTACCATATATTTAACCTCATATCTATTAATGATAAACTCTTCACATAATTTTTTCTCCTCATTTCTGATTCATTTTCACTGACATGAACTCCTGGAAATAGATCAAGGTTTTGATTTTTAAATGCTGTAACTATAACAAATTTTTTTTAAAAATGTATCGCTGAAACCCATGTGTTGGTCACATAACCTGTGATTTGTGTGTAGACTGGACCCGCTCACTTGTCATTCCTCATAGGTTAGACTTACTCATCCCTGACTAGTAGTCCTTGGATGATTTCTCTACCCATAGTTGATAAACAAGGGAGGGAAATCAGAGGTAATTTAGAGAAATAAAGTGTGGAGCAGAAAACCAATTCTGAATTAGAGAAACAAGTTGGGCATATGAATATTTACCTTACCCAAGAAAAAGCTAAGGTAGCCAAGAGAGAAAAGACCATGAATGTGGAAGACGGATACGACAAGGGAAAGTGTGGCCACAGTGAGGCAAGCATTCTCTGAACCAAATGTTCTTGTTCTCATTCTCAGTGTCTAAGCCAATGCTCGGGCCATCAGCCCATTTCCAACTCTGTCTACTTGCTCTTCAGAAACATTTCTGCATCCTTCACATTGAGGTCTTAAAACCCAGGTCAAATCATATATTTTCCTGTTCAAATTGGAAACCAATCAAAACTGCACAACTTATTTTGCCTTCCTTGAATCTAGGCAATTTATTTTTCCCTACTAAAAGAGGGATCGCTTTCTATAACTTCCAACACACACATCTTGCTAGAATACTGTCTCCAGACAGCTGTTCTGGGCCTTGTTAATAACTAAGATTGTCTTTTATTAATGTCTTTAAAAAAAAAACCCCAAAAACAAAAAAACACCCGTCAGTTTATAGAAATAAGAACTGCTGCAGGAACTTGCGCGGTCCCATGCTGCATCCTTTAATGTCTCTTTCCTTGCAAAGTGTCCTTTCTAGGTTGATTGCATCCTCTAGAACCTTTATTCACTTGCTAAGAGAAAGTGGATATCCACAATCTTTTTCCCCAGAGCATTTTCTCTATTTCTCTACATACCTGAAGTCTGGATTTCCTATGATGATAATACTGCTTTTATCTCAGTGCTACCAGGCACACTTAATCACATCGACTCAGACTCCTTTCCCATTTCTTTTAACAAAGTTCTGAGTCATAACCACCCTAATCAAAAATACCACTCCCCCCCTGCCACCCCCACACACACATGCAACCCAGTCCTTCAGCAAGTGACCTATTTCTGTGCCACTAGCAGCCGACTATTTTACAGTCTCTTGGGAAGAAGTGGCTCAATTAACTGTGTTTTTTATCTTATACCTTTCCTACTTCTTGTACCTTTATCCTAAGAAGGCTATTTCCTTCCTCTTAAATTTCCATTGTCTCATCCACTATTTCTTTGCTTGAAAATGTGTGATAATATCCTCCATAGTCAAAGATCTCTTTGGAGCCTCATTTCTCTTCAAGAAGCAGTCCCAACTCTCCTTTACATAGCCACCAAACTTGAATTAGTTGTCTAGCATTACCGTTTTATTATAATATAACCATTGAGTCCCATCCCACAGTGAACGTGTAATTATAAATTCCAAAGATAAATTCTTAGTCTTATAAACTGAGTTTTGGTCTCAGTGAGGTTTCCTTTACATCACCAAGGCATTTAACAATAGGATACTCCTTTTTTGTTGAGATTTTTTTTCTAGAGCTTCCATGGCATTATTCACTTCTGATTATTCAATTACAACATTTTTTTCTGCTAGCTACATGATCACTTCTCTTGTGAAAAACTCTGTCAATGATATTTGGATTTGGTCCTCACTCTCTTGTATTCCTTCTCCCAACATTCTCTTGGACAGGCATACTGGCCTTCATGACTCTGTTGTAATCTAAAGACAGATACCGTATTTTGCCATGTATAATGTGCACCATGTTTTAGCCCAAACTTTCAGAGAATGCATCCTTTATTTTAATTTTTTAATTCAAATTTGTTATTTGTTTATATTTAAGTGCTTGTTTTTTGTATTATAAAGGAATTTTAGCATTTATTTCTTAACATATTATGGCACAATAAATTTTATGTAACAAATAATTACAAAACACAAGAACAGATACAAAATACAATAAATTTTATGTACTGGTAACATATGTACCATATTTACACATTATAGAAGGCTAAGAACTCTTCATCGTTGCGAGTTAATTGTAAGTTCAACAAAACTGATTATCATATTCCAGGGTATTATTTTGCACATAGATATGTTATTGATTTCTAGAGTTACACTTTTAACTAATAGCATGAATAAAATAATTAAAAAAACATTTACATGCTAGATACGGAATTAGTACTATCCATGTATAATATACATCCTTATTTTTCCCTAACAAATTTGGGCAAAAAAGTGCACATTATACATAGAAACATACGGTAACTATCAAAACTGGAAATATTTGAGTGGATATTAAAAATTTAGCCTGGATTTTAAGTGAAGATTAGAATGTGATTACAGAAGAATATCAAACTGAATTTATAAATATCATACTTTGTAACTCCATTCTTTGTTTCACATCTTTACTTCTGATATTTGGCAAAAGATATTACTGACCACCAGTTTCTCAACTTAGAAATCATCAAATCCTATATGATTTATCTTTCTCTTTTGCTGTATCTCTCTACAACTCATTTCTAATCTGCTTTTTCTCACCACCATCACAGCTACCTTTTTAAATACATAGAGCCGATTAAATATATTGATCGGATTCAAGAGGTTTAACAATTTTGATGGTTGTGTTAACAGTATCCAATCTACATTGACTATTCAAGTCCTTTACATTTGGGCTCCAAGCCCCTTTTCTAATCTCTGTCCTGCGTCATTGTTCTCTTTATTTCACCCGGACAGAATGAATCTCTATTTCGTCTATGCTCCCCCGGCTCACTGTTCATGCCAGCAGTTAACAGCTCTCAACTCCTTCTGTCCTAAGTTCTTAGCACATCAGTCCTTTCAGTTAGATAAGAAGGTCTGAATAGGTTAGCAACCATATTATTCATCCCTGTAACTCCCACCCACACCAGCAAAATCCCTAGTAAATATTTTGCGCTCAATAAATGTTTAAAAACTAATTTCAGTAATTTAAATCATTTAGATGTCTACAAGAATAAGCTACCTTTAGATGAGGTTAATTCAATAGCAAAACATGCTTTAGTATACCTTATGCTTATTAAAATTTAGTGCATGTATTTTCTTCAGAACTCCAAAAATTGTCTTGAACAATTTGCACGACTCCACATGATTTTAACTGAAAAGTATTATTTATCCAAGGTATAGGCAAAGAAAATAAGACTAATAGAGGTTAAGTTACCCACTATTGTCACAAAGCCAGTGGGTGATATAGTGAGGATGAAAAACACTTACTTCACATTTTCATTCATTAACATATCCACTCCATGAAGCATTCCTTCAATAGTAACTCCCCACCCCTTTATGAGGACAAATGAGATAATGTCTGTAAGACAATTTGAGCTACTCAGGAAAAGCAGGCTATATAATTTAAGAGATGAATTTGATAAATTGAATTCACAAATAAGTGAATTGGCTCAAAGCCTCTACAGAGAGGAAGTTATTGTGTCATTTTCCCAATCATCTTGCCAATTTACCTCAAGCTTTACAGTCATACAAGTCTTCTATAGAGCTCAGCAAATGAACTTCTTGAAAATGAGTTTTGGTCTCAACTCAGTAAATTTTATTTGTACTTACCCCATATTATTTCCAACAGTTCACTGACCCATTACATCACCAAAGCTACTACTCATCAAAATCAGAATACAAGCACATTTGACTTGTTTCATGGCTAACATTTTAACAATAGTCTCATATAACAATATTGATTTGATATAAAAGCATTTTTTTCTTTCATATCATTACTTTTTATGTGTAGGTTCTACATGAGAATTCATCATATAAGCCTTCAGGACTGTACTTCTTGCACTGTAGTCTTTTTCAATAATAGCACCTACTACATAGGACCCAAGGGCACCCATTAAGTGCTCAATGATATTTTCTAGAAGACATTTTTTTGTCCTCTGAGAGCATTTCTAGCACTCTCAGAAGGGCAATACAATACAATCAATGCAACCTCCAATAGTTCTGAGTTTAACAATGTGAATGCTATTGAAATAGCCAGAGTATATGAAGAAGCTGCTGATACATGGGCAAATATGAACCATTTGCAGGCCAGACAAAGCTGGCCAAGTCCTGTCTTTCACTATTTAGAAAAATAGAATGATTTCATTTAGGGCAGAACCGTGATCTGTAGAACAGAAATAGCATAGAATTCAATTTGATTTCATAAGCAAACCCGGCTCCAAAAAGAGTGGCTCTGTATAAACCAAAAATGCAATTTAAACAACACAATACATTTTAGATACCTGAACGTTCATTCGGTTTTACTATAAATGAAGTTTCACTTTAAGTGAGTTATACTGTCACTTTGGGGAATCTAAATAAATCTTGCTCTCTAAGCAATTTATAGACATTGATAGTCCCTTACAGTTAAAAAAAATCTCCCTGTTTACCAAACTAAGGCAGATGGGTACCAGCAGATGGGCACCATGAGGGGGAGAAGAGTGGTGCCCACCTGTTATTGTGTACGTGCCCATGATCCCAGGTTTACTGAGGAGGTAGTTCTATTTTTACTTATTTCAATTAGGAAGTGGTAATATGATAAATCATAGTTAAAACATTTTTACTATTTTCGTATTTTTAAAACTTAAATATATCCGAAATGTAAAATAATGACTGTTGTTAACAATTTCCCACATAACAAGAATTACAGATATTCAGGAATTGAAGAAAATTATGCTGTGAACAGTCTATGAATAATTAAAAATATAATGCACACAACTTTATCAGTAGTGGTGAGTAGGGACAAAAATGATAAAGATGTCTGTTATGCACAAAGAAAAATTACAAATCCAATAATCTCCAACTGATACTCCAGAAAGTACATATTTAGAACCAATGGTGTAAATGACAGAAAATAACTTGAAAGACCCACACATCTATAACTCAGCTCGATGTAAGAGCAAATAGTTGCACACAGATACATTTACACACCTACATTTGTTTACTAGTAATCCAATTCTGTTGTTACTCTGCTTATTTTTTTATATAATTTTTTGTTTGATTTGAAGCAATCCATCTATCAGTAACCTATAATGTTTTCTTGTATTGTTACCATTCTTTGGACATTGCCTTGTGATCATTGAAATGGCTTGCAAGTCCATTCAGCAAATAATGACTATTTGCTAATTAAGTGAAAATTGTGTTTGGGGTAAGAAAAGTTATATTAGATAAATAACATCATCAAATTCTAAATGAACTTGCAATTTAGTTAGAAAAAGAGTCACAAATGGGTAAAAGTATTTAAAAATGAGACATGTATGTTGCACTTCAAAAGAAGCATGCCATTTACATATGATGCAAAATGACAATAAATGGGATGGCCTAATAATGAATTAGTACTATATACTATGATTATATAAATTGAACATATTTTCCCATAAGATTCCCAAAAAGAACCAAAAAACTAGGAGTCATCATAACTCAATAATGGCAAATATATGTTCCCTCACTTGGTCCCTCTGATTGACTGGGGTGGGTTTCAGAAGTGTTGTGTTCTTCAAACATACCAATTGCAATGTTTGCTTTGGTGGATCTCCCGCAAGTCTATAAGCTCTTGAGTGAAAGCACTGTATTCTTTCACTGATGTGTTCCCAGGGCCTGATTGTTACCCTGCACATAGCACATATTCAGTAAATGCTTAAGGGGAGGAAAGAGAACCTCAGGCTAAGGTGGATAGGAAAAATGTGAGAGAAGTCAGGGACTTGGATTGTCTGGAAGTCAGAGAGGAAGCGGCAAGAGACTCCTGGAGGGGATAGAGCAAAGCTTCAGGGGTGGGGGAAGGGAATACCAGGAACACCCGAGGAACAATGAGCTAATCGTGTTGCTCACATGCCAATTAACTGGGAGAGAAGTGTCTGGATGGGTATCATAGCTAGATAAGCTGGTTTGTATTTAATAATTTGTTTTATTGGACACATTCTGTCAGTCATTTAGAAACTTTAAAAATTTACCTATGAACACATTTTCTATGTTGGAGTGAGGATGCTTTTTATAAATTTTCTGCAAACGAGTCTTTGATTTTCTATTATATTTTATATTTTAGAATGTATATGTATCAAATCATGTTTTTCTTTGTAGTCTGTGTATAGTGTGTGTTGCTTTTTTTCTAAAAGTCAAGTACTGCTTACAGCAGAATCCATCGCTGAAAAAAAAATCATACAGAAAAACAACAACAACAAAAAGCTTTTATTTGGTTTAGTGATACCCACTTATCCCAGTTTGACTACGTTATATCACGTGTGCCTAATGCCAGTGCATCAAACCACCTGCCTTCCCCCCACCAGCCACTGACAAGCAGCAGTTAAATAGGAGCTAAAGTACATTGACAGACAAAATTATTTTTGGATTCACCACTAAAGTAAAGCTTTGTTGAAGCCATAGCAACTCAAGCAATATCCATATCTATCTAGATTACTAAGCAGGCAAAATATCTGTCAGAAGGGTTGAATGCCTGAAAAAGTATCCCCAATTAAGAGATAAAATGTAGATATCCCTTTCTTCCCAAACCAACTGCAAAGTGTAAAGGAAAATCAGAAACAGACTGTCCATCAAGAAAGCAGCTGGAGAAATCAAAACAATAAAATACGTAGTTGGCAAGTTGCTCTTATATACTAGCCAAATCCCCACCGGGAAAAATGCCATGTAGATTTCAGTCAATAAACAAATATCTGACAAGAGGTCAAATCAATCAATCCATCCTGTTATAACATATCATATGCAGAGTTATGGGAACAGAATCATCATCATGACACCAATAACAATGTGTTTGGTTTTAACTAGATTATGTGTCTGTTGTCTGTTAACTTGAATCGTATAGGACTATGGAAAATTTCTACTCACTACGTGAAATGCTTTGAGCCCACAAAATCTGAATACACGAGATTTCTATCAGTAGTTAAAACACCGGTGAAAATAAGTATGAGAAAAACTGAGGCAAAACTAAAGACAGTTCAAAGTATACAAGTAAACATAAATGTCTTCATCATATGAATTCTACATATTATAGCTTGGCATTTCTATCCTTTTTTTTTCTTTGTCTATGTGAAATAAAAGAAACATGGTCCTTTTTCAAAGTTTCAGCCTCCCTTTCCATTTCTTGTCATTCCTATGTTACCCGATGCAGAACTAGTCAAGCTTCAAACTCAAGAAGCAAAATGACAACTGCTTATGGTGTATTGTTATATAGTAAGTCCTCATGTAATGTCATTAATAGGTTCTGTGACTTTAAGAGAAATGACATAACAAAACTAGTTTCAGTTTTGATGTAAATAAGAGTTAAGTTCGTATGGCTTCTCATCAACGTTATAACAAAACAACATTGACTGAAATATAATTCCAGGACC
This sequence comes from Rhinolophus sinicus, assembly GCF_057876585.1. NCBI lineage: Eukaryota > Metazoa > Chordata > Mammalia > Chiroptera > Rhinolophidae > Rhinolophus > Rhinolophus sinicus. Next base: position 173,028,505 of record NC_142516.1, on the reverse strand, counting down.
TGCTGTCCTCTACAACTACTGGCAGACAAGGAAGAATAATTTGCTATACCTACAAGCCCTCTTTAGAAGCTTAAGTGGAATTCTGTAGCAACCACACATAGCTGAATCTCTCTCATAGCACAGTACCTGAGTAGCAGATGCTCAATAAATATTTAATAAATGAATGTAATAGGGAAAAAGAGTCATCAAGTACTTGAATGCATACTTACATGACAAGTAGTGTAGCTTTATTTTATTCAAGTACCCATACAAGTTTTTGATACTAGAAAAGTATCATTGAAACAAATTACATATTTTTTCCTTTTATACCTCTGGGTTTAAAAATTTATATGCTACTATAAATGTACTTCTGGATATGGAAGTGGCATTTTTTAATCTAATTATGTCATTTTTAAATGTGACTTTTGGATCTTGCTCTCTTTCTAAATATGTCACATCACTTGCATTTTTTGTTGAAGTCAGAAAAAATATTTATGAATTAATTAATTAGTGTGTATTAGGGCCTCTATATGGAACTTTTTTTTTTCCATTTCATAAAAATGCTCCAGCTTCTAAATGCTAGGATGAGCAAGGACATGGTTTTTAATTTAGATGAGAATCAGAACCCAGGAAAACTAGAGTATTCTACCCCAACCCCCACCCCATATGGAATAAGGTGTGTGAAATTACTGCTTTTCTTCTTTGCTGGGAGCTATGCAAGGCTTCCGTGAATACCTGTTCAACTCAACACTGAGCGTATCACATTTTATTGTGCTTTGCTTCATTGTACTTCACAGGGGCTGCATGTTTTACAAACTGAAAGCAAGAAGTTCCACCAGCAAAAAATTATGATTCTAATGCAATATTCACTTTATTTGGGTAGTCTGGAAGCAAACTCAGAATATCTCCGAGGTATGCCTGTAACCGCATGTGATTTCTTTACTTTCTTTCAGGAAACAGTATCATATACTGCCAGTGCTTAGTCACATTTAATAAAGATGAATCTTTCTAGCAGTTCAACATCCTCCGTTCTTTTAAAAACAAGGAGGTCGAATGTTCTGAGATATTCTCTAAGTTTATAAACCGTGTTCTTTCCTTCAGAGATAGAAAAGAGTGTGTTGCTTGCTGACTGGACATCAAAGGATCCTCTCCTAGGTTGAGGCTTCAGAAATGGGGGTGCAGTTATTGTTGAAAGGGAAGCCTATTAAGATTGGCAGCTTCGGTGCTCGGATACTGACTGAGACAGGTGTACAGAGCTCTGCATACTGATTCAAATTGAATCTGAAAATAGCAATTTATTCTCCAAATCAAGCCAACCACTGCAATGCAGTTTTCTCATTCAGCTCTTATTTCCAACCAATCACTCTTAACCACTTCGAAACCTGTGTTTTACAGTAACATTTCTGTTTCAGGGAGGGGTTTGGCCAAGCTCTCAGAGAAAGCCTTTCTACCAGCATTTTTCACTTTGAGCCTTTATTTTAGAAGATGATCTGTTTATGGTTATACTACTTAGTCTAGTCAAAAATGAGCAACACCTGTTCCAAATTAGTACTCCAGTCCCACACTCCTTTTTTCTCTTCTCCACCAACTGTCATTTGCTTTCCTTTACCCATAAAAAAGCAATTACATTAGCTTCCTCCGTAACACAATTTCAAAACTTCAAAAGCCATACCAGAAATTCTGTAGCAAAACTATATCTTCTGTATGCCATTATAATCAACTCCCAGGAAATTGGAAAGCATGTAAAACAAAGACATATTGGAAGTGAATCCTTTTATTTAAATGGTTACTTGAAGGAGTAACTCTTAATAACTGAGACAAGAATTTGAAACAAATAAAAGATAGTTTGCCTGAAGGAAAGTAAACAGAGTAAGGAACTATGAATTTGGACCGAAAATTGGACTACTAAATGGACCCTGAATGAGCACCTATCCCTGGCCTTTGGTCAGCCTTCCCAAAGCTCTTGGATGGAGAGGCTCACAGAGGCAAATCACAGGTTATTGCCATGGCTGCAAGCAAGGGGGGAACTATAAAAAAACGGCAATTGAGAAACACTGAAATGAAAATTAAGTTGAACTGGAAAGAATGAATATGTAGACGCAACTTTTAGGCACAAATACAGTCTATCAGGAAAAAAGTATAAACAAAGAATATAGATCATATCAGTAACAGCCCAGGCTGTTTTTAAGGATGTTCCATGTTGTAAGGCATTCTATCTATAGGAGAAAAGAGAAGGAGAAGCAAGTGGAAGATGAGAAGTAGGAGAAGGGTGGTAACAGCAGTAGCTCTGGTTGCCATAATTGCTTTCCATGCCTTAGCATTCAGAAAAATGAAGCCCGCATGCAACTGTTTGCCCACGTATTACTCTCAATTCTTTATCAGGAAGCCCGCAGAATCTCATTTTTGTATTTACCTTTAAATCAGTATTTAAATGCGAATGGAAGATGGGAATACATTGAGACGTTTAGGTTATGAAATATATAAAACTTTCCAATCTGATGAAAACTTAAGTTGACGTTAGCAAAGATTGGCCAATAACTAAAGAGCAAAAATTTGTATCAGAATAGGCTAACTGCCATAATACACAATGGTGGCTGTTCTGAAGCATAGCTCCTATGCTTAGAAATGCAGCATTCTATGGGCAGTGGTGTACAGGAGCTGTTCAAACCTGTTAAATTATTGGGGATTTTGTGCGTCAGTTAATAAACATAATCATTATTAAAAACGAATGCATATGAACTCATAATTGAATAAATTATGTTAAAATCATTATTTTGCTAACTTTTACTATTATCTATGCTCTTGAGGTTTTTCCATCTGTTGTAACTGTATGGTGGAAATAGTATATAATGGTGTGTTATGTATATCTCTTTTCCGTTCTATGCGCAGTAATGCCATGTTGGTAGCTGTAAATCGGCAGTGGTAGAAAGACTAAAATTGGCAGTGGTGGAAGGACTTGCACCACAGAATTTGTCAAACACCAAAGCAGAGCTTGGTTTATTGCTTTGTTGATTATCTAAACTTAAGACAGTGATGGAAAAATATTAATACAGAACAAATGTAAAGCTATGTCATATCTCTAGCCATTACAATGTAAATAGCAGAGAAATTGAAGAAATACTCTTCCAGCACAGTCATCCCTTGGTATTCACCTGGATTTGGTTTCCGATGCCCTGCAGATACCCAAATCCTTGGATGCTCAAGTCTCTTCTATAAAATGGATTAGTATTTGCATAGAACCTACATACATCCTACTGTATACTTCTCTAGATTACTTAATACAACGTAAATAGTTGTTGTATTGTTTAGGGAATAATGACAACAAAACATCGGTCCATGTGTGGTACAGACGCAGTCATGACAGACCTAACAATGTGGCACATGTCAGCAACACGGTAACTTTTTTTGTCTGAATATTTTCTATTTGGGGTTAAATCCGTGGATGCAAAATCCTGGAATATGGAGGGCTGACTGTATTTGAAAACTATTATCTGACCAAATAAATAAGTGATTACATTGTTGATGAATGAGTGAAGTTCTGAAATATGTCTGATTTCTGTTTCACTTACTGCTGTTTTGCTTAACATAAACAAAAATACCAACCGACATGCCTGTTGGAAGTATACTCATTTGTCATTTTCCATTAATCAATGAATATATTCTGTAAGAATCAGTTGACCATATAGAGTTTACCATGAAATTTATGTTATCATTTGTAAATTGAGAGCTACACATTGTTCATATCAGTAAAATGTACAATAAATGTGTGTGTCTCTGTGAGTGTTTGTATGTATACATATGCTAGGTAAGAAGCTGTTGTTTACCTGTGGTGCTATATTCTAATCTTTTTCATCTAAATGGCTAGGTGAAAATGGCTTAGTATGTTTTATGTTAACTCTCCTGTGAAAAGCCAGGTCATCTGTTATAGACTCTTATTCGAATACTGGATAAATGTAATAAAACATCAAAAAACAAGTCACTTTAAATATAATTCATGGCATATCAAAAAATATCAATATGTTTCCTTACTCTTCCTTAAATAGTCAAAATCTCTATTGTTATTGAGGGAAACATCTTTATTTTACCACTTTCCAGATTGTAGGAGCACATTCAAAAGTATATAATTTTGATCTTGTCACTGGCATCTATATGTAAGAAAATTATCTTCTCTAAAAATGACTGCTTTGGAGCATGAACTTAGTATTGATTTACTTAATTTCCATTTCTGACCATCCACTATGTGCTAAGTTAAAAGCAACTAAATTTTCTGAAAAAGTAGATTAAAAGTTACCAGTGAAGGGTGGGAAGGCGTGGATACAAGACTTGAAAAAGCTTTTGTGGGTTTGTTGGAGGTGTCTACTGTTTTAATTATGGCGATGATTTCACAGTGATATCCACATGTTAAAACTTATCAAATTGCTTTTTAAATATGTACATTTTATTCCTTGTCAATTTTACCTCAATAAGTCCATTTTAAAAGTTTCTTGAATGAAAAAAGGTAAAAGCATATTTATATACTTTTACAAATACATGTATGTATGTATATATAATACTATAGCATTAAGTAATATAATAATATATAATATAATGTACTACATATGTCATTGTATCATATTATATAGTATTAGGGTTGTCGCTGTGTAGCTGATTTTGTGCACACTTTTTTTTTGAAATCTTAGTGCTGTGTTCTTTTAAAAAATAACCAACACATTTTATTTTATGATAAGTAAGTATTCTATTTTTTAAATCAGAAAAAATAGTATATATATGGGATGAATTCATTTTTAAAGTGTGCAATTTAGAGAAAAAGATAAAGATGTTTAACTGTTAAAAGATAGTTAACCCAAGGCTTATAAGACTGTGATTTTTAAACTTTTCTCTACTTTCATTGTAATTATTTTATCTAAATATTTTACTAATATGTTTTACTTCTCTACAATGGAAACATGTTATTTAAATACCTATTTACCATACACATACACTTAATTCTGATGTATTACCTACAGATTTAAATAAGGTTTAGATTTGTCATCTTCCAAGAGCTTTATTCTTTCTTAACCTAATGTAGACAACTATAATTCTATCATAAAGATAGTTCTAGCAAAATCATGTTGTCCTGAAATAAAATTAGCTTCTAAAAATAGCCTATATGAACTCTGTAATTTTAAATAAACCTCTTAATATATCCCTATCAATTTTGTAATTTATTCAATAAATATTTTGACTTAAACACTGATTATGCAAAAATGAATGAGAAAAAAATAGTTTGCTGTCATGGAACTCATAATAGCAAGACAAGACAGATGAAATAATAACTGTTAAAATACTTAAAAAGCTGTTGGAATTTTTTCTTTCTTTTATCAAAAGGGAGAGCAAAAAGAGAGTATGATATCGTCCTCCAATTTGTCCTTACATGGGATTTATATGTGAAAAGTAAGAAGCGTGAGAAAAATGTAACGACTTCTTAAAATGAATGTAAATGTAGTCTTTTGCAAGTTTTCATTCTTTCTAATTATCTAGTTCTTGAAAATACTCTTTTTAGACTCTTCTGGAGACTCTCTTTCCATCATGGAGGAGAATTATCTATCTTTTTCAATATCTGTTTTTCTATCCCATCTAACATAGCTCTTCAGTGGTTAACCTCTTCTTCAAAAGCTAATACATCCCTATCTTCCCTAGAAAGCAGATTATTTTACTGGCATAATTCCCTGCATGTGTTTTAAGAGCCTTGACTAAGTTGTTTTGCTTTTTAGCTTGCAGTGTGCTTTTGAATGATCAATATGCATTATGGAGCTACGCTTATTCATCACTTTTCCCAACCAGGAAAGCACATCAAAATGCTGGCGAGAACACTCAAACATAAATAATAATACTCACCTAATGCAACCTTTCATTACTCTCCATTTTTTAACTCCCAAACTCAAAATATTTCACTTTATTTTTCTATTTTTATTTCTATTCTTTCCAGGTAAATCTCTCAACATGAATAATACTTGGAAAGCAATCCAGAACCCTTTATCTTCCCGTCAAAACCATTGTAAAAATTAGCATAGGCCTTAGGACATTCACAACTTCGCCATTTTTGAACCAGCCATTTTTCTTGATGGCTTAGTGAGCCCATTATCAGAAAGAGACTAACTTTTACCTTACGTGAGTAGAAATGTCCCAGGAATGCCCTGCTCTGGATCGGTAGCTTTAGGTGGATAATAAAATATTTCCCACGGGCACAAATGGGCAAAGTGGAAGACAATAATGCTTAGAAGAGTCTCTAAGACCCAGCACTGTCATAGACCAGGCAGCTGCAGCTGAGATTGAGGATACTTCTGCCAGAGTCCTGTGCCTTTTACCCAACGTGCTCTTGTGAAAAGAATAGTTTGCTCTCTATAACTCCTTAGAGCCTTTAACCTGAAGGCTAAAGGTCTCTCACTCCATAAATATAAAGTTTGCCTTCACTCTTCTACCATTGTTGTTGATTAAATATGTTACCTTTTGACTTAGAAATCAAACTTTTAAATTTCTGATAACGAAATAAAAAGTAGCAGGTATAGGAAGATCTAAAACATTCACAACTCCTAAAGTAAGTTTATTTAGTAGTGTAAATAAGTCAGTCACTGTAATCTATTCAAACGCCAAGTAACACGGACACAGGAAACTTCGAATAACTAGCCCTATAATTGTATGCTATGGTTTCAAAAATGACATTTTGAGAGTAAAATAACAAAAAAGGAATTACTGCTTCACATTAAATTTGTATTCAAATCATAAAAGAGAAAAAAAATGGAACCATTTATAGAAATCTCTGAGAGAGCTGTCTTGTAATGTTGGCTCATTTTTTTTCCAGCCATAAACTACTTTGAAAGCAGGTGTTAAAAAAAGAACCAATAATAAAACCACAATGTCATCTAAAGTTGGAAACATCCACAATTTTTGTAATGAGCAGATTATTTTATAGTTATTTCAGAAAATGAAAATATCCGTATGTGTATATGTTAAAATTATCCATATTTTCTATAATTTACAGTAATAATTTCTTCCAAAAATTCTTAATTCTTTTCTTACCTATAAAATCCAATTTAAATAATACTTGTATTCTTCCAAAATGCCTATTAGTCTGTTTAAAATATAATTCTGCACAACACTGGATTTTTCATTGTTTGGGTATTTTGATTTCTTTTCCCATTATTTGTGTCTGAAACATTTGCCGTGCTAGTGAACATTTTTGATAATTAAAAATGTGCATATTGACTCTGATTTATTATCATAGAGTTAAGAGAAGCTACCTTTGCAAACTATGCCTGTCAAAGAGAACACTTCTGGTCTTTCACTTAGATTTTACATAATTTTGTAGAAACTTGCAAATGATAGAGGGAAAATAGTTTCAAAACAAATGTTTAAAGAAATTTCAATAAGAAGAGCAATCCTACAGAAAGCACAGGTGGACTTGCACCAACAAGAATTTCGCAATCAGCCATTGAGCTTCCAGAAAAGCTCAGCAATTGTATATCATAGGTGTGAAGGCAATTGCAAAATGGCTTTTGGAATTAAAAGTTCAGTTTTAAAAAACATTAATATGTAAATGTTTCAAATTTGGAGATATATAGTATTGTTTGTATTCAGGTAAAAAGCCGGCTGAATGAATGAATGAATACATATATATATATACACACATATATGTATGTATGTATGTATGTATATGTATATGTATATGTATATGTATATGTATATGTATATGTGTGTATATATATACATATATATGTGTATATATATATATGTGTGTATATATATATATTTCTTTCCATATATATGAAAAAGAAAAGAAAAAGAAAGGTATCCCCTGTCCTAAGTGTAAATGATGCAAAACCAGTAAAGGTTTTCACATGTTGTCAGCTCAATTTGAATTAAACTCATTATAAGACTATTTGGAGAAATGCCCATACTATTTTTTAGTTTCAATTAAAATTGCATCACCGTCATTAGCTATATTATATGAAGGGCATACAATGTAAGAAGATCTTCCTGCATAACAGGATTGTTTTTTCATGCAAGTTATTGAGTAACACTTTGCAGAGCTTGCCTCCTAAGCAGAGCAGCTGTAGTGCTTGGAAGCTATCAGAATCAGTTATTATTTGCAGATATACGACCATGGTTCTTACAGTTTGCAAACTATGAGTCACTAATTAGTAGTATCGGCCTGTGTTTTTAGTCTGCTTATTAAGTTTTCTTCTAAATTTCTCTTAACTTTTGACTGCTGTGATGAGCAGCTAAAAATGAAAAATAAAAAATTAGGTCTGAGGAAATCCTTGGAAAAATACAAGCAAGGTCTTTTTTTTCAATTAGGGAAATATTCAAACTGAAATTATTTTATAGGAAAATCATTATACAAATTACAAACTTCAAAAGGATGGTGTTTTATTTAATTTGTATAAATAAAGTGGACAGCAATACAATCTTAAATGTATATTATGAATTATCCGAAGTAGAAACAATAGCATATATTTATATGCATATAAAATAATCTAAGGCCAGTTCTTTACATTTTCTATATGCTAATCCTGCCTATGACATTCATACCAAAGTTTTCATTATAGCTAAAGTGGCATTTTTGCTGATAGTCTCCTAACATGTTTCATTAAAGGGAAAAACAAAAACAACAACAACAAAAAACCTGAGGTACCCTGTAAAATACCCATTTTTGCTCCTCTGGTGCCACCCTGGACAGAAAGAAGTGCATGACAAAACCAACTCTAAAGGAACAGATACAGTAAACACTATTTTTGCAAAATATACTATGGCATTGTTTAGGTCTATATTTTCATGATAGAGTGCCCTTCCATTTCTGAAAAATTTAATCTGTTCAGAACATTTTAAGCTATTTGAAGTATAATGCACAGAAGTTCAGGGATAACTCATTGCTGTAAATTTAGTCAACTGGGCCGACTATCCCACTCAATACTAAAATAATATTTCATCCCTACAGAAAAGAAGTGCATGATTACATCATGAATATAGTCATCCTGACATATTGCCATCGGTGGGCTGTGTGCATGTATATCTACATATGCTGATATGTGTATGTTCATGTATGTGTATATGTATACCTGAGTTGTTATATAATGCTTACAGAGGAAAGAATGCAAGACCAGTTATTATTAAATCGTTGTTAATTTCTTCATTGTGTTTATGAAGTGCCAAGATGAAAAATTTGCCAGCTGCTTCATGAATCGACTTCAGACCAGGAGGATACAACAGTATCTGAGGCAGCAGGTATACACTGTACAAAGTGTGCAAGTCCCACAGAGGGCATGCATCTCTTACCAAAATGTTTTATCAAGGTTCATTCTTGTACATTGATAGATATAATCCCCACCGTAATTTTTCTACTATATTTACTCAGAATTTTCATGATAGTTGAATTATCTTTATAGAATTGATATACAGCTTTCAGTTTCTTAAGCAAACGCTTGTAATTATTCATCACAGCCTTATGCTTTTCTTCCCTTTTGAGACTTTTAAAACTAAACTCAAAAACTGGACTTCAAAAAAAAATGAAGAATACTTCAAATAAATACATATGTAACATATAATTATAAATTACATTGTATATTAAAATTATGTTATTGAAATTAAATTATATATTAAATTTTGAGTTGTTAGGGACAAAAATGGATGGCAATTATGATAAGGCAACTAAGGTAAATTTGAACATAGATTAATTAACTTTGCTCGAGATCAAGAAATCTGTCCACCAAACTCTACAACAATCTGAAAAGGCTGAAGAGGAAAAGAAAATCAGAGCAAATGTATCCCTACTTCTAGAACATTATCTGGATAAGGGGTATCCAAACTGTGGCCCCCGGGGCCAACTGTGGCCCCCGGGCCAACTGTAGCCCGTGATCCATTTTTTATTGGCCCGCAGCAAATTCCAAAAATATATTTAGTTTACTTAAATAAACCAGGTGAGGCAATACGTACTTCACCTCAAGTGATTGGGCCCGGCTGTTTGTGTATTTTACCGCATATGTCCCTTGGTGAAAAATGTTGAAAAAAGTTTGGAAACCCCTGATCTAGAGCTTCTTTACCAATGATGAGAATTCTTGTCTTATCTATATACAGGAAAATACAAATATTTAAAAGTTTATATGAAGTATGTAATCCAACATTTTTCCTTAGCTTTTTCTCATCTGCTAAAAAGTTAACCTGACCACACTCAGATTTTTACCTTGAAAACGTAGACATAATCATTAAAATTGTTCCAAATAATAAAATGTTAAAATATGACAAGAAAGAACAACTCCTATACATTTTCAAAGCTCTGATAGATTTTTCCTTTTGAAAATGATTATTTGTGCCACTGACGGAAATTGGAACAACACATGAGCATGTAAGTGGAGTCACAGTCTGTTTTAAACCTAGAAAGGAAAAACATTACACACCACATCTCAAAATGCATACAAGCACAACTGTAAGGAGGGATAGTTTTGGGAGCATGCATGGGCATTTGAGAAAAACGTGTGGGTACAGTTGGGATTGGTTTCGTTCCCACTGTTTCAAATTTTATCTACATTTTTAAGCTAAAGTACATAGCCTCAATCAGGTTTCCAGCCATTCAAATCTCTCTTGTTACATAGAGCTCTAAACCCACTAATCTCTCAGCCCTTTGATAAGTAAACAAAGCAGTCAATAACGTGATGCCTTTAGGGATCAGACGCATCCTTCGATTAATATCAGCGTTCCAAGGAAAACATAAAAACCATAGCACATGCAACTGGATCAGATGTCATGCAACTTTGGGAAACTGAAACAGTCAAGGGATGTGTGAAAATGAAGTCTAGTAGATCAGTGTCAATTTCAGGGTTTTGACACTTATTTTATGAATGTGTATATGGATGTATATATTTATGTATGTATGTATGCACGTATATATGCATTTATTTATTTATTTAAATTACAGGTGATGTTCTTTTGTTTTTCCTTTTTTAGGAGCTTCTGAGAAAACATGTAATTGCCCTTTGCCAAAATTTTCGGTTCCTCCTCTGTGCAGACAGCAGTGTTTATATGATAAAATTGTAATGACCATAGGCCTGCATACCAATGTGAATCACCAGCACATTTTCAATAAGGCCATGCTTTTGTTGTGACTGGCATTGGGTGGTATTCTCTAAATGGAAGGCTCCACGGCCTGAGAAGCAGGCTTAGTAGAATAGAAGCTGCTCCAGAGAAAGCACCATTATCATGCAGCAGTTGTCCAATGAAATGGATATTTATGAATCACTGCCAAGGAAACTCTATTATGGGTTGTAAATGAAAACTGGGGTTTAATATACACCTGACACGAGGCTGGAGGATCTAGTGTTCAGACTGCCCCACAGATTTAGTTAAAAGCAGCTTTAGAGCGCCCCTCCATCCGGGATTACATCCCCTTCAACTTTCCACAAAATCCTATTCTATTTTCTGGTTGCCATTTCATAGGGGGGAAAAAGTCTAGAGAGGTTTTGGATTTTTGTTTAACTAACTGTCAATTCCAAGTTAAGTTGCGTTGGAACTGGGTGGGGGCAAGGGATGCTCATTTTATCAAAGTTAAATCATGAAGCTATGTTACTTGCTTGGCTTACACAGAAACAATATTTGTACTTGGCTTCTTTACTCACAAATTAGATACCCTTGGCTCTGTGCCTGGGGATATTTACACTTTATTTAGCTTTACTGTAAATATTCTATGAAAAGATAAAATATCCACTATCAGTTTTTAATTCTAAGAATGTTATTTTTAAGGGGTTGTTGTTGTTTTTGTTCATAAATATGACCTTCTTTGTGAACGCTTACGATCCAAAGTATAAACAAAAAATTCTGAGGTCTTGATTCTGGATCTACATGTAATAACATACAGACATTTTCAGGTTTATGTTGAGTATACATCTGACTGATACTAGAAGAGTTCTTTCTGTGAGAACTATATTGTAGCTTTCACATGACAGAAATATTTTGAAAGTTCCTCTCTGACACCAAGCATGCTTTCATAGAGTATAGGGATGAGATGAGATGAGTTATGGTTCAGTATCATTCCGTTTCATAAATGAAAATATATTACCTCTTTACTTCAGAATCTCAGCAAGATGAAATTAAGGGGAACTTCTGGTAAACAAGACTAGCTTGAGAATGTAGAGGAGTATATGACACCATAAACCTTAATTCTTGGCCAATGAAGAAATGTCATTCATAGCAATAAGAATACTGACATATAGATTGTTTTTTGTAATGAAATGGTCATTGCAATGGAATGGAAAGATGGTGGTGGTGAGGGTGCTGGGAGGAAGACTGTAAATTCTAGAATATGGTTGTGAGATACTCTCATAAAGAAAATAATTCCCAGAAGCTTTACATTAAGATATAAATAGCAGTTCATATGGAAATGGTGAAAACAGCTTTTTAACCAGAAACAGAAATAACAAATGCTTTAAAATAAGTTGTACAAAATTGCACTTGAATTCAAGAACTCACCTAGAATCCAAGGGTATAGCCTTTGAATTAGTTGGCAGTATAAGAAATTGTTTTGTGGTTTATGGTATAAAATGAATTAAATTGTAATTTAAGATGAATGTTTTTGGAGTAAAAATACTATAAGAGCCACAATTTCAAACAGTTTTTAGAGTTACTTTAAAACCACTACAAAGACCTGAGAGAATAAGACTAAAGTGCTCATTAACATAATTACTGTGGATAAGTATAGTAATTTAAATGTGCATGTATATGTTTGAGATTTTAGGAAAATGAAATCTGGCATGATGTTTAAAACATTAAATATTTTATGTAATTGCTCATGAGGTAATAACATAATAGGTTACTTTAACATACACATATCCCAATCTGATTTAGATTTGAAACAAACTAGATCCAATTTCCTGATAAAATTGCATATCTAATAGTTAAAAGTACCTAGTCAATAATCCCCTGCCCTTCATGACAGTAAAGCAACAATAAACACATTGATATAACTTATTTATAAATATAAACACCAATAACATATTTAAAAAGTGGAAATGTTTTTCATTACCAATTTGTTGTTGAATTTTTAAATTACGTTAAAAACCTCAGGGCACAGTGGGGCAGGAAGGAGTGTTGGAGGTAAGAACTATTGAATAACTTTTGCTGGTGAAGGTTAGTATTTTGGGGAAACAATAAAGACTCATCTATACAAATAAACAAGTTAGAGTTTGACTGAATAATTAACTACGAAAGTCATTAAAAATTTAATTTCATTTTAGAATGAAAACTTCTACTCTTTAAGACTTAAAAATTTAAGTTAAATATAGTCACTCCAAAATATGTCTTCCCATTATAACTTCTAATTTTGAAGGCTGTATAAAACATTGATACTAGGTGAGTTATTAAATTCAAGTGGAATTTTGTACAACTTATTTTAAAGCATTTGTGATTTCAGTTTCTGGTTAAAAAGCTGTTTTCACCATTTCTATATGAACTGCTATTTATATCTTAATGTAAAGCTTCTGGGAATTATTTTCTTTATGAGAGTATCTCAAAACCATATTCGAGAATTTACAGTCTTCCTCCCAGCACCCTCACCACCACCATCTCTTCATTCCATTGCAATGACCATTTCATTGTTTTATACATTTTAAGTGAAAATGAGAATCCATCTGTACATCTTACATATGCATATGGACAACTCCAAATGAACATGCTAATGTTTATTTGGATAATAAGCACAGTGGGCATTTTGTTCGTTTGTTTTGCCTTCCCAGTATCCAATTACTCTCCAGGGTATCCCCCTCACCAACAATCAGTCTAAGAATGTCAGATGAGCTGAACGCTTGCTCATTCACAATATTTGATGTACTAATCACATTGACTAGTTAAGACCTTAGCATTTTTTTAAAGATATATATATATATATATATATATATATATATATATATATAAAAATAAAGTTTATTGGAGTGACAATTGTTAGTAAAGTTACATTGGTTTCAGGTGTACTCTGTAATACATCATCTATATATCACATTAAGTGATCACCACCCAGAGTCAGTTTTCCTTCCATCGCCATAGATTTGATCCCTTTTACCCTCATCTACCACCCACATCCCCCCATCTGGTGTCTATGAGTTTCTGTGTCTTCATTTGTTTGTCTTATTTGCAACAACATGGATGGATCTTGAGATTATTATGCTATGCAAATGAAGTCAGACAGAAAATAGAGTACCATATGATTTCACTGATATGTGGGATATAAAACTGAAAGACTTGAACATTTGATATGAGTCAAGGCAATGCAATTCTTTTACAGGAACCTTCCTGGGACAGTGGACAAAAATACAATAATGAACACATATCCAGTGTTTACGAAGTGCTGGGCCTTCTTCTACACTACCTATAGTAATTAATGTAATCTTCCTCATAAACTCTTTTTTAATGAACAGATAGATTGTAGAATGGCCAGGGGACACAGTGACAGAGCCTACCTAAAAATAAAGCCCAAATGAAGGAGAGTTAATCTAGAAATGGAAAATGGAATGAAAGCCCAGGTCCTGACAACATCATTAGAGCAACTGGGCACAACTAAATCTGAAGTCAAAGTAGACCCTGAATTTTTCAATACTATTAGACAATACATTCCCTTTTGTGTTTCAGAAACACAGTTGGACACTATAGCTTAGAGTGAGAAAGTCCTGATAAATAAAAGTAGAATGATATGTTACTTTCAAATTTTCATTTATATTTCTTTTAATGTTTTATATGCAATCAGAACTGCAATACACACACACACACACACACACACACACACACAAAGGTGTCAAAAAATGTATACACATTTTAAGAAAGGAAAAAAAAACTGTATTAAAATTGTAATAGTCAATATATACCGATAACAAAAGATGAATACAAATTATGTGTATACTATATATATATATATATATATATATATATATATATATATATATATATATATGCGAGAGAGACAGAGACAGAGAGAGAGAGAGACAGAGAAAGAGAGAGAAAACTTCAAAATTTGAGTCTCAAAAAGCCATATGGCTTACTGGAAAGAAATAAATGAAAGGTCTTTACTTTCTTTCCCTGCCTCCTCATCAAATTTTACTAATTTTTCCAATACTGGATCGCTGTAACCCCATTTATGATTTAGGTAGAAAGAAATGCTCAATAACAATCACATTTTCTTCCTTATGTTTTCAGCCCCTGACATTAGGCAAAGCCACATGACTAGTTGTAGCCACTGAATTGTGGTCAAAATAAAATCTGTCACTTGTGGGGTTTTCACTGACAAAAGGCCCATAAACAATTCTCCATTCTCTTTCTATGGCATTGCTTTTGCAAAGGCCCCATGTTCCTGAGGGTGCATCACCAAGATGGGCACATATCGTCAGCATGGATCCTTGAGTGACTTTGTAGGTGGAGGTTTTCTGTCATGCAAGGGGTTTATAGAGAAAGTGAGAAGTGATGTTTTATGTTGTTAAGTCTCTGAGATCTTGGGGTATGGGGAGGGGTAGAGTCGTTTTGTTTTGTTTGACTACAGCATGACCTAGCATATTCTGATAATTAAAACACCTTTTTCCAAAATAAGCTATAGAAGATAATCTCCTGGGTTTGCTCTATGTTCCACAGTCTCCCATTAAGTCAAACAGAATGTGCATTTACTTAATATCAAGTAATTTGCTTAATAAAATTTCACTTATAAATGTGACTTCAATTTTGTCTTTCTGATTGCCTAAATTCTTATTTAAGACAAATCTACCTTATCTCCACTTACTGAATACATCCAGAAACAGAAAAACAATAGGAAACCACAAAGCAATCTCCAGTTTCTAAGTGAAAACAAAACAAAATGACCAAAACAAATATCAAACTGGTCATGCATTATCACAAGGATAGTTACAACAAAACAATTAACTCTCTGAAATTCTCCTTTTCCATAATCTGGGATGATGTCATATACAGATAGCCTTTAGTCTTTACATTAGCAATTCTCCTCACTATTCATTTGAAAACAAACATTGCTTGTCTACTATGTACCAGGCACAATGAGAATATCAGAAATACAATGACAAATGGTGCCTAGCTCCAAGAGTGTAGGGTTTAGTAGAGAAAGAAACAAGAAAATAATAAAGTTTGCCTCACTGTCTTCTAATAGAAGTATTCAATGACATTGTAGGAGCACTGTGTAGAAAATGCTGCCTAAGTAGTATTAGGACAGAAATTACATAAAGGTAACCCTGCCAATCTTTGAGGATTAAACAGAATTTGCCATATACAAATATTATAAATTAGAGCAAGTACCTGGAAGGAGGTGAATTTGAAAAACCATCAAGTTGTGAGAAAATAGTCATATTTAGAGAAATTAGGAAGTTCACTATAATTGAAACATGGGAGTCATACAAGAATAAGGTGGGAAATGCACATAAAGGGAAAGAAACACTTGTCTTAGATGTGCAAAAGTCTTGTGACTTTATCCTCAAGAGATAGGAAACTGTTTATGAATTTTAAGCCAAATTTATGTTTTTAGAAAGCTTTTCCTGGAGATAATTTTAGAGATTGGACTGTTGGCGGAGAAGATGAAAGGCCGAGAGAGTGGTTGGCATCTATTGCAACAACCCACATAGTGAGTGGTGATGGACCAACGCGAGCCAGATAAAGTAGATACAGGAGGACTGTACAAATTGAAGTGAGATGAATAGAAGTTTGAGTCAACAAGTGATAGTGAAAAGTTGGATGTGGGATATGAGGGGGAAGAGAAAAAGAAAAATCTCAGATTTATTTTCTTTGACAAAGTGGACTGTGTTGCCAAATACAAGGAAAAACAAAAAAAGAAAAAGAAAAAACATATATGAGGTAAAACATTGGAAATCATGTGATAAAATTGCAGGGTCTGTGGAACACTAAGCTAAAAATTATACAATAGCTAGAAATATAGCTTCAAATAATGGAAAATACCTAGGCTTGTTTAATAAGAGTGAAGAAATGGTTTAAAAGTGCATAAAAAATTATTGGCTCATCTGACAAGAATCCAAAGTTACAACAGGTGTTAGTGATGGTTGATATAGTGGTTTGAAACTCATCAATTACTAGTTTCTTTATACTAACATGCTCTGTAGTTGCTTCAACATAAATTTGCTGTCACCAATGGCCATGGGATAGCTCCCAGTTAAAATAATCATGATAATGTATATATAATGGCCTGTAAGAAAGTTATACTGCTTTCTACACTCTGTTTTAAATGCCCGGAGATTTCACTCATGAAACTCTAAGTCTCTCATCAAATTAGCTTAAACTGGTTTAGGTTAACCCATCCCTAACCTACAGAATGAGGAATGGTATTCATAGAATTAGCTCATTTGAACCAAGTTCCAGCCCTGAAGCGGGGATTAGGGACCAAGGAAGAAACCCATACATATCAGGGTTCTACTCAGAATGAGGAGTGGATCACAGATATTAAGCAGGCAACCAGAATGTCCACAGAGTTCAAGAAAGAAATTGGACTAATTTCTGAAAGTCCTTTATCCCGAAGCTGTACTCGAAGTGCACAAAATGGAAGAAATCAAAATAATCTAGAAAAGAAAGGTTTAAAATACAGCTTGCTTCAGAAAATAGTAACAAATACAATCTTATCACATGCCATCACTTGTGTGGCTAGAAGGAAGAGATCAACATTCACATTCCCTTTTGTATGGCTATCACAACGATACTCAAAATGCCACTTGCAAATGGAATCCTTAGAGCTTCTCAAAGGTGTTCACTGTATCATCTACATGTATGGAAGCCTGTGTTTGTGCGTAATATATGCACACACACGTCCAAAGTGCAATAACTCACTCATTTCTTTGGCCCCAAGAGAATTATGCCCTAAGCTTGCTCCAGGCCATCGTTTAAAAACAAATCTAACTCTTTTAATGGAATAGCATAAGTGGAATGGCACATGTTAAAGTAAGAGTATATCCTGGGATCTTCCAAAGGCTGCTGACTACAGTACAGTTTCAGAGACAGGAAAAGGCTGTGACTATTCTTACCAAACATTAAAAATTCAATAGAATGAGCAAATTCATGGAGGTAGTAGGAGACTCCCTTAAGGGCATGTATGTCAGTTTGTATCCGAGCTTCAGAGGATGGGGGGAGACAACTTACTCTTAATGCAATGGGAGGGAGGGAGTGGAGAAGAGGAAACTGAGGGGTATGGCCTCTCAAATCTACAGGCAAATTGCTAAAGATGTGAACTACTTCTTGCAGATGGATTTTTTATGAAATCATGAGGATGCTGAATCTGAGATCCCAGTTATAGGGTGAAGTAGAAATTGTGCACACATATAAGGCAGAAATGAAGCAGACAATGAAAATGCCAGCCCTTAGGGATTCACAAATTGTGGGGAAAGGCTGAGCTATTCATAGGACAGAAAGAATTAGGGAGACAGGACATGTTTACTAAGATCTCCAAGAGGCAGGGGGAACCTCAGCAGAGATCTTGGTAAGAGAATATTTAGAAACAGAGCCCTTTGTCCAACCAGCACCCTTCTCATTTCAATACCTAATGATGGACTTTCATGTCTGATGTGGTAAATGTTCTCAGCTTGCTTGAGTTGTTCAACTTTCCTTTTTCACCCCTTACATTAATAATACGTTCAGGCTAAACTAGATAGTGTGTGTGGTACAGTAGATTGTGCAATTTCCTCCCAAGCATTTTGTCTTTTCCCCTCATAGTCTATGATATTTTCAATACTTATGTCTTCTCATTTCAATGTGTCTAGCTGACTCTACATAGTCCTTTCCAGTCATTCAAAAACTTTCTCTCTCTCTCTCTCTCTCTCTCTCTCTCTCTCTCTCTCTCTCTCTCTACTTCACATCTCTGCTTTACAGCATCTGGTTTCTTGTTTGATAATGCCCAGCAAGAAAATTAGCAGAAAAGGCTGTAGGGTTGCTAAAAAAAAACTCACACACAATGTTTTAAATGACCTCAAAGGGCACTAAACTCTAAATGTTTAAATAGGCTATTTAGCCATTGGATTGAAAACACATCCCCCTGTATCATCAATAAGTAAACATTTTTAATGTCCTTACCATAACTACAACTAAAATTTAATTAAATATGATGAGAGGCTTCACTGTTCCTTTTCAAAAGGAATAAACCCTTAGCTTCATTTTAGCTATCCAGAATATTGTGGAAAGAAACTTTTCATCAAACTCTGGTAATTGTTGTCCCTTGAAAATGTGGGGGTATGTTCTTTGTTTTTATTTTCTACTTATTTTTATTCTTATTTTTCTCTTTATTTTCTGTCTTCCTCCTGAATGGTACTAGGGCATATTAATGGTCAAATAAATAAATAAATAAATAAATGGAAGGGTATTTAACTAAATGGAACTCATTCCATCTACCCCAAATATAAACTCAAAACACTTCAAAGAGTTTATACTAGTAGGAGATCTTCATCTCAACGGATTATAATTCCACCCTTGGCCAGTGGCCCATGCTATTATTCATGCTTTTATAATATGTTAAGAACAAAATCTCCTGAGAATATAATTATAAGATAATGTGCCCTCTTAGCTATGTGGGCTTCAATAGCAGTTACAAAAAACTTGCCACAATTACATTGTAGCAATTAGCCGTTAGTGTGAACTACTAATGGATTTTACAACTTAGGTTTAAAATAGAAATCCAAAAACCGTTTTAGAAAATAACTCTTAACAGATGTTTTTAGATTAACAGGGATAGAATAACAAATTCTGGTCAATTAAACAAACTTTCTGTGTTTGATAAAACTGATAAAGCTTAATAATACATTAATAGTTGTCACAAAATCAAATATAAAAACATAAAAGGCATAGCTTTTCAAAAAGACCTCAAGTCCAGTTCACAATGATCAATGTAAAGATCACTACACTGGCAAACCCTGTGGCTTTGCTGTATGTTTTTAGTGTCTTATGGACCTAGAATCTACGATGTTTTCACTTATTTTACCACTAACAACAATCTATTGAGGAAATGTTTCACTGTGTCTGAGTGAGTCATTTGAGCTACAAACAAAATGAAAATAGTAATGATCTACGATAACATAGGAAATGTAGTAAAAAATACTATTTTATAACCTGTAACAATAGTGAGAACACTAAGGAAACCCTCCTTATCATAATGAGGAAAAAAGTTAATATTATTTTTGTTCAGACAGAACAAAAACCTAAACAGTTGAGAAATAAGGAACATAAAAGGGCAGTTCAGCTTAACAAACCTTACTAAGCATCTAATATGTCAATTAAAACATAGTCTTTGTCACATAGGAGAGTTAGACTCATGAACAAATAATTTCAATATAATCTAGTAAATATCCTGATATAGCTTTTCAAATAGAGCAACACATATAAGGAACTTGTCATCATGCCTCCATAGTGAGCACATGATACGTGTGGACTATAATATGTAGGTGTATATAACGTACAAAGTGCTAATGGGGAATGATATAGAAGCATTTCGGACTAGGTGAGTGATGTTCTCTTGGTTGCGTAATGAACAGCCAAACCAGCTAGGAACCAGGTTTCTTAACACCCACTCCAATATTTTTTCCAAAAGACTATGATGTTCAGAGGCTCCACTAGGATGAACTCTTAGTTAACTAATAAGCAACATCTGCTGAAGTGCATTTGCCATTTTCTTCCCTCCTTGAACCCCAACCCAAGTAAAAGCAAAACACTTTGTAAATATTCAAGTTATGTATTTCTAATTAAAGCTCTAAACAGAATGACACCTGCAATAGAAAAGAGCGGTATTTTCTTTTTTATATCATATATATATATATATATATATATATATATATATATATATATATATATATATATAATCACACGACCCCTTAAAGGTTAAGTTATGCAAAATATATAGTTACATACAAATGACTCCACCTCTTTCTGTTCATAGGAAATTGGCATCCAGAAGGTCTTCTCTAAAAGTCTACTATTTCTTTCTCATACTCGCTACCTATCAATTTGGGTTCACAATTTTGCCATGAGAAGTTCTCTATATGACTTCACAACTAGATACAGGAAAAAGAGAGAGTAATAACTTTAAGTAAAATTAAACATATTAGTGAACATATACAACGTCATTCCAAGTAGAACAGGGTCTAACAGCTTGTGTTCTAATGTATTCCTATTTACACCAAAAGCCAACTCTCTTAATTTAAAAAATATCATGTATAGCGAAATAGAAATGCTAATGCCAAATTGGAAGGTTGACATAGGACATACATGGATGAATACTTAAGATTATTCACCCAATAGCACAACACAGCATATTACCAGTTTCTCTGTCAACAAAAATACAGTAGTATTTATACATGAGATTTATTTGAAAAAGCAATTCAGAGGGATTAATTACTTGAGAAATGACTGTTTCTGGTATTGCACTTATTTTCAGTAATAGAAAAACAACTTTCATGCTATTTCTGTCATTACATGTATTCCCATCCTTTATCCTTGACCATCAACCTCGAAAACCTATGATTCCAAAGATATAAATAGTGAAATTGATCCCCAAAATATATTCTGACAAGTAATTTATTTCAAAAAAGGTCCACTTGCTCATCTTACCGCGTAACACAGGAGTGCCTCGTTCATATCCCAGTGACTGCAAATGTCATAGAAACCAGTGTTTAATAACTTGACTGGGTGTACTATTCCCCTTCCATTAATCCATCACTCTCCCAAGTGGTGCACAAACACTGCTTTTTTCCAGGAAGGTACAGTAAATTTTATATATGTGCCATAAGCGGCTATGAAGGCAGGCCCTTGCCCATATGCTCAGGGCCTGAAGTGACACTGTCAGGTGCGAAGGGGAATAAGGCCATGCTTCTAAAAGCATAGCATGCCGCCTGTCCCTTCTGTTTGTTTTCATGTGCTTGTGCAGACTTAGGGCATTTACTCCCACACAGATGCAGATTTGCAGCCTCAAAGGAAAGAGGCCGCGTGAAAGAAATCACATGTCATGGTCAAACAAAAATAACAGTGTCTGGGTGGGTGGAAGAGAGAACAAATGTGTGCTGAAGGGAGTTTCCTTGGGCTTCTTAACTCTGAAGCTATTTGCCTTTATTTAAAAGCTCAATAAAGCCTTTGCCACCCCCACTAGATGTGGGTGGTTTACACGCAGAGCTTCTGCTGTACTCACAGGTGTGTTCTGCTCAGTGACTTGCACAGATTTTGAACATGGGAGGTGTTATAGGTATCATGTCTCTGGAATTAAATGTGCAGCTGGGATAGCTCTGTTATACTGATAGGGAAACACGGGGGCCCATTACAGCTTGAGACATTACAATATGGAAGACATTACAAAACTGAAATATCTGCAGGATTGGCAGTGTCCACACATGTTAAAGCCTTAGGAGACCAAAAATTCTAGTCGCCTTTGAAAGGTAAATTGGCTTTTAAAAGTGAGCGCTTCGTAATCCATTATTTCTAACTAATTGTCTAAAATGAAACAACTGTTCTACTGTTTTTAACACTAGCTTTCCTTCATCAGTACTTTTTATTTTTATAGCAAGTGGTTTCCTTGAATACTATGCTCTCTGCACTTATGAAAAGAGGTGTAAATGTAAACAGTGATATTTGAATGATACAGACCTAAGTATTTCATAGGCTTAGCAAGTTGCAATTAGAAGGAGCTCGAGCCTGTCCATTATACAGTCTCCGTCAACTGCCTGATAGGCATGTTTTAAGGAATGGTATTGCTAACAGTAGGAATCTGTAAATCGTGCAGTCATCTACTTTACTATGCTTCATACTTGGACCTTTATAACAATAGGAATAAAACGTATTCCAAGCATGGAAAAGCAATCAGATTCTTCTTCCCTGCAATGAACAGAGTTTTCTCAAGGGGAAGATTATTATAGTTCTCTCCTCACTGTGGTAGAGCCGAAGCCCCAGAGGCATATCTATGTGTGCATATATATATATATATATATATATATATATATATATATATATATATACACACACACATATATGTATGTATATGTTTATATATGAAGAACTTATTAACACCTTTTTAGGAATCTTTGCCTGTGAATGACTATAAAGAAGCCCTGTGCTTTTAAACAAGGCACCAAGCACTTACTGCTAACTAGCTGAGAATACCCATATCTTCTTCAGGGTTAACTTTTCACACAAAGGAGATTTTTATCTTGCCAGTCTATGAAATAACTGCCAATTTGGAAAACTCATATATATTAGCATTTTAAGAAATGTAATGAGTCTGTAGGAAAATGATATGTTCAGGAAATCAGAGATTGCATAAAAATAAATACTATGTTGTACCATACTCTGAAGAACTGCATGTAGCCAAAAAATTCTATACATAGAGAGCAAGACGAGATATCCAACAGTTAATGTTTGTTCTGCTTCTTGCCTTCAGAGAACAATGAATTCAGAATGAACAATAGTAAATTCAGAAGGAATCATAGAGAATGAAAATGTTATCTAGTTGACCTTCAATGTTTGTCACAAGATTTCCTGCAGGTTCTTCTGAATCCCAGGATGGTACTGTGTGAGGTGCACAGCATGGCACAAAATAATGAAATACTTTGGTTTCAGAAATGAAAACATATTATTTTCTTCACTAGAGATTTTCCCTTTGCAGGCAATTCCCCATCCTAAGTTTGGTTGCAAGAGATACCCTATGATCTGATAACTTTTATTTTGAAGGGTTCCTTAAATATGTTTAAGTAATTCCTTGTTCTTTAGATCTAATCTGTTAGAACTCTCCACACACCACTGAGCAAGTAGCGAAAACACACACACACACACACACACACACTTTACCATAAAGAAAATCAGTGATTCCACTCACTCAGTTCCACCACATCAGTACTTTAGTTTATATTTGTAAATTTTCCATTCTTCTAAGAATGACTCTCAGTGTGATCTCCCCTGAGTATTTATAAGAAGCACTAATAATTATGTTCTTGGCAAGCTCATGAAAATGAAACCTAAGCAAGAATGAAAAAGAAAGCAGAACCCAGTTTATAGTGAAGTTCTCACAAACTTACTCATCCAGAAACAGTATTTGGCTACACATCGTTATTGTACAGAGCACTTCTAAAATACGCTGTCATTTGGCTTAAACTTAATGGAAGCTTAAGATTGCTACTTTAACGATTGAAACAGTGACTCTGTCTAGTGTAAGATACAGAACGAATAAAACAGGCAAATTGTCTTCTGTAAGCCAGAAAATTCTCTGCTCTAAAAAACCATGTCTGTCTGACAACCAAGAGGGTATGTCTCACAGCAAATCCTAGGGCATTTACATTCTCTCAGATTTCCATATTTCATATTGTTTCTTTTTCCCTAGATACAAAACAACAAGTATTGATTCAATATCACCACCCTGCTGTCTATTTTAATTGAAATCTTCAGCACATACAAACATGTCAAGAGTTAGTATTAAAAAATACAACTAAAAGCTCAAGCAACAGATATAGATCTTTGGGGGGTTAGAAATCTTATTCCTTCACTTGATTTTTGAATTGCATTAATGGCCACTGATGAAGATGCAGTAATGCTAGGAATTAGTTTCTACTCAGAGCACAAAATAGAGAAGGTCCAACATTCCTTTAATATAACCTGCTCCAAAATAATTACCTACCAGACTGACTGAAAACATCTACTCTTACAGCCTTTGGGTTCAACCATTCCATCTCCAGAAGGAGCTTGTAAAACACACTTCATCAGTGGCCATTAATGCAATTGATATTAATAAAGGGGAAGAAAACTTTAAGCTAGTTTGAAATTAGCATTGACTTGCTAACTTGTATCTCAGTCCTTGCTAACTATCCTTGGGTCTGCATGATCTGGGGTAAAGATTAAGGTTGAAAACCTGGAAGTACAATGAAAAGGTAAAGAACACAAGGGACTATCATTAAATGGTGAAAGTCAGTAAGGAAAGATGTAAGGGAAGCTGGTAATTTTTTTATAACGTTGACAGGCAAGAACCATTGGCCTTTCGATTTTTCTTTCTTTTTTCTAATATACGTTAAGCTATCATATAACTTGTTAGGTCACATCTCAGTCAGCAGGATGAATAGATGAGACAATAAAATTAATTGGAATGTTGAATAACTTATGTGGGAACATGTCCAGATAATAGCTACCATTCCTGCTGTTTTAAATGTTCCAGGCACTGTGTTATATTATTAAAACTTACCACAGCCATGCAAGGCTGATATTTTAGCCCATATTTTATAGATAGGCAAAATAATACTCAGAGAAATTAAGTGGCATAAACAAAGTCACTCAGCTACAAGAGACATAGTTGGTGGTAGGCTCTAGGGTTTCTGACTCCATAGTTAATTTCCCAAATAATTATTTGTTGCTATTAGTATATGCAGGGAGGTAACAATGATCAAGAAGCAGATGAGGGTACAACATACACAACAAGGGGCCCAGTAGGAAGGGGCCAAGGGGATGTCAGGAGAAATGACACTGAAGTGAAAGTGAAAGCCCTTTAAGAAAAGGTTGGGAGGAAGAAAGGGAAGATGATTTCAGGCAAGGGAAATGCATGGCTTCAAACAAAGGGGAAGAAGAGGCTGAAGGGCTGCAAGAACTAAAAGAAGTTTGGTGCAGGGGTCAGTATTTAGATCACCTTGTAAGCCCCCTTAAGGATCTGGGAAGTTAACTGAAGGATAACTGAAAATCCATGGGAAATTTTACTGGCAAGATCATATTTGTGTCATAACAGTCCGTACTAACAGCTTCTTAAAAAAAAGCAAGAAAAAAAAAAAAAAAAAAAAAAAAGCAAAGCGTAGGTTGGGTTGAAAGTGGATACAAGAAAGTAAGGTAGTAGGAAGTGGCAGCCATTCAGATGAAAGGCACTGGCAGAAGTGATGGGTGAATGTGTGATGGAAGGAAGTGAAATAGTTAAATAAACTATATATAAATTTATAAATATATATGTATATATATACACACACACACACACACACACACACACACACACACATAAATTCATGAGACTTGTATTGACGGAAAGAGCTGAACTTTGTGACCTGTTTGTGTAGAGGAAGAGTGGGGAATGAAGGGTTTCTGGTTTCAGGAAGTGGTTTGCTATTTAGTAAAAAAAAGCCACAAAGCAGAGCAGTACGTTGTACCATTTTAGACAAGGAAGAGTTTGATGTGTTGCAGATGTCCACATGGTGCTACCCATATGGACGTGACAAGTAAGCGGCTCTAGCACACCATGAAAAGGAGTAGTGATCTAGAGATGCAGCCACAGTGTGAAAAGAGGTGGAGAGGTCAAGTGCAATGGACTGTCTGGTTTCAAAGAAGCCGCTGAGAACAGGAGAGATCCTAAGGTAGAGGAAATAAGGATTCATTGAGTAAAATTTACAGTTGAAAGAAAATTTTCACCTACATTTATTAAAATTGGGTGGAAAAAGGGAATTTCTGGTAGAGCTTTCTCCAAAAATAAGTGTCAAATAAATTACAGCTATACAGTTGTCTAGAACTTCACTTTTGCTCTGTCCTCAAGGAACCCCAGAACAGAAGGACAGCTGCAAATAGCACAGAGGAAACAGGGCATAGGACAAGAAACAGCAAAGTGTGTTATAGCATGAAGGGAATAAGTGTGGTGCTCTGGGGTGGGAAATTTCAGTTAACAACATAAAGCAGAATAAAAGATTCTGGAAAGGGTCAGAAACTAAACTACACATAAAAGTTTTACCAATTTTACCTTTAAGGCAAACAGGATATCTGCACAGTAGTGAAATAAAACATACATACATACATACATACATAAAATTAAAATAGACATTAGGTCTCTGTCTCTGTCTCTCCATATATATACATATATATATATGCATATATATATGTATATATAAAATTTATATTCTACAGACCATAAACTATCTGAGAAAAAGTGAATTTATGCTGAATTCTCCTTCTATATATATTCACCAAAACAAACAAAATAATGAAAACTACCTTTGTGATTTACTTTAAAATAATGCCTATAATATAGGATTTGCCTTTTAAACCAAGTTGTCATTTACATTACTATCTTGATGATACAGATGACACATTTAAGTTCATATTTCCAATATTTATGATAACAATTTTTGGAAGTTAACTAGATTTCCTGTAATCATTTCACAGTATATACAAATATCAAATCATCACATTGTATACCTGAAGCTAATACAATGTTGTATGTCAATTATACCTCATTTTTTTAAAAGGGGAGGAAATTTACAACTATTTACAAATATGAACTTATTGAATGTTCATATATATTATTATGCCCCATTCAGTGAAGGAAACTGTATTCTAAGATGCTCTGAAATTATGGTACCTCTGAACCGTCATCAACAGAAAATACAAACTGTTGGTCCCCCCACTCACCCACCTACCACCTTGGAAAAAAACACACAAATAAATGTACTTATAACAGATAAACTGGTAAACAAAGGTGGGAAAGGAAGGGGAGGGGAAAAACAATAAAGTTTTCTTGTTTTTTTAATTATTTATTTCTGACCATGTACATAGAATCATTTCCAAAATTCACTTCAAAATATCAATAATAGTTCACTTTAAATTGAGGACACATAGCTTAGGTAACAGAATAATCCATTAAAAAGAAAACAATGGTATCATTTTTATTTTCAAATATTTTAATTTGCAAATGAAAACATATATGTATCCTATTGTGTGCTCATACAAGAAGTCAATGTCCTTTCCTTAACTTACTGGCATTTAAGTGTTTGCTAATAATGGTTCAAAAGATACTGGATTTGTCACTGTCGAATTTGTAGCATGTCCTGCTTTTGTCTGAAAATAACTCATCTAAGAACTCTGAACGACTTAACTAGCAATCTTACAGGTTAGATAAGTTAGTATTAGAAAAGTTTCAGAGTTTTTGTAGCAATCCTTCCTAATGCACATATGATAGATATATGTACATTTTTGACAGTTATATTAGCATTCAATACTTGAAAAGAGAGAAAAAGTAAAACTGTGCTTCTTGAATGTTAAAAAAGCTTCTTAAAATTAAAACAACTTGAAGGGTTAAAAGTAGAAATAACAGGACTAAATTCCCCCTAAGAAACATCACAATCTTTATTTTCAGAAATTATTACATCCTAGCATCTGTCATATTAGCAAGCACTGGAACTTGTATGAAGTGGATGATTAAAAAAATAATAATAATATCTATTTCTGCATAGATAAATCAGTGAATGTGTTTGCTTGAGCAATTATAGGATAAGCATATTCTATTGTTGAAACCATCAGAGAACGATATGATTTTGAATGTATCTTGAGGTGCTGACTTTTGCTAAAAGTTCTCACCATCACATTGACCCCATTATGAAACTCAAGTTCTCTTTGGTGGATTATGTTTTATTATTTCCACTTAAAAGTCATTGAACTATTTTGATCCCATCTGAGTTTTTGCCTTTGAGGGAGATATTACACTTACTAAAAATTATTCTCCTTTGCTCTGATGTTTTTGATATTATTATAGTACATTTGTCGAGACATCAAATAGAACAGTAATAGTTGCTATAGAAAGCATCGCTCAAAATGAACTCTAAGAAGTTCTAAACAGTTAAAAATGCTAAATGGTTTTTCTGGAACATGTGTCGAGATTTTAAGATGAATATGTGTGTATCTGAACAGGTCCTGTGAGCAGATTCAGTAGTCATCCAATGCATATTCACTTAGTGCCTTTACATTTACAGTAACCGCCCTAGGGATTCTGGTTAGATTCATGGAATTCTGTATCCTAGACCTGAGGGGGTCAGGCGAGCTGT
The DNA here is from genome assembly GCF_057876585.1 of Rhinolophus sinicus. NCBI lineage: Eukaryota > Metazoa > Chordata > Mammalia > Chiroptera > Rhinolophidae > Rhinolophus > Rhinolophus sinicus. Next base: position 172,999,718 of record NC_142516.1, on the reverse strand, counting down.
GGGTGAAAGACATGTCATATTCTAAAAAAAAATAATAATAATAATGTCTAAAAAGATACAGAGCTAGCAGTACAGAATAAATAAATAGAATACTTTGTGGAAAAAATGTGCAAAATTCACGTATTTGCTAAAATGGAATCTATAAAACTGAGTTATTATTTTAAAAGGAAAAGCTGAAGGATATTAGGATATTTGAAGAGGTCTTATCAATTCTCATAAGGTGGTTAATGCACTAAATGAGGCTAGGCAAGCAATTTACTTAAGAGACAAACACTTACTTGTTTAGAAGAATGGATGGCACTTAAACAACAGCACTAATTAACAAAAAATGTGATTATTTTTGGATCTGAAATTTACATCTATTCTAGTTAGCTAGCTGACCAGATGCTATCTATCTTTGTACCTCTAAGTCTATTTTTGTTTCTATGTTTACTTGATTCCCTGCTCCCAATAAGATGCACAGTCAAATATCAATCATATTCACTAAAGAAAAAGGATGGAATTTCACTATTACAATTATAATAAAGCTTTTTTGGTAGAAATGTGTCTCAGGGAGCTATTTAAGGAAGAGCACTAACCTCCTTTAGAGTTTCTCTTCAAGGGCGACGGCAGAGTGTAAAACTAGGAGCTCATCTTCTGGAATCAGAATGTCTGGGTTTCAACTCATGGCTCTGTAATAGTGTGTAACCCTTGACTAATTAAACACCCATTCATGTCTTCCTCTGTTAAAGGAGGATGAAATGTTGGTAATATGAGGATTGTATGGGATACTATACATAAAGCACTTAATGTAGGGCCTGTTACTCCACAAGTGTCAGTGGATGTTTTGTCATCATCACCATCATTGTCATTGTCATCATCCACACTCTCTCAAGGACAGGAAGTATAGATTCCACCTAAGCTTTTAAGCCAGCACTGATGATGTATGCACTCTTTTACATGCAGTTGACCCTTGAACAACATGGTTTGAACTACACAGGTCCACTTATACCCATATATTTTTCAATAAATGCCTGCACTGTTTTTGATCTGAGGTTGGGAGTCCTCAGATGTAATCAGCCGATGGTATGCTTTGATGTACAAGTATGTCATTTTATACAGGGAACTTGAGCATCCATGGATATTGCTATCCACGTGGGTAGTAATGGGTCCTGGAACCAATTCCCTGTGAATATCGAGGGGCACTGCTGTATTTAAGTTTTGGTGGACTCAAAATGTATAGGTGGGATTTTGGCTGCATGGGGGTCAGTGCTCCTAACCCCCGCATTATTCAAGTATCAGCTGTTTACTATGTAAGGCATTTGGGATACAAAAATTAACAACTCTTTATTCTGTAACTATGTTACTACCCTATTTGTCATAAATTCTCAGATTCGTGACCATAACTTAATTAAAAAGACATAAGCCATCACCAATGAATGGGTATTCTTGTCTTTTTAATATTTATGGTTGAATATCAGCTACTCTGAAAACTGAGGGTGCTCAACTCAGGGCACAGCTTTTATTTCTAAATCTTTACATTTTACATTATCTGTTTTTTTCTCTTTTTATCAAAACATTATAAAAGAATAACATTATTGAAAAATGAATTTTTTATGACTTTACATTTTTCATCTCTCAGATTGTAAATAAAACTTATTTGTTATATATGTGTGTATGTGTGTGTATATATATAACCGTGTGTTTGTATGTCTACGTACATATACATACACACTCACATATGAACATACACATCATCCTGTTAGGACAGGAGCAGAAACCATTTTATCTTAAAAGCCATCTTGTAACTTGTATCTGCTGGCTTGTATTTGCCTTAGGCCTGGAGAAGCCAACTGGAATGTAGAAACCATCTTATCCTAAAAGCCATCTTGTCTTGCTTTGTAACTTGTACGCTGGCTTGTGTTTGTCTCACAGGGGCATATGATCAGTGGGCCTGGGCATTCCAGACTGTGGCATGGGAGCCAGGATGTGGAACAGGAGGGTATGGTCACACCCCAAAACCGTTTATTGCAAGAGACAATGCAACAAAAACCCCTGAAGAACTGAAGGGGACCAGACTCATTCGCCCCCTCCTATAAAATTATATACCCCTTTTTGCTGGGGGAGTTTATAGTCTTTTCCAACCTGACCTCCTACAGCTGAAACATGCCAAATAAATTCAAATAGAGTGATTTTAGTCTCCCATGACTCATTCCTCCGGCTGCACCTAAGCTATCCCAGAGAAAGTTCTAGGCATTTAAACAAGAGCCACAAAAACAGTATCTTAGCTTCCCTGAAGGATATGATTGAATGTTCCTTATTTTACTATAGTGACCCCACGTTCTCCTGTGCCAAGTGTGCAAGTCCCAGCAGTGAATTTAAACCCAATCTCATTTTAAGTTTCTGTTGTACTCAGCATGATCCTCATTTTTCACTGCATTGCCCTCGTCAGGGCCATGGTCCAGTCTAGGACTCTGCTCCCGATAAACCAGGAGCTGTAATTGAACTTATAATTACACATCGTTTTCCTTCCACCACAGAAGTATTACTATAAATGAGAACAAACAGACTTTAATGGTTTGAAGTAGTGGATAATCTTAAATAGCAATAACAGCATGCCTATGATTGATGTTAAATAGTAACACTATGTAACTGGCTCACCTGCCACCCTCAAAGAGTAACAAATAATTGCATTCATAATTTTGTATACCTTTTTTGCACACCTTTGGAAAGGACTCTTAGCTAGAGGTGAAGGCAGCAACTAGCACAGGGATGCCCACCTCCTGAAACTAACTGGATATCGCCAGCGTGCAAATATATGACAGCTTTTTAATAATTTGCGAACAAATGTACTCTACTTAATTTAGTTTTGTTTTGTGTTTTTTTTTTTTTTTTTTTTCCAAGCAGGGGTCTTCCAATATGTATTGAGTAAAAAATGTCTAAGGGGCATTTTAGCAGATAACCACAGCGTACCATGTTTCCCCAAAAATAAGATCTAGCAGGACAATTAGCTCTAATGCGTATTTTGGAGCATAAATATAAGACCCGGTCTTATTTGAATATATTATATGACCGGATCTTTAATATAATATAATATAATATAATATAATATAATATAATATAATATAATATAATATAATACAATATAATACCCAGTCTTATTTCACTATAAGACCGGTCTTACATTAACTTTTGCTCTAAAAGATGCATTAGAGCTGATTGTCCGGCTAGGTCTTATTTTTGGGGAAACACGGTAAGTGAGGCATTCCAAGTTCATTAAATTCACACTGTTTTCTTCTCCTTCCTCCTACAGGACTATTCCCCAAGAGAGTCTGGGCTCTCACAGGGTCACACAAGCACCCTGAACCAAAAGTGGAGGTACTACTCTCTCCTTCCTGGTGTGGCTTTCTTTGTTATTCTAAAACATAGTTGTACTGTTGTCCATATGTAACCACCTGCTGCCTAGAAACTTCCATTCATTTATGCAATAAATATGTGCTGCCTACTGTGTGCTAGCATTGTTCTAGGTAATGAGGACGAAGAACAAGCAACACAAAGTTTAGGACCTCACAAATCTTCCATTCTAATGGGAAGAAAATAAATAAATAAGTAAATAAAACTGTAACATACCACCAAGTAATGACAAGTGTTATTAGGTTGGTGCAAAAGTAATTGTGGTTTAAAAGGTTAAAAAATGCAAAAATCCACCATTATTTTTGCACCAACCTAATATAAAGTGAAAATACAGCCAGGCATGGAATGCGGCATGTTGCGGAGGGTAATTGAAGATAAATTACCCTGGTCAAGGAGAGCCTCTGACATCTGAGTGGAGACCTGATGAGAGGCATGGCTATCTTGGGAAAAGAATCCAGGAACATGCGGGTCTCAATGTCCTTACAGGACAACAATGAAGCTATTCACCATCAGCCTAATCAAACACAACAACACAGGAAGCTTCAGAGAGGAAATCATTTTGAAGGAGAGAACACATTTACCTCTGGCGTTGCACTGATTTTCTGGTTAACATGGTTTTCAACTTCATGGAAATTACCTTTGAAATGACCAGATTCTCAGAGGTCTTTACTGCATTAAGGGCATTCTTATATAACATGATATTTTCTGTTTATCTGTATAGGTTTCCCCCTCACCTCCAAGATAAGGGCCAACCACTTTTACTATATGTTTTTAAAAAGTACAACAAACACTGTTTGCAAAGAGGAGAAATGCCATTTATCGGGAGTGTGGCTCTGAATTCAGAGAAACCTGGATATGAATTCTTATTGCATTACTTATTATTTATGAGACTCCAGGAATTCTATAGTCTCCGTAGTTGAGCCCCAAATTCCTACATTGAAATCCTAATCCCCAAAGGAGATGGTATTTGAGGGAGAGGCCTCTGGGAGGTGATTAAGTCATGAGGGTAGAGCCCTCAGGAATGGGATTAGTGCTCTTATAAAAGAGTCTGCAGACCTCCCTAGCTCCCCCTTCCCGCATGTGAGGGTACAATAAGTCTGTCACCCAGAAGAGGGCCCTCATCTGACCATGCTGACACCCTGATCTGGGACTTCCAGCTTCCAGAACTGTAAGCAATAAAATTCTTCTGTTTATAAACCACCCAGTCTGTGGTACTTTGTTATATTAGCCTGAACGGACTAACAAGGCAGGATGCGCACGTCACTTGACCTTCGCTATTATAAGTCTTAATGAGGGGCAAACGTCCTCAGCATTTTTCTGGAAGGATTCCATGAGGTCAGGTACACAAAGTATTTGAGCCCTGCTAAGCACTCCAGAGGAGCAAAGGAGACAATAGATGGTAGGTGTTTCCATGTTTTATTCCATATAATTTTTACAATAGCCCAATTTACCCAAGAGGAAATGGAAGTCCTGAGAAGTTAAGTCATTTCCCCAAGCTCACAATAGAAATGGGGAGCTAAACTTCAAATCTAGGACCTTGACAACCACAAACATCTGTTTTGTTTTTGAGTTTCTGTTTGTTTTATGTTTTGTTTTGTTTTGTCTTGTTTTTGTCTCCTATGTCACTTCATACATAATAAATGCTTCTGATTCTTTTTTCTCACCTGTCAGTCATACCTAATCACTCTCTAAGACCTGGGTATTATTTTTGTTTTGTTTTGAAATGAATCTTTTATCAATCCCTCGTTTCCATTCTCACTGCCAGCACTACAATTCTGACAATTATCACCAAATAATAGAAATATGATGACATTCAGATAAGCCTTTTTGCTTCCATTTCCTTCTCTATCCCCAAATCAGTTTTTCCAAATGACTCTGAGAGCAACATTCATTGACTCAAAACCAAGTAGAGCATTAATAATATAAACTAATTCCATCAACCCCTGAATCATTTCCCAGATGACGTGGAATGAATTTTCCCTCCACTATTCCTCATGGAGTAGAGTATATGAACCTTCTCTGATGTCTCCTCAATAAAGGCTTTCCTTAAGATAATTTACACTAGAAGTTTCTTGCATAAAATCTTTGGAGAGGAAGTTAGAGCAACTTGTTGGCAATCAAGATCTGTTTTCTTCTTGTTTATTATTATTAGTAGTAGTATTAGTATCATTATCATCATCATCATCATCATCATCATCATCACAGAATGAAATGAAGATACATCTTACATAGTGAACAAGTCCCATGATTTTTAAAAATTTATTTACTCTTTTTGTACTCAAGTATGGATACACTATATCAGGTGAAATATGAAAAAAATATTGTAAAACCAGAAACAAGAGGTTAAAACTTTCCCTTCCCCTAGCTTTCCCACTATTTCCACTCCCCTAGGGGAAGTGACCCAGAGGCGTTCCCTTCGATCACAGCAGTTATCAACAGATAGTAGTTTTTCTGTTTATTTGACGGTCTCCATGAAGACTTTGCACTTCAGTTATCAAGATGATCGAATGAGCAGAAAAACTTATATCCATTGAACTGCAAGAAAAAGAGCAGGAACAATGTATTAATCATATCTCTGTGTATATACCTAACATAGGTATAAAATAATTGCTACATTCATATGCAAAGAAGCTGTGGTTTGAAAATGGCAGGGAATGTATTTGAAATGACATGATGACTGATGAAAAGATTGGTGTAAAAATAAAAGCTATATATATTTTTCAATACACTTTTTTGTTATTTCAGAACCTCTGTCTTTTAAAAACTTCTTAATGAAACAATTTGAAAGGCAAATCAATTAACTTTCTCATTTCCCTTCACGCCTCTTACCTCTCAACAAACTCCCAAGAAGAAATGTACTTTCTTTAAAACGTATTATAGAAATGTTTGTAGTGGGTTTATAGATAAAGAAAAACAACCTCCCTACTGCCTTACATTTTCTAACATTTTCAGGTAATTACCTGAAACAGTCCTGGTAAGGGCAGAATTCACTTCCTTGACTCCATCTTTTGGGCTCACTCCAAAAGCAAAGGGACCAAAATAAGGAAATCAATTCCTGCCACCGAGTGCCTGAAAAGCTCTCGCTAAATGAACTGATGTAATCTCAGTGCAGGACTCACAGGCAGTAAAGCCAGTGGAATTCTCATTACTCCCGAATCTTGAGGAGAGAGAAGGAGACGGAGTGCAGAACTCCAGCAGCTCCAGCTGGAGGAAGTCAAAGATTACTGATAAGAAATAGGCCAGAAAGTGCTCCCTTGCTTCAGTGTGGGTGCTGCGTCTTACACTGTTTCACCAGGCCCTCAGTGACAGGAATCCAAGGCACCACGATCAATCTTACTTGCCCCCAAACAGATAGTGAAACACAAACAAGAAATTGGAAGGATTAGATAGATAGGTTTTAAAAAACAAACAACAACAACAAAGAAAACACGCACAACACATTTAAGCTAGTAACCTGTGCCCCAAGTCCCTCGACATGTTGCAGAAAACTCCAGTGTTTATCAGAATGGGTACAAGCATGCTAAAGTCATCTGACAAAAGAAAAGCCTTCTTTGCAGTTCCCTAGAATGGCACGAGACAAATTTGCAGAGGATGCAAGATTCCTTTCACAATGTTAACCATCTCAGATAACATAAAAGGCAAGCACAATTCCTGCCATTTCGCTGTGTGACTGAATATTGCACATTGCATATTGTCAGCTTGCATTTGCAGAGGCAGATATATGTTGAAAAGAAAGAACAAGATAATCAACAGGAACTATAAACAATTGTGTGTTCTGTACAACATCTGGAGCTCTGGTCTTAAAAAACTCTTCCATTTTTTAAAAAAGAAAAATTTGCAAATTATATACAGATACAGTTCTTACATCAATCTAGTGAATTATAAAATTATTCTGAAATCGGAAGTATTAGGAGTGAATCTCTGTCCTAAAACGATTGTGGTGAAATTAGCCAAACATGCTTCAGCTTAATTAAATTGATAATGTAGATTCGGTCTTTTCTAATGTGTTTGAGAACAATAGGATATATTCGTTACATTTTTTTCTTAACGAGGGAAGAGAAGTCATTTATGAAACATGCATTCAAGATTCCTAATCAAGGTCAGAATTTGCTGCTCAGTGGTAAGTAGTTTCAAAGAACAAGAGTAATATTGGTATTATACTCTACACCTATTTAAAGGTTATGTAAATCAAGATAGACTAGATTATGCTACAGTAAAAAGCCCTCAAAATTTAATAGTTTAAAGCAAAAACAGGTTGATTCCTCACTCATATTACAAGTCCATCGCAGGTCAGCTAGAGGCTCTGCTTTGTGCTGCACTCACTTTGGAATCTTAGTTGATGGAGCAGCTACTACCTGGTTGCCATGGTAGAGAGAAATAAAGAGTTCTGGACAATCTTGCCCAAGCAATTACCTGCTCTAGCCCAGCCGGAATAAACTCTGCTTCCTCCCACAATTCACTGTGTACTGTTCACAAGGGACTAGCTGACCATAAGGGAATCAGGAGTATACATATCAGAAGAAGCAGCGACCATTTATAACATTAAGGACCAACTAAGTGTTAACTGTGGGAAGGAGCTTTCCCCACTTTGCCTAATGTTATTCCATACAGTATCTCTTGTTGATAGATATTATTAAGGTTCTGTTTAGCTTACCAAATGAACCCAAGGCTCATAGTATTTAACAGCTTTCCAAAGCAAAAAAAGAAGTCATTACTGACAGATAGTAATCACCCTCCTATCCTCTATACTAGGGGTGTCCAAACTTTTTTCAATGTTTTTTACCAAGGGCCATATGCGGTAAAATACACTAACAGCCGGGCCACTCACTCGAAGTGAAGTATGTATTGCCTCACATGGTTTATTTAAGTAAACTAAATATATTTTTGGAATTTGCTGTGGGCCAATTAACAATGGATCATGGGCTGCAGTTGGCCCGCTGGCCGCAGTTTGGACACCCCTGCTGTATACCATATAGCTAATTCTCCCATTAGTTTGTGAGTACTATTTAATTCTTCACTTTGAAAGCAGCAAAATGTATGCTGCAAGCATACAACCGTTTCAATGTAACTTCTTAATTTTACGTAACAAAATGTTTCTGAAACTAATTAATGGTGTAGGACTAAAAGATTATTTTAATAATTTATTTGCAGGAAAGGAAAGAACAGTCTTAACTTAAAAAGAAATGAGGATACTCTGCATTCATTACATCTCAAAAATATACTATAAAAAAGTTGCAAAGCTATAGGGAATTTGATGAATTTACACGATATTTACATAGCATTGGGAGCCTATAGAAAAAATGGGGAGACGAAGAAAGTTTTGGCATAAAGTATTCAACAAAAAAAAAGAAATATGATACTCCACTCTTAGAATTTCCACCTTTTTATCTCTTCTTTGCTTGGATTATTCTCCAGGCCTTGGTGTTAACTTCAGAAAATAGTCCCATCTGGTCTGACTGCTAAAGTGCTAGAGACTTGGGTTGAACAGCACCTTCAAAATTGCCAAGTGTTCTAACTCCTTGGTATTGGAAAACAGTAGACTGGAAAATTACAGGAGATTGGTTTCCATAGACCCTTGTTTACAAATGTAGCTGGTAACTAAACAGCTCCAATTTGTTCATTGGTAAATGAATTCTATGAAAATCACTAGGTCAAAAAAACAAAAAAAAAAAACAACCAACCAACCAACAAACAAACAAAAAAATCCTGTGCACAAATTTTAAATCTTATTTATTCCTTCCTAAAGGGATACATTTTACAGAAACAATCAGCCTGAGTACCAGTACAAGAGCCTAAAATATTTTCTAGATTTAATATAAATATTATGAGCAAATTATCTAAGTAACAAAATAAGAAGGAATACTATTTTTAAAAACATAATAATCAATTAGTGCTTTTATCACATCAAATGCATTAAACTTCTTTGAACTGAAGTCTTTTCATAATAATGTACTAAATTAAATGTCTGTTCCTTGTAGAATATGATTCTGCTAAACTCTATTAAAATCAAGTCATGGACAAAGTCAATATTACTTACAATAATCAAAGCCTACTGAGACTCCAGTCTAGTGATCACAATAAACATCTCTCCTGCTCAAATTTTATTTTCAGGTTTAGACTTTCCCAAAAGATATAATTTGTTGACCTTACACACTTTTTAAATGTATTTAACTGCAGTGCTATGAAAATGATTAACTGACACACATTTCAGCAATCTTTTACAGTATCCGAAGGGAAAAATATATATGTGTGTGTTCGTGTGTATATGTCTGTATAAAGAGATTGATAAAGATGATGATGATGATAATAATGATGATAGATGGATGGATGGATGGATGGATGGATGGATGGATGGATAGATAGATAGATAGATAGATAGATAAATTGCTATGTAAATCAGTAGAAATGGAATCCCAACAAACCTAAGGGATTACTTGATTTAAGAGAGAGTTTAAGCTGTCTGGGGGGGAATTGTGCAGACATTGGATCTTGGGATTCTCACATAAAACTCAGAGGATTTGGAATCTTGTCAGGAAACTGAAATGAAGCATGCTTACATGATGTTAATCACATATTTAGTAATTCTTTTATTGCAAGTCCACTAAATGGTAACACATGAAATTCAAAACAAAAACAAAAAGACATGCAAGGGTCCTCCCCACCTGTATCCCACAAATAAGCTTTTCAAAGGAGAACAAGAGTTTAGCTATGTTCACTTAAAAAAAAAAAAGAAAGCTTGTATTTGTCTAATTTTAAAATAATACCTGAACACAAGTAATCTTTCACTTAAGATATATTCTTTCACAAATTCTATTCAGTTGTCTAAAATTATATTCTCATTTCAGATATTAACTGAGCTTCAACTCCAATATAACATAATGAAATAGAATTGAGTATAGAAGCTGCTTAATTATGTCATACACATACCTGAGAGAGCTAAAAATTCTACTAAGTACACTATAAAGGTACGACATAGATGATATAACTTTAAAACAAAATTTTAGTTTTGAACGTCAAAAATTCCACTGGCAAACATTATCTATTACCACTGCTGCTTTAGAAATGAGGAAACTGTCACTGAAATAATTGATATGAGAATCATAAAGCCATGTGGTTGGGGACAGAGCAGATTTTATCACAATATTCTTTCACCTGCTATGAAAATAATTTTGCTTTTGTCACTCCTTTCGTGGTACTTTAATTTTTTCACTTAAAAAGACTAAGTATTAAAGAATATATTAAGGTGAATATTTAGGCTGGGAATATCAAGCTGGGAAATATAAATCAGTATATGTTTTGAAAGACTAACTTTTTCTAGAGAACAAACTGATGCAAACTATCCGAAGGCAATAAGGCTCTAAGAATCACGTGTTGCAACATGTTTCCTTTCACAAAGCACCTCTACCTTAACAAATTTAATTCTTGATTTTTAAATAATATGTGTGCTTAATGATGTGAGGGTTTATAGTTGTTCCTCACAGCATTTTTTTTTTTTTAATAGAAATGATATGTTTGCGCATTTTTAGCCTATCAGTTCAGCAGAATACTTGGCAACCACTAAAAGGCAGTCATTGTAAATTTGGGTCAGTCAGTTTTAAAGCCCAAAGGGGAAGTCTGCTTCAACTTAAACCACATATGCAGAAGGCTTTTTCTTTTTCTTATATTTTTATGGTGCCTTAAATGACTGGAATACTTAATCTGAAGTGAAGCCTTTCACACGTCATTTTTTTTATTTGTTATAGAATTTTGAAATTTTAGGAATTTGATCAGTGTTTGGCTTGCTGAAGGAGTAACAGATATGGTTACCATGAATAAAATGAGGCCCATCTTCATTTTCCATATGAGTATACACCTAGCGGGTTTTTCCCCTAAATGGCCAATTTCAATACACCCAACTTTGCTGCATTTTAAGGTTATACAACTTTAACTAATCACATTATAAGGATACGAATTTATAATGTCCCTTGATAGGGTTCGGGACATGCCACCCCCAAAATATACCATGGTGACATATTGACCATTGTAAGGTGAAAAAGTTAGAGAAAATAGCAGAAGCAGGACATTCACTCTGACCTTCCTCCTCCCTTCTCCCCGAAGTAGGTGATAAAACTGTCCTGTGAGAAGTGCTCTCTCTATACCAGGAGGAAAGGAGCCTTTTTATGTCAGAGGACAAAGGGCTGTCAAGGAGAATCAGAACAGGCCTGGTTAAGTTTCCCCCAATTTACTACACTTAACGCCATTCTTCTCGACCTATCTTATTTCTCCAGGACTGCCCACTCTTCATTAAACCTAACATAAAATACTCAGGTCTTACTGTTTTTTCGGGTCTTCATTTCCTTATGAGGGCTCCCATGTCACGTAAAATTGATGTTAAATCAGTATGTGTGCTTTTCTCCTGTTAATGTATATTTTTGTCAGTTTCATTTTCATTTTCAGATCCAGCCAGATACCCTAAGAGTGTGGGTGGAGGGAAACTTTTTCCTCCCCTCCACCTTGGTATTCAGAATAAACACAACATATCAGTAGTAACTGCATGCATCTGTACCGCAATAGCATTGTTGCCTATTAGTGTTGTTGAACTCTGCTTCTGAGACTGATAAATGACTAAGGCTTGCAAATCACCTAGGGCTGTCATGCCTGCCGGGCTTATCTGCTGCTTTTCTTCATTTTCTTAGTAAAGAGTCCCAACTAAAATCTTTTCATTCACATTTCTAGCCAACTTATTTTATATTGTCAGATGTCTTTGTTCATGAGCAGAGAAGCACAATCGGCAACTTAAGTTCTAAACCAGTACTGTACAGTAGAAACAGGTAAGCCACATATATCATTTTAAGTATTTAAACAGTCATATGATTAGAAGAAAGTAGGTGAAATTAATTTTGACACTGTATTTCACTCAAGGTATCCGAAATGTCATCCCGTCACCATGCAATCAGTATAAAATATTAATGAGATCTTTACAATTTGTGTGTGCATGTGTACTGTCTCAGGATTACAGTGTATTTTACAGTTAGAACACATCTCATTCTGGACTGGCCATATTTCAAGTGCTCAGTTGCCTCACACACTTTTATCTACCCGACTGGATAGCACAATTTTTACTAAAGCAAAAGGGTTATCTCTCTTCTCAAAATAGTGACTCTGTAGCCATGTGATTCTTGTTTTCTTTTAACCACTTTTTTTTTCTTTTTTTTGGAAAACAAAATTAAAGAATAAAACCAAGATCACCAGAGCAAAACAAAACAAAACGATAAAACAAAAATCTGAGTGTATTAACTTCTTACGCAAGGGAAAACTTGGCAGTAGAGAACTATGCTTTGTAGATCACTGATTTAGGGAAAGAAGTCCAGGGTTTTAAGTTTGAAGCGCTATGATTTTATATATATATATATTTTTTTTTGGGGGGGGGGGTTTGGGGGCAGTATCATGCAAATAATGCTAAATAAAGTTGGAAAGCTAGTTCCCTGGATTGGATTAGATGCGTGATTTAAATACAATGATTTCCTACTTAGAAAGGTCTTCAGTTAGTTCCAGTAAAGATTTGGCATCCTTTGCTCACTTGAAGTTCATAGTTCTTTACTTAGTTTCATTTGATTAGAACCAGTTGTGGTGACATGACTACAGTTTTGATAGCTCCTAGGTCAATACCTCTATAAATAGCACGTATTTATCTTACAGTAAAATAACCCAAGAGCGCAGTGTAAAAGAAGCATACTAAGTACAAAATGATGCTAATTATGTTCTACTTTTACACAGCACTGTCACAAATAACAGTATTAATAAAATCAATATATATTTAATAAATGTTAACTCATTTTATATTCCTTAAAAAATCCTTCAAGTGTTAAGTCAGAGGATATTCTAAAATATGATTTTTATTTATGCAAATATTATTCATTAAAAGTTTATTTTCCCAAAAGCAGTTATGAACAAAAGCTAGCTTTGCATGCCACGTGGAATGAGTATTATGCTAAAAGCTGAATGTACAAAAATGCCTGATACTCAGTCTCTATGAAGGTAAAAGAAAAGAGAACTAAAATTTATTGTGTTTAGAAAATTAGGAACTACATATTTATTACATTTACTCACAATACCTTAAGGTTTGGATATTATTATCTTCATACTACACACGAGGAAACTGAAATCCAGAAAAGTTAAATAGCCTGTCCCTGTTTCTACAGATAAGTGGCAAGTCTGCATTACAACATGTACGCTTGATCCCAAACCTCAAATTCATTTCTGAACAGCATGTTGCTTACCATTTAGAATCATCTAACACAAAATTGAAAGCAGAAAAAAAAAAGAAAGAAAAAATTACCTTTCAAATATTTGCCAATGTGACATATTTAACTCATTAACCACTGTACATGCGAAAACACTAAATACGACAATTTTAAATTTTCGCAACATGTTAAAATACGAAGGAGTAATCCTATCAGGATGTGCTCATGTCTTATTTTCTTGTCATCTTCTCCAGATAATTGAACTTATAATAGCAAGTCTTTGAACATAAAACTATCATCCTATTTAATTAGAAAGGTCTCTAAACAAAATTTGGTTGCACACTGTTAAAAACAAGACAACAGGCACAAAATGGACTCACTTACAATAAGCCCCACATCACCAAACAGAGACCTAATCACAGTTTCAGCTCTCCCAGCAATGGAATCTAAGCCGGTCAATGAGGAATCTCCTGATCAGCACTAGTGAGGTGATCTGCCAGGTGGACCCCCACATCCCCTAAAAGGAAGTAACTTTGCAATAACCAACCCTCTCTTTTCCCTACTAAACTTTGTTTCTGCTCCCTTCTGCCTATAAAAATCTTTCCTTCTGTAGATCCCCCCTGAACTCCTTTCTATCTGCTACATTGGATGCTGCCCGATTTGAATTGATTTTTACTCACATAAACTACTAACGTTTTCAATTTGCCTCAGTTTATCTTTTAAGGTTCTGATGTCAGAAGAGGGAACCCAAGGGGCCCCCGGAAGTAATGAGCAAACAGACACGGGTCGCTGTTGAGCCCCTTGAGCTCTCTGCTCGCTTGTTCCTTTTTTGATGCCTCTGGGTGGTAGGGGGAGGGGGGAGTGTAGCTAAGTCCTCTTGGATCCTAGTTCTGCAGATGTTGCATTATGAGCTTCTAGACTTCAAGAATTTTGTTTTCTTGACTAGATTGACTTAAAAAAAGGACAGGTTCTGGAGTCGGACTGGGTCTGACTTAGAAACTGGACTTGATCTGAGGTCGGACTGGTTCCAACTTAGAAACCAGGCTGGGTCCTGTATGAGGTCTCAGGTGAGTAAAATTTTATTTTAAGGATAAACAATCAGGTTAACTTTACCAAAGACAATTTGAATTACAGTGGACACAGTAGAGAAATTTTAAGCTAGATAAATTTATCCATTCACGAGGTGTCATAGAGAATAAGGGATCTCAGTCAAGTACTCTTCAGAAATAGAGGAAAAAATATTTTTCCTCCTCTATATTGTCTGGTGACCAGGATGAGACTCATTGGGATACAGCACTTGCTTCAAAGCCTGCAGATGGGATCCTGGGAAAACTGGCAGAACCCAGCAAAGAGGGAGAATTCATACCAAAGTCAGCTCTCCCAGATTTTTACTGTAGTGCTTGCTCAAGAAAGGAACCTAAACTTTCATGTTGTCCCTTCTTTTCCAAATTCAGTTTGGCGGGAAAAAAACACATTTGTAAGAATTAGATATTTGAATTGTGACTTGTGAATTTGCGCTTGGTACCCATTTGTGGTCGATCCTTTGTCTCCCGGGGACAGTTAATGCCTTCTTGTTTGTATCATTTTGTATTCTGAGAGGTTGTCTTGGCAACCGTCACATTGGGATCCCCCCAAATATAGCTGGACAGAAATGTGGGTTGCACCTCACTTGCATCTAGGGTCCTACTGACTGTTGCCAGCTCTTGGGGGAATTGTCTCTTTCTTTTGGTTGTCTTTGGGAGTGGCTCTGGATCTTGGGAGGGTAGTACTCTATTCACCCTTTTTAGGGTTGCTTCTTGGTTCCAAATGGATGTTCAATATTTCCAGGAATATATACACTTTGTCCGGCTGAAGCATAACAAGCTATTCAAAAGGATTTTTTTTTTTTTTTTTTTTTTTAAGTAGCTGTATAGTCAGGAGTTGGCTAGATTGTCAGCTGATGTTGAGTGCCTGATAGGAACATTTATTGAGGCCTTCTCCCCTAAGATAAAATGAAACTATGTACCTGGTTTATCTCTAAACAACACAAAGCTTGCTTCCTTATTTTTAACTTTTCTTAACATTTTTAAATTGGAGAAGTTTTTCATGTTTTTGTAAAAATGAAAGTTAAATAAGTTATTTGCATTTAACGCTCACTTTTTAAGGCATATGACAAAATGCATTTGACTTACATTTTAATAAAACTTTAAGTTATATTAGTAATTAGTTTGTAATGAATTTCTTGAAACACTATAAATATATTTTATCTCAAAAAGCATATCATTTAATGAAGATAGCATCACATATTATAGTAGTATCTTTCCCCATCTCCCAAATTTCTCTAAAATCCCAAATAAACAGAAGTGATTTGAATGTACAGGCAAATCTTATATTTTGCATTTGTGTTCAGTGGTGAAGAAAAACAGCAACAACAACAACAAAAATAAATAAATAAATAAAAATAAAATTTAAATACTGTTCAGTTTCAATTGTTTTAAAAATTACATTCAAATATTTTGCAATTAATGATCTATTAAGTAAAAGACTAATAAAAGTAAATCAGAATCACAGGATAATAGGATTACACTTTGCCTGAGAAGACTCAGGCCAGTTTCAAGCCTGCTTAACTCTCCCTTACTTACCAGTCCATGCTGAGAATGAACAGCTTGATCTCATGCTAGTGATTCTCACACCCCAATAGGCCACCGCCTTTCTTTCTAAATTTGCTGTCTGCAAACCACAAACTTTTTATGGTAAAGAAATCATTACATGTATGTACTGTGAGGAAATTTCATTTAATTAAATTGTTTCTTTTTATCTTTATGGAGGCTAAGAATAAACAGTACTGATGAGAACAGATTTAAGCAGATTATTTAATAAAGAATCTGTGATGCTAATTGCTCTGCTTCTCTGAAAATCCTGAAATCGTCAAAAGCAGGGTATACTCAAGGAATATATTGGGCATGTGAATGTCATCCATCATTCCTATTACATCAGATAAAAGACTAGGAACCTCTTTTGACAGATATCATTAAGCCTCCCTCCACCTCTTGACATTCTGAGATCCAGAATGATTCAAGAGTGTTCTGAGTAACCGGCAGTTTCTTGATTTTTATCAGCCTTGGTTGGCAGCTACTCTATGAAGATTAAACAAGATAGAAAACATTATAAACATATGTATCTTAAATAAAATTGTTGTTTTCTATGTAGAGGTTATTAATAGCTACATAGTTGTACTTTGTTTTATTATTAACTAAATTAAGAAATAATTACTCCTTGATTTTGTATATCTACAAAGTATAAAGGCACCAGACACAAGACTTAACCTACACTTGATGATACGTATTACCAAGCACAACTGTTGTGAAAAAAAGAGAGGCTCGTTTTACCTTTATGGGTTCACAAAAACATTAATTTAAATCTGTCAATAGATATTATGAGGCTTCTGAAATCAGTAACAGTGAATGTAAAGAGAAGTGGTTAGCCTTTTATTGTTAAGTGTGAGAAGCATTAACACCTTACAGTTTGCATGAAAGTTGCCTTTACTATTTTTAAACTTTTCTTCTTGGGGGTCGGTGGGGGGCTCACAATTGTTTCAGAAGTCTACATGCTGTGTTTGTTTACAGTGATTACATAGAACAAGCAAACCAACTGTTTTAGGTTGAGACTTTCCTTTTTCATTTAAGAATGGCAATTGCCATTGATTAAATTATGCAGAGAACTTCAAGAACTCATTATGTTCAGTCTTAATGTATATTTCCTCTTTAAATTATGCATCTTGATAACTCTTCTTTTTACAGAAAATAATCATAGCGGTCTGTAGTAGGTATTTCTAATTATTTGTTCAATTTAGCTCTTGAATGCAAAAATCTAATAATTGCATATAAATTAGTCCTCTTTAATATTTTCCCCAAGCATTTGTACTTGTATTATAATTTACATATGGGCAATGCTAAAAACTATATTCCCTGCCCCCATTTTCCAGCGCTTCTGATTCAATAGGTTTGGAGCAGTGTTCCATATGTTATAAAGTTTTTAAACTCTAGGTAGTCTGTGACATATTTTGACAAAACATCCTTCTAGCAAATTGAGTCAATAATCTTAACATATAAGATTTACATATTCATTTCTGCAATTTTGTACACCCAAAAAAGACACTTTCTCTTCAGAGATTTTTCTTTTCAAGGAAAATCAACTCCCCTTGCCCAAGGACCTATCTCTGGGCATAATAGAGAAAATAGGAAGATCCAAATGATTAAATGACTAGAGAATGATCAGATTTAATAGACTAGGAATACCATTTCCCTGCTTCATGTCTAACCACTGACAGTATTCTTTTAGATAAAATGAATGACTACCACCTTCCAAAGGACAAAAAAAGAATTATAAACGTCTAAACTCACTAAATATTATAAAAAGCCTGTGGATATCACTGTGTAATATGTTTGACTCATATTGGCAAGATTTAAAATATTTAAAACCGATTGTTTCTACTCTTGGCAAAGCATTGGTAGGAATTTAAATTCATATAATGACACAATAGTAATTAGTAGAATCTATCAGAGATAATATCATAATAATCTTTTATCCATCAGCCTTAATTTTAATATTTGTTTCCTACAGAAATAAAATACAAATTTTCTAAAAGTGCATTAAGGAAAAAGTAAGACAAACTATTCATTACTAAAAAATATATGGTTCAATACTTGTTATCCCATTAAATTACCAAAGTCACAATATGGTTAATGTAATTCAGTCCCTAATGAAAGTTGTAGAGTTTTGCATATGGCTTATTTCAGACCACTGAGAGAAGTTCCTCTAAGCAGACTAGAAGTGACTGCTGGCCTCTATCTCTCTATCCTCTTTAAGATACCGATCCCATTATTGTTGGCGGTAGAAAGTGAGGTTCTGCATGTTAGAACTCAAGGAGAAGGGAAGGCCGTTCTTACATCATATACTTCCAAAGACTAGTGCTGCTGTTATGGTAAATGTTCCAAAACTTCTACAAAGCAACATGTGTTCTGTATTGTAGTAATAAATAAATACTAAAATTAAAAATAAATGTTAGTATTTGTATTACAATGGAAATATCCATTAAGTGCTAGAAAGCTTCAAACAATGCATACAAGATGATTCTCAGCCAACAGTTTTAGTTCATTTTTGTTCTTCCAACAAAACTTCAATTGGATAAAGAAGATGTGGTATATATACACAATGGAATATCATTCTGCCATAAGAAAAGATGAAATGGCACCATTTGCAAAAACATGGATAGATCTTGAGATTATTATGCTAAATAAGCAAAATAAGTCAGTAAGAAAAAATATAAAACCATATGATTTTACTGATATGTGGTATATAAAACTGAAAACAACAAAGGAACAAGACAAACAAATGAAGAAACAGAATCTCATAGACACAGATCATAGTTTAGTGGTTACCAGAGGGTAAGTGGGGGAGAGGGTGGTAGATAAGGGTAAAAGGGATCAAATATAAGGTGATGGAAGAAGAACTGACTCTGGGTGGTGAACACACAATGTGATATATAGATGATGTATTACAGAATTGTATACCTGAAATCTATGTAACTTTCTAACAATTGTCACCCGATAAACTTTAATTAAAAAAAGAAAAAAAGACTTTTGAAATAATGGTTGACCACATGAAAAAACCGTTGTAAATTTTCTTGAAGAAAGTGATTTGCTTTTACACAAGTACATTTAAAAACGCTCAGTGGATTCAGTGAAATGCATGTCATACAGCAGCTCTTATCAGGCTTCAGTGTCAAAAAATTACATATGGACCTTTTTAAAATTGCAGATTGGTGGATGCACATGCCTAAATTGTTTGAGGGGGCGGGGTTAAGGATGTCAGTTTTTGTAAAGTATCTTATGTTCTTGTCACACAAGTTGATTGGGAATCACAATTTGAGAAAGGGTCTCCAGAACAAAGTTGAGCTTAATGTGTCTGGAAAATTTTCCTAGGAGTGTTACTGATAACTTCTTTTAAATATAGTTGATCTTCAATTATATTAAGACTTCATGTCAAGCATCAAAGTGTTGTCATGGAACACACTTAAAATATATATAATTTTTAATGTGAGGATATTTAAAATTGACTAATTGAATTTTGGCAAATACCTGCCAAAGATAACAATTTTATTTTTCACCAGATGAATGGTGAGCCATATGATCTGATAGGAAATACAAAGGCCCATATCAATAAAAGCTGTAAATAACTTTATATTTACTATTACAGAAACATATGTATCCAATTAATTTAACTGCAGAGAGCTGCAAGAAAGAACTAAAACACCATCCTATTTTATTCTACTAGAGATTATAATATGTTTGATTAAAATACTTTTCATGACCTCCAAAGGGTTTACAGATTAAGAATATAAATAATATATGTTGCAGAAAAACATGACATTGCACATTATGAGCAACAAAAATGAAAAAAATAAAAACTGTTAGAAATAATCATAAATTTATTTGATGGAAAGTGGGATAACATGCAAATAAGGCTATCAAATGAAGCTGAAGCATAAAAATTCTAGGAGATTTTAAAAGGTAGAACTTTTTGGCAAAAATCAGCCAATCATTGCTCACATTGTAAACCTTTATAATTTGATAGCTTAAACTATTAATATTATATAACTACTATAATAGTATAACTATTCTATAAGTGCTATATTCTTATGCAAAGCTATTTCATGTATAATAAAGTATCTTTTCTAAAAGTGCATAATTTTGAGATTCATAGTTTTCTTGTATACTAATTAGATATTATTTCCTTTTTTAATATTACAATATTAATATATGTATATTGTTTATACTCATGAAATACCCTGGTTTTCAACATAAAAATATGTTTCCATTTCCAGTATAATGAAGTACTTCTACTAAAAGTCAACCTCTTGACTTGCTTTAAAAGCTTTTAATTTCTCATGGTAAAGCTTGAGGCTTTAACCATTCTGGTTACAGGTTTTGCACTACAGCCTTCTTTTTTTTTTTAATTAAATTTATTGGGGTGACAATTGTTAGTAAAATTACATAGATTTCAGGTGTACAATTCTGTATTACATCATCTATAAATCCCATTGTGTGTTCATCACCCAGAGTCAGTTCTCCTTCCATCACCATATATTCGATCTCCCTTACCCTCATCTCCCACCCCCCAACCCCCACCCCCCTTACTACAGCCTTCTTGATGCAAGACTTGGATGATATACTTTATTTCATTTCATTTAAATGAAATTATCTATCTATCTATCTATCTATCTATCTATCTATCATCTATCTATCCACTATGATAGAAAATTTTATGAAGTAAAATTCAATACAAGGTAGTTTTGCATTGAAACCTAGCCATGAAGATATTTATTTTCTGAAGTACCTACAGGTAGTGCCATTTATAAGGTTAGACAAGGGAAGAAAACTCAAGACAAGTACTATAGAATGGTTCTACCCAATGGTAAAATTATAAAGCTCAAGTAAAAATGAGAAGAAAAATTGAAGGATGCATTGTAGTTTAACATGTGTTGATGATTATGTATAATCTCTGAGTAAAAAGGAATTAGGTAACAGTATATTCTATTAATATGCAAAATATAGCTTTACAATCAAATTTTTAAAAAAAGAGGAAAAGAACCTCATAGGGACAATGACTCTCAACATTTACTAGTTTATCTTACACTTGAGAACAGGAGAATCCCCTGGTACTTGATCAGACACTCTGTAAACCCGAGCTGGAGCCAGGATTTGCTTGTCCTAAGTGTAGACAGTTTTTAAGTGCCATGCGTCATCCCAATGGGAAATGGATCAGTTGTCATGCATACCTCTATTTGCAATCCCTTAGTGTATCAGCGTGATACAGACAAGAAAAACACTGTGACTTCATGTTTCAAATAGAATGTTTAGAAGCAGACAGCCAAACGATGGAAGTATTTCAAGACACCAAGAAATATAATCTACCTACATGTATCATTTTCAACATTTAGTTCTCTCTTTTCAAAGTTTGTTTTGTTCAAAACTTCTCAGTCATCCTAAATTTAGTACACTTGTTTTTCCTTGGGGTACAAAATTATCATTCTTCTTATGCGTGCATAAAGAGAAAGGTTATTGAAATCAGTACTGAAAGGGGAAGAAAGAAAAGGAAAAGAATGGGACTATTTTGATTTTACGTAAAGCTAAAGGAAACTAACAGGTAAAGTTTTTACTACTGCTCCCTAGGTAGGGTACAAGAGGATTCTAGGGCATTCCCTTCTATACTCCTTTACTCCTTTTTAATCCCTACACTTCTCACATAGTTTAACATTTGAGTTAATTCAATTACATAGCTTAAGGGCAAAATGTGGTTTTTAAAATCTGGATCACATAAGGGAGGGAGTGGGGAAGCAAAGATTTTTCAAACTTGCTTTGCTGTCCCTAGCTCTAGCTTCTCTGTTGCAACAATTGATTGTTCCTGGAAGGACTGAGAAATCATTAATGTATTCTTTCTTAATTATAATAGGCACTTTCAGAAAGTTTCCTAAAATCGCTGCATCTATTTTCACATCTAGTTAAAATTCAATCCCATCTTCTTATTGTATCCCAACTCATCCTCTCTATATATTAATTTCCGTGCCCTTTTTTCCATATTTTTATACATAACCTGATGCAGTCTTTGCTTTAGATTTAAAAATAATTTCAACAATATCCATTGTTTATTAGCAAGAATAAAACACTCCATCTCAATATTACACATAGAACTGTTCCAATGTGCTTGTCGTGCAGGAAGTCATGCGGGTTCTCTGGTCCCACTCCCCACATAAGAACGCAGGACATGGTGAGGCCAAAAAGGAACACCCATGGAGCCATAGTTAGGGGAGTCATACCACTATTATTCTCTCTGGCGGCTGGGTTGGAGACACAGGAAGCAGGAGCCGCACAATTCTCAACCCTCACTGCCCCGCCGCTTGCAGGCCCAGCCACCATCTTCTTGCTAGCCCCCATTTTTTTGCCAGTGTAGCCACAGCAGTTATATTAGTGGCCAATGGCTCACTGGTTACAGCTGACGGCCATCCAATCACAGTTGATGGCCATCCAATCACAGTTGATGGCCATTTACTACCTGAGCCAGCACCTTTGTATGTGAGGCAGAGTGCCTGGAAACTGCGTTCTGGAGCTCTGTCCCCACAGTGCTCTTTTCATTTATTAATAAAATAATGATAAATGAATGACAATACCACTACCACCACTACTAAGAATAACGAATAAAAGTACCAATATATTAAAATATGTCAAAACTGTAGGAATATCCTACTTTACTTTAGGGAGTACTGTCCAGCCCCATTATGCAAATCTATACATTTAGAGATTAGAATAATTTGGAAAGAATTGACAAAAATTATTACCAAGAAAGTAATATGAATGTATTAATACAATTTTAACACACAGAAAGCTTTAATCTAAATAAAATGAAAGTTTAAAGAAATAACAATTAAAATGGGCAAATATGTTGACTGTCTAAAACATTCCACATATAATATCTATTCTTCCAAACACTTCCAAAAAGCAATAGCGAGTACAGTCATTATAGTATTGGGGGTGGGCAAAATATGTACTGAGCACTTTCTATGTGCCGTATGTTGCTCTATATACTTTACCTATGTTATTTCAATAACAGATGTCTTATAGACAAAGATAAATGCAAATATCCCATTTGGAAGAGAGTTCATTTGAGTTTGTGAAAATGAATAAGGTTCAGTAAATTTGTGAGAAGCGATTCTTTTCAATATGTGAATAACTAGAAACATGCACCATATTTGATAAATTGAATAGCTGTATGATGAATCAGCAGAAGAAATCTCCGTTGGTGGAAAGGGCCATGTGGTTAAGGGGAAGACAGAAGCTTAAATCAGCAGGCGCTATAAAGCACAGGTGCCACACAGGCAAAGCAGAGAGGGTTAAGGGAGCAGAGTGGTAACACAGAAACCTGTGATGTGGGCTCTCACTCAGGAAACATTTCTCAGCTGAAGTGGTATTTGAACCAAGAGCTAAACTCTGAGGAAGAGAAATAGTATTGCTGACAGATGAATCAGTATGTGCAAAGAACTCTTCAGTTTCCATGAACACTTAATAGAAGTGATCATAAAATTTCGTGAAATAAAGCTGTTTTTCTGAAGACTACTGAAAGAGGAATGGTAGTGCATCTTATTTACTCAAGACAGATCACCAGCTACACTCAATTTATGTACAATACAGAGTTGATTTTCCTATTCAGAGTAACGTAAGACATATGTTTATTACCATTGCTTCAAACTTTAAGAAGTAAATATGCACAGTAATGACAGGGTAGTTGTTGAATGCCTGACTAATGTATCCAAAACCAGAATTCTTCCTACCACATTCATTGCTAATATCTCTTGCCTGATATTGGAAGAGCCTCATGTGAGTTTGTCCTGTTTCTGAACTTGCTTTCCCCCAGTCTATGCTCAAAAGTGTAAGTAGATGAAAATCGAAGTGAGATTATGTTACTCCTCCATTCAAAAATATCAATGACCTTTAATTTTATGTAATATCCTTAGAGATACCCACCCCCACCCTATAATCATCATCACTCATTAACCTCTGGCACTGTCACTCGCTTTCCTTCAATCTCCCCGCACCCTCCTGTTTTTTATTGAGACTGTTCCTACCTCAGGACCTCTGCCCTGTTACTTCTCTGTCCCTCACTCTCCTCAGATTCCCATTTGCCTGCTTTTTGAGCTATTTCTGTTTTTTTGTTTTGTTTTCTTTTCTTTTCAAGTCATCATTTTGATAAAGTGGCCCTGATCACTCTTTATAAAAGAGCAACTACTCTCCTCACCACCTGGTAACTCCTTAACCTTCTGCATTCTCTGATTAATTTTCTCATAATGCTTACTATCACTTGATAAAAATTTTACTTTTTTTTTTCTTTCAGTCTCTCATTCTACTCAAATGTAAACTCTATGTAAGAAAGGAATGTTTCCCTTTTGTTCTCTGACAAACCTCTGATATCGAAAATAGTGGCACACAGCAGATGCTCAATAAATATTTTAAATGAATAAATGAATAGATATCTATGACCTTCTTTAAGAAATGTAGATTTAAACCTAACATCACTTCTCTTCCCTCCCATATTTCATCCTACCTAT
Source organism: Rhinolophus sinicus (assembly GCF_057876585.1). Classification (NCBI taxonomy): domain Eukaryota; kingdom Metazoa; phylum Chordata; class Mammalia; order Chiroptera; family Rhinolophidae; genus Rhinolophus; species Rhinolophus sinicus. Next base: position 172,974,962 of record NC_142516.1, on the reverse strand, counting down.
TATAGCTCCCCAAGTCTTTGATTCTTTTGTCAACATGTTTCTCTGACTTCATATTTCATGCACAGCTGTTAACATTTAATAGTAACATTTAAGGAATTGTTATTTAAGGTGAATTAATACAGTAGTCACTCGTTATCCACAGGAGATACATTCCAAGACCTCTAGTGGATGTCTGAAACAAAGGATAGCACCGAACCCCATATGCTATGTTTTTCCTATGTATACATACCTATGATAAATTTTAACTTATGAATGAGGCACAGTATAAGATTAACAGCAATAGCTAATAATGAAATAGAACAATTATAATAATACTTATATAACAAAAGTTATGCAAATGTGGTCTCTCTCTCTCAAAATATATTTTTGTACTGTACTCACCCTTCTTCTTGTGATGATGTGAGATGATGAAATGCCAGATCTATTCCTGAGTCTGTGCGACCATCCCTCACCTGCAGCAAATGGCTTGGTGTCACTCACTTCAGGGGATCCCTTGTTAAAGACTTCATATAGGCTCAATGCTTTCTGGTGCAACAAGTTGCCGAAAATCAGAAAACATTTTCTGTCTCTGTCTTCCACACACAAATGTAATGCCTTTTCCATCTTAACTAATTACTTATTACACAGCGTGGCCAAAACGTTTTCAGTTTGAGGTGCAACAGCCAAACTAGCACATATTGGTTTTTCCTTTTCACAATTTCAGGAAGAGATGTTCTTACCACAGATCTTAACAACTTCAGCGTATGATTTTCTTTCTTTCCTTAGTTTGCGAACTTTCACCTTTTCACTTAAGGGAATCACTTTATGGCTTTTCTTTGGCATATCTGAGTTGCCAGCGTCATTGTTCTTGTGCTTTGGAGACATTATTAAGTAAAATGCGTGTTACTTGAACACAAGCACTGCTATACTGCCACAGTCGATCTGATAACTGAATTGGCTACTAAATGACTAACAGGTGTGGAGCGTAAACAGCACGGGGACGTATAGAACGTGGGGACGTATACAGCATGGGGATGTTATAGCATGGAGACACAGGACAAACGGGTGAATCCAGTCTCTGGCAAGGAAGAGTGCGACTCACAAGATTTTGTCATGTTATGCAGAATGGCGCACAATTGAAAACTTATGAATTGTTTGTTTCTGGAATTACCCATTTAATATTTTCAGAGCGTGGTTGACCATGTGTTGTGCGGGAGACCCTGCTCGCTTCGCGATTTGTCATGTAGGGAGGCCTGCGGGGTCTCATCTCCCGCTCCCCACATAAGAATGCAGGATATGGTGAGGCCAAAAAGGAATACCCATGGAGCCATAGGTAGGGGAGTCATACTAGTATATTCTCGCTGGCGGCACTATACTCTCACTGGAGGCTGGATCCACACTGTCCACAACCCGCCATCCTAACTGCAATCCGCTCTTGCTAGCTCAGCCACCATCTTGCTAGCTCCCATCTTTTTGCTAGTGTATCCACAGCAGTTATATTAGTGGCCAATGGCTCACTGGTTACAGCTGACGGCCAACTAGCCACAGCTGATGGCCATCCAATCACAGTTGATGGCCATTTACTACCTGAGCCAGCACCTGTCTATGTGAGGCCGAGAGCCTGGAAACTGCTTTCTGGGGCTCTGCCCCCACACCATGAGTAACTGAAAACACAGAAAAAGTGGAAATGTCGATAAGGAGTGTGGGGACAGAGCCCCAGAAAGCAGTTTCCAGGCTCTCGGCCTCACATAGACAGGTGCTGGCTCAGGTAGTAAATGGCCATCAACTGTGATTGGATGGCCATCAGCTGTGGCTAGTTGGCCGTCAGCTGTAACCAGTGAGCCATTGGCCAGTAATATAACTGCTGTGGCTAGGCTAGCAGAGGGAGAGAGAAAGAATGGGGGCTAGCAAGAAGATGGCGGCTGGGCTGGCAAGCGTGGATGGCGGTTTGCGGACAGTGTGGATCCAGCCTCCAGTGAGAGTATAGTGCCGCCAGAGAGAATATAGTGGTATGACTCACCCATCTATGGCTCTGTGGGTGTTTCTTTTTGGCCTCACCATATCCTGCATTCTTGTATGGGGAGCGGGAGCAGAGACCCCGCAGGCCTCCCTGCATGACAAATGGCACAGCGAGCAGGGTCTCCCGCACGACAAGGGGGCTACTTGATGGTAGATATTGAGTGGGTTTGTCCAGCCAACCAGTCCCTTTTAAAAATCCATCACAATGTATATTAATTTATACTAATAAATTAATTAACATTAATTAATATGTTCGTTCATTATAAATGATATTTTTATATAAAAGCCTAAAACTTTTCAATGTCTTGCCATTAGAAAAAGTACATATCCCAAAGCATGATCCTTCAGGTCCCCCATGATGGAGTCTCAGTTCTTTTCTGAGTTATATTCTGTATTTTCCAACCAATGAAAGTACTTGGCATTCCTGCACATGGCTGTCATGTCAGTGGACATCAGCCACTCAGATCTCCTTTAAACCTTCTGCAGGAGCCATAGGTGGGGATGGCCTCCAGCAGCTGCCTGTCAATACTGAAGCCATGCTTCCCTTGGGCTACTTCACATCCAAAGTTGTAAGTGGCAGGGGAACTAGAGCTGGTGCCTCGGCTCCCAGCTACCCCATCAGCCTGGCCAAGTTTTCTTTTTCAGTCCTGCATTGGGTCCTGAACCTCACCTGCCGGATGTTTTTTTTTTCCTACCTCTTCTTTTACAGGTATGAGAACTGCATTGGTCTCAAAGCTCTGTCTTCTCCAGCTCCTCCCCTTTATCCTTCAATAAATCTCTTGAAGGTTTTTTCCCATTGTGTTTCCTGCTTCTCTGGGAGGATTTGAACTGACACACCGCTCCCGAAAAAAGTTTTCCAACTCTCTTTTGCTCTTCCTACAATGCTCTCTTTCTCTTTCTACCTAAGTCTTACTTGGCCATAAACTGACAAGTTCAAAGCTCAAATGTGCCTCATCTATAGCCCTTCTGCAATCTTTCCAACTTGTGAACTTTTATAAATATGATTTTATTATAGCTCCTCCTGTACAATATCTCATCCTCCCATTGGAGTTCAAGCCTCTTGATGGCAGGAATCATATCTTATTCATCTTCATAAAGTATAAACACAGCACCTTGGAAGTACTAGAAATTCAACATATATTTGATGAATTAGAGTGCTGAGGGTCCTTTATTAGAAGACTGTGAGGCTAGGATATCAAAATAAAGTACTATTTATGATCTAGAGCCCCTTGTCACATTTATATTTAAATCTTTCATAACATTCCAAGAAATTGGAAAGCAATTCTCTATTACAGTTCTGTATTGGCTAGTCTGGATCTGACCCACAAATAAGAAATTAAGAAAATGTCACTTTACAATAGTAGACAAAGTCCAAGACTCATGTAAGTAATATAATTACCATGATTCTAAAATATGTTAAACACTAAAGATCAGCATAATGGGGCTTGGAATCAAGGATTTCTTAAGCGTGCAAAAAGCAAGGCATTTAAGTTAGATAATCATATAGCAAAGAATAAATTATATTTAGAAATATAGTCCTATTAATTATTTCATCTGTTTATATGTTACCCTTTATTCTAGATTTCCATTTTTTCCCCCTCATAAATCACTTGGAGAAAATAATCTAATTTAAAAACCATATTTATAAGTGATACTTTTTATTATCCCAAAGTCTCTGTGTCACTTAAAAAAAAAATCATGAGTATCTGTTTTCAGATCTCTACTCATTTACAAATTCCTAAATCCTTATAGACCAATACAGTGATATGTTTAAATAAAAATTTCCTGCAAACTTCTGAAACTCTATTATTTCAGATATTGATTTCTACTTGTTCTTTTGTTAAATGAAAACCCAAGTCCAAAGCAATACTAGACTATCTCTTGAGCTTTCCAATGTGCCAAATAATTATTCAAATTAGATTATAAAACTAAAATAAAATTAATGCAAACTTCTTGAATTTTGCTTAACTCTGAAAAAGGTTTTCATTTTTTATCTGGATAAGGTTGAAGAAAATAACTCTAACACGTACAGTAAATCTCTATGAATTGAAAATAAATATATTCTGTATCTATTCAACCGAATATACAGATTAATGACTTATGTATTATTAACATGCATTTATTACTTCAGTTGAATTCCATTTTATAGAGTTTTGCATAATTAATATGGTATTTTAATCATGTTATAATAACAAAAGTCAGTCTGGAACCATAACAGGGTTAGATACACTTAGAGAAGTCCAGCGGGAAGCATTCTTATATCAGTTTTAAATAAGTAATTAGAGAGAGCTACAAAAAATGTGTGTCACTAACGTTATTAAGAAAAGAGGATCTACATATTAATTTAAAATATCAACCCACAACTGGGAAAAGAAAACATGACCATTTAAAATAATGTATACACAGAGAATTATAGGAAAATAATCAGTTCTGTGGCTTTTCATTACTAAGTATCCTTATGAGAACTCATCAGAGCAATGTTTTCTTTTTTTACCAAGTGTTGTTCATATACTAAATAGAAAAAAAAAAAAAAAAGGAAATGGTCAGCTGAAAAATGAGCACAGAGCAAAAAACATACCTTAAATGGAACAAGTCAGAGTATATATTATATTAATACAAGATACTCTGAGACTTGCATCCATGGCACCAGAGAGGGCTATTATGGAAACTGCCCTTATGAGACTGGCAATATATATGTGACATAACTCAATTTACTAGCATGTCTTGGGAACACTCATTTTGAAATAGCCTGACAATTTAGTTTAAAAGAGATTTTTAGTCTATTTCAATTTTCGAGCCCATGCAAATTACACTTAAATGTAGGACCTGCATTAAAACTTGATACCCCACTAATTTCTGGTATATGTTGTCAATTACTCTTATAATTAGGAGTGTATTTACTGATGGAAGTTACAAGTTTTATAAACACATGCTCTCAGTGTTAGGGGTCAAAAATCAGATAATTTCACTCCCTGTGTTTTCTTTTACGGGTAAAAATTTATGCTGTGAATGAAGTTTTACACTAGCATTGTAAAATGGCTTCCTGATGGAAACATTCCCTGTACAAAAGCAGTCAAGGTAGAGCTGTGAATATTGCCCTGGAAAGCCTATGTAGCATTCTAATCTCTACAAGGAGCAATATTGTATGCCCTTAAAGAAAGATTATCAATAACAACAAGCATAAAAGAAAAGATAAAGAAATACTCAGCTACTATATGTTGACCATTTTCAAATATACGTAGAATGTTGCCATGTGGACTATAATGTTCAAGCATTTATCAGAGATGTGCTATGAAATCAATCAATGTTGGCCACTAATTAGCATTGTTAACTAATAAGCACTGGAAACTTAGTTTGTCAATATTAATCTCATACAAATGAGGTGATAAAATGCTCATTCTAATAACTGGCACCATGATCTAAAGAGCAATATTTCTCAAATAGGGAGAGATCAATTATTTGATTGAAAAATAATATCTTGAGACTTAACTCTTACTATGTCCTATTTCTGAGACTAATATTCCAATGTTCCCTTAAATGAATTCACCAATAAATTATTTTATCCCCAGACTGAATAAGCTTGTTCAAAGGAACTGCCAAATGCAAATGACCAGTTGGGATAGATGAATATCCCAATATCAGTTAGTATTCTCTTGTTAGCCTAGTTAATGAGGTTGAATTCTGTAGAATTTATCACTTATTTAAAAGGGTTATTTATTAATTATTAATTTTAAAAAGGGTTATTTATTAATATCAAGTTTCAGAATCTGTAAGGTGAAAAAACAAACAAATAAATAACCCTTAACTAAAAAAGGACACCTCGGGCCAAACTTGTGAAACTAGGCTTGACATATACTACAGTTTTCTCTCTAATCATGCTTATATCTAAGGAAAATGCCATAGTAACACTTGATTTAATTAACTACTATGTAGGCATTACTGTGGGTGAAAACAAACAAAATATCTCCTATAGATTATTCCACGCTTTTCTTTTGGATAAAGAACCTGAAAGAATTTATCCTTTAGGTACAAAGCACTTAAATTATTTAACTTATTAACAAGTTATCTACATAGGCAGGCTCATTTGCACATTTTCTATATGTATGAACTGTAGTTACCATGATTTAGATAAATAACTTCAGTCTCCTGACAACATGGTTCAAATGTCAGTGAGTACTGTTTATCAGTAGTGGCTGATACAAACTTGGTAGAGTTACATAGTACAAATGCTGCTGCTAGTTGTTCAGTCCGCAAATTACTATGTATTTATCAGTGACTGATCTTGGCATTTCTTTCAAAGTGCACAGACAGCAAAGCATATAGTTCTGTTGGCTTCTCTCTCCCAATAATAAAACCACATGACATTTTACACTAATGGATAATCAAAAGATTAGTTGTCCAACAAAGATGAAGGTGGAGCCAAAAAACGAAAAGTGGTAACATCACAAATCAAATCTACATTGAGTATAAGTGAGTCATTGAAGAAATAACGAGTGTAGAGATATTGTTCCCACTACTATTCATGAAACTTGAGATCTGCAGCCAGAGAAACTTATCGAAGGCAGTTATTGACATAAATGAGCAAAGTGGCTGTGATGAAAAGGATGATGATGTCCCAGAAGATGTGACACCAGTGAAAAACTTCACAATAATGGAACTCTCAGAGATACTGTAAAACATTGACACCGGAAAGGATAAAATGCTTCTAACTGAGCCAAAGGAGAAGGAAAGGAGTATGACAATTCACTAAGGCATATATATATATATATATATATATATATATATATATATATATATATATATATATATATATACTTACTCCATACTCTAAGTTATATAATGAGAAAAAAAGTCAAACACGGTTGGTAAACTACTCTTGATAGATTTTTTTGTTTTTACAAGGAAATAAAATGCTTTAATCCTCAATGTTTCTACAGTTTTAACTTATAACATACTAAATCAATATTAGTTTTACAATTTGTTCATTTCGCTATACATGTATAACCTTCAGGAAGAGAGTTTTAATGTTTGGGGAAAATTTATAAGGCAACAGAACAATTATAATTTTCCCCATCAATTATTAACATCTCTTTACATGGTTTCCGATAGCACAGCCATTTTTAAGATCCCTCCCTAGTGTACAGTACCAGGGTTGCTTGTATTTCAAAGAAGGGGCTCTACTGGTCCCTATGCTAAAACCCTGCAGTAGGCTTCTGAATTCCAGGCCTTAAAAAAAGTATTTGATATGCTCCATAAAAGCAAAGATTAAAGGATACAGAAATAAATCTTCTTAGTACAAATTTTACAAATATGTGCCAAACTTACTTTATTCTAGTTTATAGAGAGAAAGGATTATATACTCTAATCTTCCTTAAGAAATCAATTTTAATATAGCAAGTAATTTAACCACTACTAGAACATAAATGGTCAATGCAACTTCTGCGTGTTAAAATATTTCAAACACTCGTCTCTTTGTCTCCAGGAACTGCGGCACACTTCAGATCTGTAGCAGTCTCCCTCCAAGCTTTGTTCTTTTCAATTGGCAAACATTGGCTGTTCATGCCCCATCCTCCAGTTACACACACTTTACTTATACAACAGAAGCCAACATGTTACGTCTTCTGAAGTCTTTTGGATCATCATAAGCACCAGAGACATTTTCATCAGCGATGCCAAGAGAACTGGGAATATGTTAGTTTACTTTTGCTTCCTCTGTTGCTTAGTTGGCTGCTTCTGCAGCAGCAGAACAAAAAAAGGATCATGCATGAAATACAGCTATTATTTATGAGAGAATGGCTGGTTTTAAAACAAGATAGATGTTTAGTATTCCGTTGATATTCCCCCACCAGATTGTAACAGTTCTGAAGGAGGTTAAATTGTGAGCCAAGACTGTCAAAATTTTCTCTTGATATAGCACCAAAATAGCCTGATCAGCCCAAAAGCTGCTGAGCCTCACTATTAGGAATTGCAGCTACTGTGCAATGTGAAAGATAGGCAATTTGGTCTATTTCATCATTTAGTTGTTGTTTTTGTTTTTGTGTTTTTTTTTTTCCTTCCAGGGTTATAGCCTAAAGAACAAGAATTTCTGCTTGAAAGATTTGATGGGACATTTATCTCTAGTTTTGTGGATGAGGTCTTAGTGTTGTTCAATGTACTACATTAACCCAGGTCTGATAGATCTCAAATCATTTTAGACTGAAGTTCAGTTTTACCCAGCTTCTTGGAGTGGGCATGCAAACAAGTTTAGATGATATTCTAAATCAAGATTAGTCTGCAGGCCATCTACTCATTCACTAAATTTTATGAAGCATCTGCTATGTGCCAGTGATAAATCTTGCATGAAGAATTCAATATGGACAAACTGGCTTTTTTTCTCTTATATCTTTTCCCAGATTTTTCCTTAAAAGGCTGATGCAACATAACTTAGAATTTGGGAGAAAGTCATAAAAAAATCCTAACAGTGAGGTAAATGTCTCAACTAATAATTTTTCAATTGTTGACAGGCTGGCTAACTTATTCTCCCCTAAAGAGGGAGAGTTGTCACTATTCCTTAGGAGGTCTTAAGAAGACTTGGGCAGATAGTGTCATTGTCACTTTCTCTCGCAGAAGAGAAAGTGTTTAACAACTTGAAGCATATACACCATTAGGGTTCAGAATGCATTAGTTGAGAAGCAGGAACAGTAAACTCTGTGAGATCAGTTACATTATCAAATATACGCTTTAAAAATATTACTGAGTAGTTCAAAAACACAATATTAGTTCTATATCAATGAAAAGAACACTACAAGGGAGGCAATGACTGCAGTGCCAGTCTCTGACAGTTAAATTAATAGAATCATATTTAATTTGTGACATGAAAGAAGGCTAAGAACAGTAGCTATAAGATTAGAAAATACAACTAGAGAGATGACAAAATTCACTCTATATAAGAGCATGTATATAAACTTACTCTATCTTCTATTTGTCTCTTATATCACCTTCATTCAAATTATTTTTCACTTAGTGAAGTTTTAAGGTTGTTTCAGACTACATATGCCAGAAGCAAGAGGAGTAAATGATGTGTGTATTATTTCCTAATATTCAATTTCACACTCAGAGGCAGAATATTATAACAAGAAGAAATAGTGTGTGAGGAGGATGAATAATTAGATATGCAAATATCACTCGTCTTTTTCCCCCCACTTTAATTATATACAAGTGAAGGTATATAATCACCTGTGTACATAAGATTGTATTTTTATTTGGCATTTTGTATGTTTGTTACTTATTTTCAATGCCCAAGATACATAGTTCTCAATGCTTCTTTCCTCCACGATGAGATAACAGTGATTCACCTGAAGAAGTTTATGTCTTTGGTGAATGAATCAGTCAAGTTCCATTCAATACGATTTTCTTGATCATATACCATGTTTTTGAATATACACTACACCCATGCGTCACATTAAGCAATTAATATATGAAGGACAAACAAATTTGCATTCTGCCTTCAAGCAGAGTTTTGAGAAATATTTTAATTTCTTTTAATAAAAAGTTATCACAGTGCACCAAATAACCAGTTACTAAAATATGATTATCTAGTTATAAATAAAGTAATTCTAAATAGACAGAGAAGTCATTTTTATAAAAAAAAATCTTCTGTTAAAAAGTGAAACCTCTATAACATGAATGTTCTCCACTCCATTTCCTTGTGTTTCAACATTAAGTTTTTGTCCATTTCAGGTGTTTGTAGAGCTATGCCTGTGTATCTGTGTAAGCTTTACTCTAACTGTTTCTGGAGCTTTTAATATAACTACAATGAGACACACATGCTATGGATCATTAATAGCACCCCAAATACATAGGAGTGCCCTTCCTTATTTTTCTTAATTGCTTCTGTGACCTTCCCTTAGTCCCAGCTGAGATGTTAATTAATCTCCTGAGATCTTAGCTAGCCATTTCAAATTGACCTTTGCCCCTTTGCATTGACCATAACTTCAAACCATCAGAATAGAAGAATTTCAGGAAACCAAAATAGCTACTTACTGAGTATCTGTTGAATGAATGAATTAATTAAATAATTACTAATGAAGACTACAATTAGACCAAAAATATTTTAGGGCAGTCCTTCTCAAAGTTTAACATGTCTATGAGTCATGTGGGGGGACTTGTGAACATGCAGATTCTGATTTATTACTTCTGGGGTTATCTGCATATCCCGTTGTCTGCATGTCTAACAAGCTTCCAGGTGATGCTAATGTTGCTGGTCCCCAGATGACACTTTAAGTAGAAAGAATTTAGGGTAGCAATAAAGCTTCATTAATAAATACATGGTTTTTTGGGTAGAAACCCAGGAGAGGGATTGCTGGGTCATATGGTAATTCTATTCGTAATTTTTTGAGGAACCTCCACACTGCCTTCCATAACGGCTGCACCAGTCTGCATTCCCACCAACAGTGTATGAGGGTTCCTTTTTCTCCACAGCCTCTCCAACACTTGTTACTATTTGTCTTGTTGATGACAGCCATTCTGACTGGGGTGAGGTGATATCTCATTGTGGTTTTTATTTGCATTTCTCTGATGATTAGTGACGTTGAGCATTTTTTCATATGTCTATTTGTCATTTGTATGTCCTCTTTGGAGAAATGTCTCTCCAGGTCCTCTGCCCATTTTCAGTTGGGTCCAAAAAATCTGAAAACATTTATACATAAAAACACGTGTGCTCCAATGTTCACTGCAGCTTTGTTTACGGTGGCCGAGATATGGAAACAGCCAAAATGTCCTTCGATAGATGAATGGATAAAGAAGTTGTGGTATATATACACAATGGAATACTATTCAACAGTAAGAAAAGATGATATAGGAACATTTGTGACAATATGGATGGATCTTGAGAGTGTAATGCTGAGTGAAATAAGTCAGATAGAAAAAGCAGAGAACCATGTGATTTCTCTGATATGTGGTATATAAACCAAAAACAACAAAAGAACAAGATAAACAAATGAGAAACAGAAACTCATAAACACAGACAATAGTTTAGTGGTTACCATAAAGTAAGGGGGGTGGGGAGTGGGAGATGAGGGTAAAGGGGGATCAAATATATGGTGATGGAAGGAGAACTGACTCTGGGTGGTGAACACACAATGGGATTTATAGATGATGTAATACAGAATTGTACACCTGAAATCTATGTTATTTTACTAACAATTGTCACCCCAATAAATTTTAAAAATAAATTTAAAAATAAATAAATAAATAAACAAATAAATAAATACATGGTTTAGGGCCATAAACACTTGAATTAAAAGGGTATTAGAAGGCACAATCCTGCATGAAACTTAAAAGTGATAATGATACTTGTTTCTTCAATTGGTTCTTACCATGTGCTTATAACATGGCAGGCACTTTCATGAGTTAGGAATTTATAAATTCACTGGAGGGTGAATAAAGAATGTTGTATACCATAAATAGGGGGGAAAAAATGGAAGTGACTGACTTAACCATTACCAGCTATAAAAACAAAGGTTGTGTAAAATAACAATGAAGTTCTGAATGCTGAAGAATAAAAATGAAGGAAATTGGTAAGCTAGATAGAAAATATGAGAAAAAGAAAGTATGCTATTCCATTAAGGCAATATTTCAATCACAAAAATTGCAAAACAATCACATTTGAGATACTGACATTTCCTAACTCATGAATAATCTGAGACAAGCATTATTTTATAGGTGAATAAAGGGAACAACAGGCCAGTTAAATCGTTTGGTCTAAGTCGCACACCTAACAACTGGTAGAAACAATATTGAAATTAAGTGTAATTCTAGTATTTTCGCTGAAATTATTTTTGCTTAACATTAGAGAGACTGTAGATCTAAAAGTATGCTATTTTTTAGAATTTCATTGTATTTTCCCTCAACCCTTGATGTTATATATGCAAGTGGTTATCAAATGACTCAGATTCAACTTCTTTCTCCTTTGAATACTTACTAAAATGTTTCATTTGGTTCCTCATCCAATGAATTTGTAAATTCATAACATGTTTGAACTCAAGTATTAATTTAAATAACTTCTACATCCCTTTGGTGCTTTGGAACTTAAAATCACATATGTTCTTTATTTAAATGACTTAGCTATTATAAATGTACATAAAACTGAAATTCAAAATTAAATCTATGTTTTATCTGTACAAAAATCTCCATAAAATGCAAGAGATGAAGATAATACAGTATAGCTTTTGCACATTTAAATCCACACTGTTAGAAATTACAAAAGCTAAAGTTTATAACACTCTAACTACAAATATTATCATGTTTGTTGAATATGTGGATTGCCATGACTTGTAGGACTTGCTGCCAATGTTGTTCTTTTACTGTCACACAGATTTTTAGCTTACATGCCTAAGAATCTGCGATCGCACTCACAGTCTTTGAATGTGTTCATATCCATTTTGAGCTGTCATATTTTAAATTTTCTAACATTAATCAGATTACAAGGGACAAATGTCTTATATGTCAATCATCCTAAGAAATAATTTGAGAAATAGAATGACTGTAGGCTTGAATTTAGACACCAGTGTTAGAGTGCTTTTTAAAATTGCTTTCTGACTTCTGCTTCCCTAGGGTAATTAATAAGTATAATAACAATCAAAAATCAATATCTGTATATGGTCTGTAATTGACAGAACACATGCATCATCTTATATGACTATTATCTATCAACCAAAAGGTGATATTAACATTTGTCTTTACAAATAAGAAAATGGAAGCTCGCTAGCTTGAGGGAAATACTATGAATTCAGGGGCTGTGAATTCAAATCCCATCACTGTTTATTACACCATGGTTACCTTTTCTGCATACAGAAATCCTACTTATATCAGGTACAAATAGGTACTCAAGCATCCTTTCTTTACTTTTATAACCAATACAATTTGTAAATTCAGAATCTCCTACAAGGAAATACTATACTGTTGCTGTGAGATCACTTCCTTTGACGTCACACACGGCTGATCCTGCTCTACCCTTTATTAGTTGCCTCATTTTCAAAATATAAGATACTAGTACTCACATAAGCATTAAACTTACAAAATGTGCATAAAAATCAATAGATTATTTAACATTCTGGCTTGGTTCAAATTGTGGTAGCAGTTAAAATTGCCTCAAGTATATCACAGTCTGTCTCTCTCTCTCTCTCTCTGTCTCTCTGTTTCTCTCTCTGTCTGTCTTTCAGTGCCCGATGCCCTCCTGCCTTCCATGATTGTAGCATACCTTGTCTGCTAAAGTTGTCAATTCAGCAGCACTAAACCACATGATTTCTCCCCTATGTTATTTCATTTTATTTCCCATAAAAAGCACAATGAGAAATATCCTAGGAGCCAGAGGTCTCTCTCTCTCTCTCTCTCTCTCTCTCTCTCTCTCTCTCTCTCTCTCTCTTTCTCTCTCTCTCTCTCTCTCTCTCTCTCTCTCTCTCTCTCTCTCTCTCTCTCTCATTTATAGTGTCCACCCACAAGTGACTCTTAAGAAATAAGTAATGTACTTTCATTTCCAATAAAATGGATTTGTTTTAAGTATTATTTATTAGTTACTGAGGTTCATGCTTTCTCCAAATGTTTTATTTCTTTCTGCGGAAGAATGTAGTTCTCTATAGGGATACGTTTTACTTATAGCTAAATACGAAACAAGACTTAAGATTTTAGACATATGTCAAGAACAGTTCCACAGTTTCTATATGATTTGACTTGTGGGTCTATGCTGAAATTATCTTTTTTTTTTCTTTTTTCTTTTAAGGAGGGCGCAGCTCACAGTGGCCCGAGCCGGGCTCGAACTGGCAACCTTGGTGTTATCAGCACTATGCTCTAACCAACTGAGCTAACCAGCTACCCCCCAAAATACATTTTAAAATAAGCTTATTTCAATTCTGATCTTACCTTTAAGGTAACGGAAATAATTTTGTCTCTTTTCTTGGATGGTTCTTATTTTATGGGATTTATAGTTTCTTAATATCAGCATCAAGCATCTATTATACCGTATCTGGCTTATGATACATACATGGAAAGTGATCCCCATCTTCCGTCACTGTCAGCTTTTTTATTATAGGCATTTTGCTTTTGACTCTGTGAATTAATATAATAGTATGCAATTTGTAGCACAGTTTTCAATAACATGGTTTATTATGACTGTCTTCATTAAACCTGTACTGAAGTGTAAAGAAAATGACTTAGTAACAATGTACCTGGATGTGGGTATAGCTTTTAGAATCCAGGCAACAATTTAAGAGAGAAAAGCAAAACACGCATTTTGAAGAGCCCATAGAGATTTGAACTACCACCACTATCATAACTCTTCCCCGCAGTCTATTCCCCCTGACTGAGGAGACAGTTTCAGTGCCTGATGCCCTCCTGCCTTCCATGATGGTAGCATAACTTGTTTGCTAAAGTTGTCAATTCAACAGCACTAACCCACATGATTTCTCCCCTATGTTATTTCATTTTATTTCCCATAAAAAGCACAATGAGAAATATCGTAGGAGCCAGAGCTTTTACTCTCCAACTCTAATGTTCAGTTTTACAACATCGTTAGGTTTTGTACAGAAAAATAATAATGTGGGTAATGTGAATCAGTTTCTTATATTGGCTTCAGCATTTCTGAGACCCAACCAGCCATCAAATGTGCTTACTGCCTGAAATTTTAGCTATTTAGTCATGCAGACTACTAGGTCACTAGGTAAAGGAAAAAGAAAAAAGAAAAAAAAATCCATAGTAACTTCAAAAATACATAATTACACAGTTTCCGTATCACACTAATACAATCCTGGCTAAGAATGCTTTTACCCTCAAAAGATGTTACCACTTGAAACCCAAAGGAAGCAGCTATAAGAGAACTTTAATAATTGTTCTAGTTAAGAGAAAATAAAATTTGATTAATTTGTCTTTGAAAGAGCAATATTATCAGCTATAATTTCAGGGCTCAGAACCAAACAAAAACTCTTCGTAATCACAGACTTCAAATAAAAGTATGCTAGTCATTTCCATGAGAATTAACACATCCTGCCTCTTTTGCTTAGTAGGAGGACAATGCACCTGTTGAAAGACAGCAAATTTGTAGAGATTCCAGAGCCTGTACTCAATATCTGCCTGCAAGGTGGCTACACAGTTACAAACAGGGGAACGGAATGAATAAGGCCATTGGCTACTAGGTGACATTATTATATAGTTCTGATATTATTTATGCAATTTATTTTGATAAATACACTTTCTGGTTTTAGGCAATTTGGAAGACAAGATGATAGAAGAGGTATCAGCTATGGAACCGATAGGTTTGGTAAGAAAGAGAAAGTGGAATGAGCATTTTCTATTCTTCCACTCCATGGATGTCTATTGCCTACAACAATGCATTTGCTTATATAACTGAACATTATCATACTCCCTTAGTCTATGGCTATGATATTAAGTCCTAAATATACTCCCAATCAAGCAGTCAGAACTCCTGGGTGGTCAGGAGCAGGGCAGGCCATTTTTAAGTAATATCTGTAGCATTCAAGGGCATGAATTTGAATCATGGACTAGTGAGAATACTTGGTGAAAAAGTATTTCGATCATCTGACTTTTGACTTCTCACATTTCGATGTCCCATTCCCATCACTGAGAAAATTTTACCACAAAACCCTTCTTGTTGGCATCATCATTTCTACCCCTGGGCTAGCAGTAGCTTAATACTATCTAAACAGCTCTGCTAACAAAGTTAATAATCATGGTTTGATAAGGGGCGGAAAGAATAAAGCTGATTTTATGGAAGGCGTTCAAGGTATTTTGTACATAGATATTTTGTAGAACTGAGCTGTGATTCCTATTATAAGAAACCTTTTTTTTTACTTTACACATGACGGAATAAGATTAAATAACTTGCCCTAGGAAGCAGAGGTAACGAAACAATGCCACGGTACCAACCGTGTCCAGCATCACTGTGTCGCCTTCCAAGGAAATCCTCAGACATTCTCAGCCTGTTCATTTTGGGTTTTATTTTTATTTTTGTGCCTGCATAAACACAATAAAATAAACACATATTTCTTTCTCTTCTTTTAAAAAATAATGTCAAGGCTGTTCTTTGAATCATGAATCTCTTCTATCCAATTTCCAAACCTTATGAATTTTCTGAATTCCTTTATTGAGAAAACCCAACAGTGTTACTGTTACAGCCTTTTCAAATAAAAGTGGCCCACTCCCATCAGGTTTCTTGTCCATTTGCCTTCTTCACCCATAATCTGGCCAAAATCTCAGACTAAATTCACGAAGTGATATCTTAAGGACGGAAGAGCAACCATTAGTTGAACATCAAGTTGTCTCCCTCACCTGACAGGAAAACTGTGAAACATTGGCTCTCCTTATGACACACAAGTACACATGTTGATTTAAAACCTGAGTTGTTTTTTGTTTTTTTTTTTCCAATAGACAAATATTCTTTCAAATTGTTTTGTTCATTTTTACCACCTTTACTGAAGCATGAATAGCACAGAAACAGGCATTAGTCTTTGCTTGTATGTGATTCAACCAACTGTTACTTACATTCCAATTACTCAGACAGCATAGAATACAGCTGTATCAAAGAAGTATTTCAGAGTTTCTTAAAATTCTCTGTGTAATGGGGTATAGAATTCATTTGGCTTCTATGGGAACTAAGTCAGTTTGCATTGGGACTCAAGGTGTTTCTTGGTCATTGCTTCAAAATCATGGATTATTTAAAATGATTACCAAATTCAGAAAATATTTTAAGGATCATATTTAAAATAGACAACATATTTAATATCCTCAGAACAGTCTATATGTATATGTAGGGTAAATTAGACAAAATAAAAACAATTATCAGATAACACAAACTGTGATGGCAGCCTCTCTATTAATACAAAAGATGCATAGTTGGCCAGCATGAAACCAAATTCATCAGCAGCACGATACGTTTTAGTAAATTCTGCCGCTGCCACTCATAGCTGTGTGTCTTTAGGAGCATTATTAGCTTTCTGCTCCTCGGTTCACTTTAATGGGCTCCTTGTTGTGAAGGTTAAATGAGATAATGTATATAAAGTACCTATCATAGTACTTGTCACCTACTGAGTCTTTGTCACCAAAGAAATGATCATTTCCTTTCCTCAGCTAAATTAATCTGAAACAAGGTCTTGTACAATACCTTATTTATCATGAATTGTTTGGTATTTTATATAACAACACATGGTCCAAATAACTGCACTTGGAATCTTTATACCCACAAAAAAGTCACAATGAAATAGAAACTAATAAGCTTTTACTAAAAGGAAATTCTGATTTCCCCACACCACAGCTGAAGTTGTAGGGGCTCCAGGCCCCTAAGGAACAAAATGCTAACTTTTATAATTATGCAAGCTGTAGTAAAGATAAGAGAGCAAGCGTGTAATAGTTAGTAGTTAGTACAGAGGGTGCCAAAAAAATGGATACACATTTTAAGAAAGGAAAAAAAAACTGTATTAAAATTGTAATAATGTAACCGATCAAAAAAGTTGAATACAAGTCACATTTCACTTCTGCAATTATAAGAGGTGCTCAGAGTAGTTACCATCAGCATAATTTTAATATAGTTTTTTTTTACTTTTTTTTACTATACAACAAAATATTTATAGATGGTTTTGCCACCCTCTGTATATTATAGAGAATGAATTTGTCTTAAGAAACCATCACAGATTTCAACGTATTTAGGGGAAAATAAATTACTTAACATCTACACAGAGTAGCAATGAAAAAGAAGGAATATAAGATAAATTGTGTGTGTGTGTGTGTGTGTGTGTGTGTGTGTGTTTTGAGGGAATGTTTCTGATATTGTATTTCACTTATCAATTCACAGTATTGTTATAATTAGATTACTATAACTGTTATAACTAGATTATCATACAACAGCACAATAAGCCACAAATGTGAAATTCTACCAAATTGTTTGAAAAACATTTTATTTACTAGACACAGAAGAATTTCTGAATTTACTAAATAAACATTCATTTTACTTAAATCCTGTCTCCCTAGAATATATTTCATTGCACCAACTAAAAGATGGAAAACCTTAATTTATTTTTCTGTAGATAATTTCCTCCTAGATGGATACAGCAATACCACAAGAATCCTCAGTGACTCAAGGACTAGAATCCTGATTAATTACATGAGGTTGGCTAAAAGACAACTTTCAGATGCTGTTCACATCTGTTTAATTGGTCTTATCCTAGGTTCTCTTTAGTACCACCAGCTAAGTATAACCATAGTATATAACAGAACAATCATATTTGAGGTAGTACTGCTATAGATTTTGTGTTACTGAATTATTTATCCATCTCTGTTTTCTTTCCCTTTTAATAGTAAATGTAAAAATATGTAAAAATCTCCAGTGTGGGATGGTGACAAGGCGGCTTTACGTGTGTGGGGGCAAGGGGTAGATGGGAACTCTGTCCTTTCTGCTCAATTTGCTGTGAACCTAAAACTGCTCTAAAAATAGTCTGTTTTGGAAAACTATATATATTAAAATGATTTTTTCTGTTTTTTTGATTTTATAATGAAATACGAGACTGGCGCAGTTTTAAAAATATTTTACAATTAAAATATTTTCAAAATATAAATGCAGGTTTAACTAAATGTCATTCTGTTAATTTCACTTTCTATTTCATTTAAAATTTTACCTGCATTACAAAACAAATTATCTATATTGTTAGGGTCCAATTAATTTGAAAATAAACCAGCAAATATAATGCAAAATATAGCAACAAAATATCATTTTAAATGGAAAATTACTGTAATTGCTAAGCTATTTACTACTAGAAAAGAGGGACACATTATGGCTAAAATAGTTAACAGCCTTTTAGGACAGGTGTTACATGAAAAGTTTTACAATCTATCATTAAGTGAACTTTCTGATCTCATAACCATTTGACCTATAGTTACTCTTTTCAGTAAAGGAAAAAGAGTAATTTTATATTTATTTTAATTTTAACTTCCTGTAACCCAACTAAAACAATTTGTTGAGTAAAAAACACATTTTTAAATTATTGATATAAAGAAAACTACACAGCTAGAACTGATAAAAACAAAGGACACAGTCAATTAAGAGCTAAACAGTTTACTATTGTGGGGAAACATTACCAGATAAGGACTTTGGAGTACTACATCAATATGCTAAGTACTTTTTTTTTTAATTTACTGGGGTGACAATTGTTAGTAAAATTACATAGATTTCAGGTGTACAATTCTGTATTACATCATCTATAAATCCCATTGTGTGTTCACCACCCAGAGTCAGTTCTCCTTCCATCACCATATATTTGATACCCCTTACCCTCATCTCCCACTCCCCACCCCCCTTACCCTCTGGTAACCATTAAACTATTGTCTGCGTCTACGAGTTTTTGTTTCTCATTTGTTTGTCTTGTTCTTTTGTTGTTTTTGGTTTATATACCATATATCAGTGAAATCATATGGTTCTCTGCTTTTTCTGTCTGACTTATTTCATTTAGCATTTTACTCTCAAGATCCATCCATGTTGTCACAAATATTCCTATATCATCTTTTCTTACCGCTGAATGGTATTCCATTGTGTATATATACCACAACTTCTTTATCCATTCATCTATCAAAGGACATTTTGGTTGTTTCCATATCTTGGCCACCGTAAACAAAGCTACAATGAACATTGGAGCACACGTGTCTTTATGTATAAATGTTTTCAGATTTTTTGGGTAGATACCCAGCAGAGGGATTGCTGGGTCATATGGTAATTCTATTCGTAATTTTTTGAGGCACCTCCACACTGCCTTCCATAACAGCTGCACCAGTCTGCATTCTCACCAACAGTGTATGAGGGTTCCTTTTTCTCCACAACCTCTCCAACACTTCTACTATTTGTTCTGTTGATGATAGCCATTCTGACTGGGGTGAGGTCATATCTCATTGTGATTTTTATTTGCATTTCTCTGATGATTAGTGATGTTGAGCATTTTTTCATGTCTATTTGCCATTTGTATGTCCTCTTTGGAGAAATATCTCTTCAGGTCCTCTGCCCATTTTTCAATTAGGTTGTTTGTTCTTCTGTTGTTGAATTTCATGAGTACCTTGTATATTTTGGATATTAGCCCCTTATCGGAGGCACTGTTTGTAAAAATCTTCTCCCATTCAGTTGGTTGCCTCTTTGTTTTGTTCATGGTTTCTTTTGCTGTGCAGAAACTTTTAAGTTTCATATAGTCCCATTTGTTTCTTTCAGCTTTTACTTCCATTGCCTTTGGACTCAAACTCATAAAATGCTCTTTGAACCCAAGGTCCATAAGTTTAGTACCTATGTTTTCTTCTATGCAGTTTATTGTGTCAGGTCTTATGCTTAAGTCTTTGATCCATTTTGAATTAATTTTGGTACATGGTGACAGATAGCAGTCCAGTTTCATTCTTTTGCATGTGGCTATCCAATTCTCCCAGCACCATTTATTGAAGAGGCTGTCTTTCCTCCATTGTATGTTTTTAGCTTCCGTTGTCAAAAATTATCTGTCCATATTTATGTGGTTTTATTTCTGGGTTCTCAATTCTATTCCATTGGTCTATGTGTCTGTTTTGGTAAGTACTTTTTAATTAGCTAATCCCTAACAACATCCCGGTGAGGTTGATATATCATCCACATTTATGAATTAAAATTATTTTTTCAAAATTGCAGAAGGTAAAGCAATTCTTCACTCTTGCAGATTTGATTAGGCACACACATACACACTGAGCACTCACACAACAATTAATTTCTGATCCTGAAGCATATCATTGAAACTCTAAAAATAGTATCACTGCCAAGTTGTAAAACAAAACAAAACAAAAGAAAAAAACAAGTAGCAAAAACAATAACAAAGTACACAGGAGGAATGTTTCTTTAAAAAAAAAATATTGAGCTACAGAATAGCGCACAATAGATAAATAAATATTAACCTGCAGAGTGTCAAAATACTTATATTACCTGTGAATCATGAGATTCTGTGACCATTCATATCTGTTAAGTAATGGGACTAAGTGATCTCTGAAACCTTGTCCAGGTCTGTATTTCTATACATCTAGGATTAAATAATATAATTTTAAATAATGTCTAAATCCTTCTGGAAAATGCTTCTGAAAATTAAGTAAAATTTTAAAAATCAGGATATTATTTTATTAATGATGGTCTTTTTTTTCAGTCTCCTAAATGTAGTATCATTTTTTCCTTACATTTTCTGATTATAAGTAATGTATTTTATTGTCCACAAATATTTTTTAAGGTCTTTATCTAAATCTTGGTTGTGATTAAATTTATTTGACCTAAATGTTCTTTAATCTTTCAGTGTGCATGACTACCTTATGCCAGAAGTGATAGAATAAAATAATTTAAAGGGAATAATACAAAAAAGAGTGACAATAAGATAAAGAACACTTTCATTTCCACAATTTGCTCTTACTCGATGAAGTAGATTTATTATTTTGGGGTCATAGAGAAGGATGGTTAAAATATCTTTCTTAGGAAATACAAAAAGGAGGCCTGAATACTGCATGAAAGACAAAACCAAAAAGATACCACAAAACAACAACAACAGAAAACAATATAAGTGATAAAGTAAAAAAGCCACAAATGAAACAGCAATAGAAACAACAACAAAAGAACTGATGAAGAAAGTGGATGGTGTTGGCTAGCCTAGTTGTTCCAATTATTTCTGTAAGTGAGATAGCTATTTAATAAAACACAAAACACTTGCACTAAATGAATGTCATGCCAGGTAATCCTTTGAAAAGAATGATCTGATGTTGGACTCTCTGAGTCTAGAATTTGACACTAAAATTCAGGGATTTATATGGTTATTATTTTCTCACTCCCATATTCCAGTCAACTAAGCAACAACAAAGTCATCAAAGTGTAAAATCAATTTACATAGACCTAGAAATACTGTAAATATTGTGGTTGCCATTTGTCAGATACCTTAGAACTTTAGCTAGATCCTCCAGTTTTCCTTCTTTTGGTCATAGGCGAGATTAATGGAAATCTGGCTGGCTTGCCAGATCTAAATGACCGTATTCTCCACACACATTTTTTTGTGTATACTGCATGTCAGATAACTAACACGGCCCACCTGAAACCATCAACTTAAGTCCAAAATCAATGTACTTTTAAAAACTCCACCACTAAATTTATAAAAATTCAAATAATTGAGACAAATATCAACGACTGCCAACATTAGCTTT
Source organism: Rhinolophus sinicus (assembly GCF_057876585.1). Lineage (NCBI taxonomy): Eukaryota > Metazoa > Chordata > Mammalia > Chiroptera > Rhinolophidae > Rhinolophus > Rhinolophus sinicus. Next base: position 172,952,753 of record NC_142516.1, on the reverse strand, counting down.
TTATTCTCTGACAATATATACTTAATGTAAGCGAGTCTACTGCAGTCAGTACGTTTGCCATTTGATCCAGAATATCCCACATGAACTATCTAATATGTAAAGAAATAACTTTTTCTAAATATTCAGAAATGGAGTTTATTGTGTTTTAAGCACAATTCATCTGGCTAGCCTGCACAATGGGGAAAGCAAACTCATCTACAATGCATGAGAAAAAGGGGAGGCACGCAGGTGAAGGGCACCGCGGAGAACACAACAGGACTAAATAGAAGTTGATATGAGAGGCTGGCACTACCGACTAGATAGCATTCACGCTCTGTGGCTGCAAAGGGACAGCGAGCGAGGTGTCTCTAAGGGTAATAACTTAGAAATACCTTTCAACTCTTCATCTAACTTCTTCCTCCAGCAGAGGTTAAAAGTAAGTTTGACACCTTGTTCTACTGCCTGCACTTACCCTGAGGTAATAAAAGAGACAATGAAATATAATAATGGGTCCCTGGGCTCTGTGGCACTGCATAACAGCTATTGGACCTCTCACAAAGTTCAAACACACTCTTCCTAGTGATGTTCAATCACGGAACTATATTTAAAAAAAAACCCTAAAACATTAGAGTAGACATGTCCCTACATCTACAGCTTTTTGTCCGTTCCTCTGAAGTGGCTGATATCTTCATGAATGCTCCTTCACAGTTTCTAAAGAAACTGACATTGTTGAAGACATAAATGCATATTTCATGTCAGCTGACCTACAACATACTAATTCATTAAATAATACCTCTATTTACTTCCTTTGATCCTCATTATAGTATCGATTTAAGAAATAATAGTACATAATTTGATGATAAAAATAATGATGAGCTAATTTACTGAGTGGTCAGTGTGGACCCCAGATTGTTTTATGTGGATTATTTAGATTTCTTTTTGCAATGCTAAAACACTTCAAGGACACTTACCCTTAAATATGTATGTAAAGCACAGCCTACTGACACGTAGAAACTATATCTTGAATCATACTAGCTTTATTAAAGTAAAGCCTGCTGAAATGCGGGAAATATTTTTATCTTGAATTGTATGCATTATTAAAGGAATGCTGCTAATTTACTGTAAGGATTAATACTAAGCAACTGCAGAAATAAGTACCAAAAAAGTAATCAGAGAGGTTTCTCGCTTACCTCAGCCTTACCAAAAATTCTTTCAGACAGACCTATAAATTGTTCCCTTCGTCCTCAGAGATATTTTTCAGATTTTTTAAAATTTTCTCCCACTTTTGCTTATCATCTTCTAATATCAGCACATACATTGAGAATTGCATTGTTTGCTTGGTTGCTTACAAATTGCTCTGAACTATTCATTCCTTCTCATCCTATTTGGTTGAAGTTGAACATCTGTACTTTGGGCTGCTCAAAGGTATTTACATTAAAAAAAGAAGCAGGGCAATGAAAAATACAAAGAGAGCTAAGAGAGCAAACTGCTAGGAAAGAGATGTAATCACTCAAAAAATGGGTACATTGCCCTAGAATGCAAAGTGCCTCACTAATAAAATCTGCGATTTACCCCTGAATGGTGTCAGCAGAAGCCTAGCCATGCCTATCAGACTGGGGAAGCAATGCCTGCCAGCAGGAGGCCAGAGCCATTGACAGCAAGCGTCTTCTCAGCGCCCCACAAAAAAATGCTCTTCCTTTCCCTTAGGGACACTGATGTGTTTCATATAAAACAAAATAGCAAACATCAACTTCTACCTTTTCATTCATGCTTTCAGAAAGATAAAACGTGAGATTCAATCTGATTAAAAGCAAGAAAGTGTTATTCAAAAACTGTAGGTTTGACAAGTACTGCCACTTAATCATCATGCACCAAATCAGCTTCTATACAGCTGGGACAAAAGGAAATTAAGGGAGTCCATTTTATGTGTGAATAGCAAACACACTTGGATTTTATATTTCAGCTTTTCTTCTGAGATCCAACGTAATAACAATTTCTTACAAAATAAGTCTTCTTTGAAAATTTGTAAAAGTAGGTTGCCAATGAAGTAGGTTATAAATTTGCCTCACCTGTTTAGCATCCTCTAAATATATATGCATTTATATACATACACATGCTTATGAAGGTATATATGTATGTTTATGTGAGTGTGTGTATATGTATATGCGTATCCATAGAACTGAAAATGTTGATCGGTATAGAATAATGCAACTCTAAAATATAGTAAAGGACATTTTTTTTTAATATTGATACACACATTCTAAATAATATTTTTGTGTGTATCATTCAATGAGTCTTTTAACCTCAGAGTGAATAGTCTATTGATTTTTACACTCTAGGTGCATGTTATAATTTCTTCAGTTATGACAAAAGTTCTCTTTCGGGGCAAACATTAATGAGTGACAATGAAGGGAAAAAAAGAGTAACCAAAATAATAAAAATAAACAATAGATACCAGTCCTGTTAAAAGGAATACCAATGCTGTTATGGAATGGAATGGAATGTCTCAATGGAATCATGCCTCAATGGAATACCAATGTGGCTAAATAATTGAAAATGTATAAATATCCACAATATCTCAGTCACAATACTGAGTTTTTGTGAGAATATTTCTTTCCATAGTAGCCATAATATTTATGTCAGTTTTCATAAGCCTTCTCTATCATAAAAGGGCAGAAAGGTCTTTTTTCCAAAGTCATTCTCTTACATTAAAAGATCAAAAAATTGCAAGTCTTCCATAGTTTCAGTTAAAATGCATTAAATATGAAGCACATAAGGGACTTAGCACAGTGCAATAGTGAAACTGCTAGAATTAGATGTCAGGTCCCTTGATTCTTAGCAGTTATGAACCATAATAATTATAGACTTTGTACACAGGGAGAATAAGTGTCCGTACATTAATTTATTTCCATTTTGCAATCTTGAGCTCTTCCTGAGTCTCAATCATCTCATCTCTAAAGTAGGTAATTTACACCTACAACTCAGCATGTTCTGAACATGGAATGATATACAAATATAAAACACTGACACTCAAAAATATTAGTGTTGCTGACAGTGTGCTCTAACATCTGTGTTTTTATATATAAAATAAAATCAAAAGTTCTATAGGATGAAAGGAAACACTTTCAAATAGAAAAAAAACATAGTGACTGCCCAAATTATCATCTTTTTTATCCTTCATACCTCTCAAAGTAAATAAAAACACATCAAGCCCCCCCCCCCCCCCATCTCGGAGAGAGGGTCAGAGGGGAAGCATGACAAAACAATCTAAATTGAATCTAAAAGGCTAAATAACGTAGAATAACAGATATTCTGGGAGAGATCATGATTAGATCTGAACTAATGGAACTATTTAAATCCACTGTTTGAAAGACAAAAGTGATAAAACAAAAATAATAGAAACAGATATTAGTACATACATGAATTTAATACACAATTAAATTGACAACAGAAACCATTAGTTTATTAAATAGATAGTACCAGGGCAACTGATAAATTTCTTTGAAAGACAATAATGCTATATTTCAACCTCTCATCACATAAAAAAACAAAGTCTCTAGAGAGTAAAGCAATAATACTTCAATAGTTATTAAAATATATAGGAAAATATAGGTATATTCACCTAAAATATTTCTAAACTTTCTGGCAAAGGAAACAACCATCAAAGAAAAGAGATGCCTCCACTATACAAATAATTTTAAATGTTTATAAAATGTAGCAAAATGTAAGTAAAAACCTGGGAAATGTCACACACGGCAAATGTTTTATATATATATATGTAGTATTATATCATATTATATTGTAATCTTTAAAATCAATGAAAATGTAATAATAGTACTGGGTAAGTAATAAAATCCATGAAAAAAACATAAATTGAAAACATCAAATGTGAGGAGGGCTGGGGAAATGATGACCTCACACTTGCCTTTTGAGAGGCTGAAATCAGTGTGACTACTCTGCTGGGAAAGATGTTGACAAAATTGAAAAGCTTTAAATCTCCTCACTTTGTGATTCAGTAACAGAATTTATTTCAAGTAATTATCAGGTATGCCCACAAAAATGTATATACTGCATAATTTCACAAAAAGTGACCAATGCTCAGAATTGAGAGATTATAAATCCCTAAATTCAATATAACTTCAAACTTGCCAATAACATTAGCAATTAAAGTTGATTTTCTTCAAGTGTCAGAACAAGTGCTTTTCTTTTCTTTTTTTCTTTTTCCTTTTCTATATTTTCTTAATCTTCTGTAATAAATCTTTATTACTTATACAGTCAAGGAAAGTATTTTTAATTATGCTGTAACAAAAGTGACATATGATGGACAAGAAGAAAGATAATTTAGCTTGCACTCATAGAACACTTAGGAGAGTGGTGGATTGCATTGGGACTTAAATGTCTGAGGAAGGAATTTCTGTCACTGAGTAGGCAGTGGGGGGCCATTGAAATCCTCTGAGCAGGGAATTCACAATTTAATAGTTATACGCAAGGCTAAGTCAACTACTTTGAATCTAGTTGCAAAGAGGCCAATTGTCATCAAATTGCAGTAGTAATGGTGTGGTTGGAGTTTCGTGATCTTAAGAATATGACGTCAGACATTTCAAGATAATCAGATAGATACACTTCATTAATCCATAGTTTTTATATGAGACATTCAAAGTAAGGCTTTGCTGTCAACGTCCACATGAGATGCAGCAACATTTTCAGCTTTGTGTGCCTCTCAAGGTTATCTCTGAAAAGAATGGCAGGACATTCATGTGATTTATAGGAAAAAAAACTACAGAAAGCACCTCATCTAAAATCTGGGCACTGGAATTTTCAGCATATCATGTAGAGTTTAAGCTAGATTTCACTGTAAGGAGAAAAAAAAATGTATTATCTCCCTTACTTCTAACTATCCTGTCTATGCATGGAATTCCTGGAAACTCAAATATTACAGAATTATATGGCAAAAATAATAAACTCACATGAAATTGAAAAAGGGCCCTTATATAGAGGATTGCCAGACTAGTTCTATCAATGATAGGAGCTGTTATGACACCTCCTTTTGAGCCATGTTTCTTCCCAGTTACAATATAGGTTTTTAACTGATTGCAGTTTTACTCAGCATGACACTTTACAAATAATGCCTTTGGATTACTAAACATATAAATCATGTCTGGTTATACAGTGAAATGGTTTTAACCTTTAGGATACCCTTCTTTCTATTAAAACAAAAACAAAAACTCATGATCTCGTTTTTAAATCACTTCAACTTCGCTGAAATAAAAACCATCTCTTTTCTCTTTGCTAGAATGTTCTTTTGAAACTTTTCCTGCACAAGGTATCTTTCTCTTGAACTCATATTCTCTCATCACTCACATTGCTATGTCTACAGTCACATATCTTGCCACCAACACTCTTTCAAAATTGAAACCTCCTGGCTTTGGGGTTGCTGTTTCATTCATTCAGTATTTTATGTCCTTTTTCTATAGTTGGATCACAAACTGATGTGGAGAGATTATGTGAAATAGCCTACACTTTTTTGACAAAAGACCAAAAATACACAAAATTGTACTTTTTTTTTTTTTTTTTGCATCAGGTAGCAATGGAATGTCTTTCTTTATCTGTCAGTTAATTTAATAAATTAAAATAATACTATTGGGCAAAGGAACTCTAAACTTATGGAAATTAAAAAAAAAAAAAAACACAAAAAACAGCAGAAAAACAAACCCAAGAAGCAGAACGTTTAGGCCATAAAACACTACATTATTTTGCTGCAGGTTTTGAGAATTGCATTCTAGATTACTGGAAAACAATGGGTCATTAACATGAAAGTCCGGAAACAAATAATTCTACATGCAAATTCTCTGTGTACCCAGGCATGAAGCGAGCAAATGAATTAACTATTATAAAACTTGCCTATTTGTGAAATAAATTTGTACATTTTTCATTAAAATTTGAAGTCATGATGGTTTTTGATGATGTACATTAAGAAATGATCTAATTTTACAGATTAAAAGCAACTCCTAGATGCTGAACGAGAAGAGGAATGATGCAGCATCTTTTAAAACTAAGAAATGAAATATATTTTTGTTCTCTTATTTGTTTTATTTTCTACTTTATTTTTTTAATAAACATCTTCCCATGTTTTCCCTCACCATTAAACTTATACATGTCTGAAGAATAATATTTATTACATTCCATAGATTATATTTTCAGAATTGCTTAAATGTACACTATACTAATAGCCCAAGATAAATACATTTAGTATATCAGATGCATATTTAAATATTCACATCATTAAAGTTAGTAATATATGTAATATGAGATGTATTGTGTATATAATATTATATATAATATATAATACATATTATATATACAATATTATATATATTATATAACATATAATATATAATATATAATATTATACACGCAATACATCTCATATTATATAGTAGTTTGTGGTATAGGGACAGAACTTTAGAGGGACTTTTAAGTCAGCTGGAACTTTTATCAATACTCATTTGACCTCTAAGACAATGATGTCATTGACCCAATTACCAACTTTTCAAATCCGTGACTGCATCAGTAAAGTGATAGTAATAGGGTTAGAATTAAGGGTATTTAAAGGAGAGTAAACAGTCGCCAAAAATTACGTTTTTGTAATTTTATCACAAAAAATTTATTTTATGATGAATCCCTAATAAAATGGCAGCATGTTTCTTGAAGTGCCTCACACATGGAAAGCAATTGATAAATGTACACTTGCTTGTTTCAGAGTTATTGTGAGGATGAAACTGGATAATTTATGAAAACTCTTGGGGCCCTGATTTACAAGTGGTTGCTGTTCATTCATTCATCCATACAATATATACATGTTAAATACCTTTTCTGTGCTAGATATAGTAAGTGCTTTATGTTAAAAGAGTGTTTTACACAAAATACAAGATAAATGTAAAATTATCAAGATTATATTAAGCATTACCTGTATTTCTGGATTTCCTGTGTATTAAATGACACAAAGGATTATATCACCATTAAGTGAAAAGCAGCAAGCTAACCATGAGTTATGAATATTTCATATTTTATGGTCAGAGGTAATTTGGCCATACTACAATTCTAATTGTAATATGGTATATTAAGGATAATGCAGTTCTGATTCTGATATTGTCTTTTAAAATTAAGTGATAGACACAGATCACTTACTTATCATCTGACAGCATAATTACATGGAACTGAAGATTATTCATAATAAGCAATATAGGTTTTAAATTGTGACAGTTAATGGGAATGAGACAGATGTGCTCAAAAGACACCCATGTCAAAACAATAAAAAAAAATTGTTTTGTTAATTTCAAGGTAGAAAAATTCTGCTTCAGGAAAATAATAAAATCTATTTTTAGAGTTAGAACTAGTCTCCGTTTGTACTGTTTCCATTGTATAGCATGTATTCAGATACAATTATTACAAGAATAAAGAATAATCCTCAAGGATATACTAGTAGGGATTGATTACATTAACACATATAATGACGAAAATACCATTTCTTATTCAAACAATTTTAATTAAACTAAGTATTATAATAAATAACTGGGTGGGGACACAGTGAAAATTTTAATTTGAATGCATCAATTTTACTTCCAGTGAATGCATATTTGGGAAAATATTAATAATGTTATAAAGCATAACATTGCAGTATGGAGCTACAAAGCAAAATGATTAATCAGGCCACCAAAATATTTTAGCAAAATTTTAGCAATTTGTCCTAATACTGTTTTCACATCATAAGTTTTCATGAAAATCATGTGGCCAATTTGAAACAAGATAAGTAGTGACCTCAGTCCTATGTCTGAAAAACATGGGTGCAAATTTACATATATATTAAAATATTATTTCAATAATAACTAACCCACCGCAAACTCTAACATGTCTGAAATCTTAAAGTGGTAATGGAGATCAATCATGTCTCACAAGAACAAATTAAAGGTGATCTTCAAATAATAGAAAGAGAGTTCTCTGATTCTGCCCCTTTTTCTCCTTCCTCTGTAGTTTCTCACCCTCATTCAACTTCAGATCCATAATCTAACAGTATTTTATCAGCTATGATCTTAATTTATTTTGAAGTTCTATTTTGCCAATGAGATTTAGGTAACTGTGTACTATGAATATTATCAAATTCATTTTCCTAAGTAAGCCAATAATGTACCCTAATCACATATTTTGGCATATTTCATTTTTCAAATGCATCTGTCTTCAGTTGGTATGCTTATAAAATCCAGTTCAGCTCAGGAATCTTCACTATTCGTAAGTATACATAAACATTCCTTACTCATCTTTAAAAGGTTTCTCTGAAATTTGTGTCTAATACTTTTTAAGCTGCAATCAATATTTAATACCACCCATTTGAATAAAAGTGTCTAGAAAATTCGAATATTTAGCATCATAATGACCTAAGAATTGTTTCAAAACATCTCCAGTAAGGCTAAATTGATTTTCAGGCTATTTTAGAAATAGTGAAATCTTTTATTTTAGATCAAAATAGTTCTTTGCGCTAATGAAAAAAAAAAAAAAAAGACTAGTTCAAATATGTATTATATTACTCTGGTATTGGGACAGGCTTTGCATCTTGAGCCTGATTTCTTATTTATAAAATGACAAAGCAAAGCTTTTGTGATAAATCCCTAGTGAAATGACAATGAGCCTCTTGAAATGCATCATATAACATAATTATATTTAACCATAACGAGTGTCCCTTACTATGTATATAAAACTTCCTTTCTGTACTGCATTTCCATAATATTTTAAAGAACTAGATGAGTCCTTGATCTCCAGGGCTTAACAATTTAGTCAAAGAGGCTTTACACGCACATAAAAGAATTTAATAAATAGACTGACAAAGCAACATCTAAGCAAATACACATTTTAAGAGTCCTTGTAATCTAGGTTTAAGGTCCTCATATGGAAAACCACTATGCAAAAATGTTCATTTGCTGAAAATTAAAGTATGGAAATGATTCTTTTAAAGTCACACAGCATGTTGTTGTACAGATGATAAGCCAGGTGGCCTCAGAATTGCAAGCTGGTACTGGTACATTTGAACCAGGTTCACTGAGATAAATAATTTCCCAAAATATCCAATGAGCATATGACCACCTTCTCTTCACCTTTTTAGAGGAGCCAAAACTCCTGACCACAGAATAATTGTTACATTTACAGCAAGAATTAAAAGTAAAATACAAATACTTGAGTATGTATTTAGCTTATGAGGCCTTTGAAAAAGCAATTCTGAGAGAAAGGGATATAGCGAACAAAAAGCACCTGAGGGATCTTTGTGGCTTTTATTGTATGGTTAATGATTGACAATTATTGAAGGCCTCTGTGCAACAGACATTAACACATAATGTCACAACAATTTTGCAAGGTTGGTGTGATCCTTCTTTTACAGATAAGGAAACAAAAATACACTGAGCCTAAGTAATATACACATTCATGAAATGGCTGAGCTGTGGTTGATATACACTTGGCCCTTGGGCAATGGGGGGATTAGTAGCACTAACCCCTGCACATTTTTTTATCCTATTACCTGCCCTGCTTCATTTTCTTTATAGTAATGATCACTACCTGAAATTACACAGTTTATATTATCACAGGTTTATACTCTTACTCAGTAGAATGCATGTTTAAAATGTGTTGCTGCGTTCAGTGGCAGAACTCCCATCCACAGCAGAGACATTCTATTATAACTCTCTGTGTTCACTGATCTTTCATCCTTAGCATCACAACAATTCCAGAAAAGTGATTCCCATTTGCCCACTCATCTGTTCCTAACAGAGCATATAAACTAATTATAATATAATATATCAAAAAACTAAAAACAAAAAATTAACTGAAGCTACAAGTTTTCCAAACTTTTTAAAAAACGAAATAACATTTTCTCATTGTTTGACTAAAATGTAAAAATGTGCAAGACTTCTGTTATCTATTTGGGCCTCCTCTGCCTTGTGACTGTAGCCCAATCTCAGTAAGATGATTAATTTTCCTGAGAGAATCATGTTACTGACCTTGGTGTGATTTTATTTTCTACTTTTAGACTCTAGTTCCTTATTAATATTATGCCTTCAGGTTGAAACTTTATGGCAATTAATTTTAAATCCACAGTATAATATTAAATAAGAGTATATTACCCAGATATAGTGAAATAGATCAAATCATCACATAATCTTAATTAGATAAACATAACTTTATCCAAACAAAAACTACACAAAATATTTATGACTCTATTTCTTCTGCCTTTGTCCCTAGAATATGTCAAAGAAAACCCTTGTTCACATTCCTAATACAGGTGACTTTCAATGTCCCATTCTTATAACTTCAAAATACTGTCAGCTATGAGGAATATTCCTCAACAAATTGTAAGTGAATAAATTGCTCTCCCTTTCATTACAAATAATCACTTTTGTTCTATATGGTAACAGGAAGAATACCTTACATTAGTGTAAGCATTGCCAAATCATGTTTCCTTTTGATACAGTAACTGCCAAAACTTTGCCCATCAAACACCTGGATCACACTGAGAAATGCAATCACTGAGGTTGGCAATAAAAAATACTTGTTTTGCTGGCTAGAGCTAATTAAAAGTCAAAGTGTTCAGTTTGGTATATCACAGAGAGTCATGCTTCATGCAATGAAACCCAAGTTTTACTTACTTTTTCAAATCAAGTTAGAGAACATGACATAATACTGTGTTTCCCTGAAAATAAGACCTAGCTGGACAATCAAGTCTATTGCGCCTTCTGGAGCAAAAATTAATATAACACTCGGTCTTACACTATATTATATTATATTACATTATATTATATTATATTATATTATATTATATTATATTATATTATATTATATTATATTATATTATATTATAGACCAGGTCTTATATTAGAGTTTAATAAGACCGGGTCTTATATTAATTTTTGCTCTAAAAGACGCAGTAGAGCTTATTGTCCAGCTAGGTCTTATTTTCGGGGAAACACGGTAAATAGAGAACATGACATAATTATAACTTAGTAGATAAGTCTGAGTTCAAGCTGCTTAATGTAAAAACAATTGGTCAATTCAATGTAAAAAAAAGTGGACAAATATATTATATTGCAATTTATTATTTCATGAACTACAGTTATGTTTGTCAACCTTTTTAATTCAATTCTCTCCTAAGTAGCCTTTTAAGACATGTTTTCTTAACTGTCAACTCCATGAAATTTTAATACTGCAGATAAATTGTACATCTATTTCTGTAATGTATGTATATTACATGTGTGTGCTTTATACATACAAAGAGTAATAGTTTTCCACCCCGCTCCTCCGGGAATCAATTTCAGCCCCCTTGGGTGCTACATCTCGCACTGAGAATGTATGCAGTAGACAGAGCTCAATGTTTCAAACAGTAGAGAATATATTTGCATTGAACTTTAGTGAGGCATTGGCCAGTTTATATAATTTAAACTGATCTCATTGTTTGTTTGTTTTATTTGTTTTTACAGAGAGGATTTTAAATGAAAGGAATGAGAGAAATGAAGAAAAGCAGGGAAATATTTTTTGCAGCCGTCTTAAAGCAATATATTGCACAATTATTCCATGAGATCAAGGTATTGCTGAACTTAAGATTTCACCTATAATTACAAATAAAGATTTTTAAATTAATTCTAGAACTATGCCACAGTCCCTTCCGGTGAATTCTAATTTTGCCAACTATAGTCTGAAGGGTGGGGGTGTTGCTGAAAGGGAGAGGAAAGAAAAAAGGAAACCATGAAGAATAAACATATCCATGTATCAGAAATTTTAATTCTATATAGAAACACAAAGAAAATTGCCTGGTTTTTTGAGTTTTTATCTGTTTATACTGGTATTATATAGCAATTGTCTTACATTTGTGTACACATTACATGAAAAAAAAAATGTGAAAGACTGAAATTTGGTGAGTGTCCTGATCGTCTTCCATCTAACCCAGTGTTGTCTCCCCTTCATTATTATTTTGTTGACTTTGTTTAGTTTTTCTTTTCAGCTCTGTACAGGTGGAATTTAAACTGTAAAAAATGATAGCATACAGCATGGGTTAATTTCAGCTGGTTTGGATTGATGACACGCTATTACCCATGGCTACAGACACAAAGCTATAGAATCTCTTACCTAGAAATAAACACTGTTCTATAACCATGAGTCTATATGTTGTTTTGGAGTAGGCTGTATCAAGCTGTTATCATTGTTAAGTATTAATAATTAGACTTATAATTTGTATCTAGTTTGGTGAAGTCTGGGATGGATTTTCAAAGGCCAATGGTGGTCATACAGCTAGGTTATGCCCATGTGTACAGAATGCCTTCCATCATGAGCAGATTTGGGGCTTACTGGCACACAGGTGCTTTGCACACATGCCAGTGGTGGCCATGGAGACAATGCACGTCCTGTGCAACCCACTCAGGAGTGGGATGACAAAAGAGCCTGTGCCTGATATCTCTGGAACCTTTTCTAAACAAATACTGATGATGCTGTTCTGTATTTTCTGCCTGTAATACCTTTTGTCAATGAGAATAAAATGATTCTTGTGAGTCCTTCAAGTAATGGTTCAGTTAGGGTGATTAATGTGTAATTAATACATTAATATAATGTAATTAATACATTATAACATAACACTTACTATTAGTAATACAAATGATTCCTATGCATAAAAATACAAATTATGTTCAATAAAACACAATTGATTATGTCCCTCTGGATATTGACCTGTTTTGCCACCATTTATAAACTTATTTCAAATTTATCCCCTATCTGACTTGAATGTGTGGAGTTTTGGGTTATCCTTCGGACCAAATGTAGTGACTTACTGGTTTCTTCTTCTTCTAGTTAATTAATTAAATAAAATTGTTGACATGCTTTCATTTTACATCTGGATGAGAATAATAATTATACCCTGTTCTAAATTTTATCGTTTATCAATTGAAATCAGAAGTGGCAGCATAGCATAGCTATTAGGACCAAAAGCACTAGTTGTACTGCTTAGATTAGGAATCATGTATATAGTGCCATGTGATTTTTCCTAGGTTAGCTAAATCCTCCAAGTATCCATTTCAGCTACAGAAAAAGGGACTGGATAATAGAACTTCCTTATAATTTTTAAAAATCAATATGCCTTTATTTTCTACCAGCGAAATGGGAATACTACCAGGTCCTATCTTATGCTATAGTTATTATGCTATAGTCATCCATCTTATGCTATAGTCATTATGCTATAGTCACCATTATGCTATAGCTACATATAGCTACAGTCTTATGCTATAGTCATATAGTCATCCCTGCTCCCAGGGATGACCTCCTAGGAGTACTGACACAATCAGTCAAATTCCATAACTTCTTCTGTTCATTCCCTTTTTCTTTGATACCTGATATTCAAAGACCATCTTATTTCTTTTGGCATGTGAAAACTCCCCAAACCTTGATGGAAACCGTCAAACCTAGAGAATGCTGGAACCAGACAATGCTAGAAATACAGCCACACAGAATTGAAGGAAATGAGATGAAAATGTTATATTATTTTCATTCTTACAAATTACTTTTAATTATAACTCTTTATTAAAAAACTGTTATTTACTTCAAAAGGAGAACATGACAAAATTTGATATATCTTCCAAAAATCAACTCATGATTTTCTCAGCTTCTTCAAAAGTTGATCCAGTGGCAGAGGAGTGGGAGGAGGAGAAAAGATTAGAAGGCTACTTGAAAAATGAAGTGCTAACCATTTCCACTCTGAGGACCTGAGTAGGGTAAATTATTGTTGAATTCAACTTGATAAAAATAAAAAGTCCTCTTGAGAATGAGGCTTAGTCAAGTGCCTTACAAAGCAGTAACTGGTATTTTCTCACTCTAAGCTGAACTGACTGAAATAAGACCAGCAATACTGATAAAAGCCAACACATTATTCTTTTGCTCCGCCCACCTTAAATAGACAAAATGATACTATTAAAATCATTATGTTCAAGGTGAGGAAAATAAGAGGTTAATATAAAATTCTATGCTCTGTTGAACCTAATATACATACTTTCCCCAAAGCAACAACAAATGTCTCTCAGAAATGCAATCAGGGCCTCAAACCCATTCTAGCAAACATATTGTGCCAACTCATTATTAATGTTACCTCTCAGGGAATTTCCATTTCCCAGTGATCTGGGCCAAATATTATTCACAACTTTGTATTATCATATTTTATGTTATCCATATTAAAAAGAAAGAATTTTATACAATGGAGAAGGACAAACTTTTAGGACAAGCTCTGATCAAAGAACCAATCTCTTAAAAAACAAACAGAAAAAAAATGTCCTGACAAATTCATAAAGAATTTATGATACTGACACTAATTGGTAGCAAATTTGACAGGTTATAGATAAGTGAGTTGTCCCAGTTGAGGAGCAATTCTGTAGATCCATTTTCTGTATTCCTTTCCATGCCAATCACTGAAAATCCTGGTGAAGGGGCCCAGCTGAACTGAGCCATTGAAAGCGAGAGTAGGGCATTAATTGTGTTCCCTTGCATCTTTTCCTACTGCCAAAGAAAAGCACTATTGTCCTCCTTAAAGGATTCCCTTTCAGCCTAAGGATCACTGCCAACTTCACTGAGAAAGTCAAACTGCATAGCCAAGTGGAAGTAAGGGGGTTTCACATCCAGCTTTGTTCTTGGGGAAGGGGGTTGTGATAAGTTCTAAATATAAGCATCCCTGAGCATCATGTTTTAAGTTTATTTTCAAAGAGGCTTGATGGAAAATGAGAAACACGAAAGTAAGAATGAGAAAGGAAAAAGAATAAGGTATAAATTTATAGCCTGAACAAAAGTTATACTGAATGCTATTTACAATGTTGTCTATGTACGCATGCTATGAAATTGCACTTATTAAGTGCCTCAGAGCCTCTGAACCACAGAGAGCAATCTTATCTGAAATAATAATATAAATGTCCACTTTCACAGATGAATAGATATATTGGATTAAAAAGAAGAAGAAGCTCTTTCTTTAATGTGACCTAATTAAGTGTGTAAATTAAAAAGTGTTCTGAGTCATAAAGATGTCAGATCTCAAATACAACATATTTGAGGATTTGAAGATTACCCACATATAATGCAAGAACTATTTAATGACTCCCCCAGAAAAGGACGTACTAGAATAATTTCCATGAGGAAAGTGGGTCAGTTGACCAGATGATAAGGGTTAGAACATATGAAATTTTAATAAAAGGATAACATTGCTACATAAATGGCATTCATTTGTCAACACTGAGTTTATCTGAGCTCAATAAAACTTAGCAATCTAATTGACAGGTAAAAGTTCATATGAACAATGTTAAATAATTGTAAGGTAAGAAAATATCTACCTTATAGGAACAAAGGATCATGTGCTACAGAAAAGTTTGTTGTGGATGCTGGATACGAGAGTACACCTATCTATAACCAAACAGATAGAATGTCATATTCATTAGACTTAATGTCTTCAAAGCTTGGCACTTGTAACAGGACTGGTAAGGAACTAGTCTGTACTTTTATTCACTGTTCTAGGTGGATTTCATTTTCTTACACTTCCTACAAGGGAACATTGTTACTTATTTATTTATTTATTTATTTATTTATTTATTTATTTATTTATTTATTTATTTTGTAGACGTCTGGGCAAATAACCCTACAGAAAACCTCTAAAACAACACTGAATATGGAAAGTAAAACTGTGAAATGCATAAGCCAACAATTTTATTTAGTAATAAATTCAATCGTATGGCATAATTACCATATGGTACAGCAAATTTTGTTTATCTCTACTTCATTAAAGTGAGCTCACAACATTTCTTATTTGTCTGTGAAAGATTTATTATAAACATGATATAAGCCAAGCAAGGTGAAACAGACACATACAACTTATATTAACTTTCCAAGCGATCATCGTATTTTGAAAAGCAAAAAGCCACAGAGTACAAAAGTATTCAAGTGAAGATTGGCTAAACTCAATCTCAAAATTTAATCAAGCCCCTAGACTTTTATATCTATGGCATCATAAGCACCTTCACACTGCAACTTATTTATACCAAATAACTTTTCAGAACAAGTAATTTTCTGGGTGCCACCAAAATTTACCAGGGTCAGCATCCAAATATAGATCAAGTAACATATTTAAATTAGCTTATTTGGTCATAAAAAAGCTACATGACCTGGCATGTACCATATTATTATTAATGTAGTTGCACCTAGGATTTCAAACATCTTCTTTGCTGTAGCAGGTGGTTTATAACAGTGAATATAGTGTTCCTGGTAAATTTTGGTGCAGAAACGGTGAAGATCATATTTAGAATGTGTTATGTAAGAAACACAATGTCCTTTCAGCAAGACTATAGTGGTTGGAAAAATAAAAGGCTTACATCTGAAATTCCATTGTGGGTCTAAAACCTTAGGACTTTTTTATTTTCCTTTTTTGGTTTGTTTGTTAATTTTCTTGCTGTTATGATCATCATAATTTAATCAACTGGGCTTGGATCTCCTGGACACTAACCTGGAATAAAATACATGATGTGCCCTTACATTCTCTATAAGCATTCATCCACGAGAGCTTATAATTATTAGCATAAACACTCACAATGCACATTCTCCTGAACACTACCATTGCATTAGTAAGTAAGGAATGATTATCCATTTCCATGTTAATACTACTTCTTTAAAAAAACTAAATATGACCATTAAAAATATCTTTCAAACACATTCCTAGGTTATACTGTATAATGTAAGATAGGTAAATGCAGAATATGCTACTCAGCAATAAAGTAGCACAGGAAAGAGTCATGGAACAGAACTTAGAGTCAATTAGACAAACAAAAAGTGTTCAGTCTTGAAGTGTGGCTACTAATAGAGGGAAAAGACACAAATTCATGTTTCCTTGGGATTCAGGAGTAGACCTTAGACCAAGGCATGGACTGGCCAAATAATCTACCCTGAGAGACGGGAACCGACATGTTTTAGCAAACCTTTAGCAGTGATTTGCAATGGCTCTTAAACAACTAAGGTTGGCAATGGAGGAGTAAGCCAGACACACATCATCAGGACCTCAAACAGTGATGCAAGTTGTTTAGGAAGCTACTCACATGGTCATGAGTAGGTTGGACTGGGAACAGTGTTTTCGGCATTTTAGTGGCTTTTGTTTTATATTGCCAAATCTACCATTGTCTTGTTTTGTTTCATTCCCCCCCCCCCAGAAAATACGTAAACATATGCAGAAAACAACAGTGATTATGTATTCCTATTATTGTAACTTTATAACTTCATATGCCACTCCTTTAATAATATCATACCATCCTCAAGAACAAAAATATTTTTAAATATGTAAGGAATTTAAGAAGACTGTCTATTTTGTCCTATTCTATATGTATGTAGTGTGTCAATCAAAAGCAGGTCTTCTAAACTCTACTGCATACCATGCCCATGCATGAAGAGATAACAAGCGTCTGTATAAGGGCACTGAAGAAGGCTGCTGGTGCATCTGGACAAGGCGTCTATACTTATATCATTATTCTTTGTCGGGGACTATATGCAATTACGTCATGAAATGTGCAATACAGGTTTTTGTCTGTACACAAGCCACCCCTGTGGATGTGGGTACTATCCATTATAAATGTGAATCATCACTAGCCCTCACTCATGGCTAATGCCTGGAATTAGGGGTTAGAAATGAGTGTTTGATTCATTTCTGCCACCCCAGACGTGGCTTTTCCTACCCAACCCTCTCTTCTTTAACTTTTGCACTGCTTCATCTAGTTTAAAGTACGACTTCCATTGTAATTATATCTCTTCCCCAGTGCAACAAACTCAATTGCTTTGTCATTATGGCTTACATAGGGCTTTACACATAGTTCAATCACATCATATCAGCATCTAGTCACAGAAATACTTGGTCCAGTATGACAAAGATTAGATCTCATTAATATTTGAATCCTCGGTGTCACATATTAAGTAAGCTCTCTTTAAAAACTTGCTGAAATGAATTGATGATATATATTTTTCCATTTATGTAATAATTTTCAGTTCTCAAGTTACTTTCTCAGATATTATGACACAGAAAAAATATAGATATTGCAATAAAGAGCCTGTATATGTTTTCAAGTAGCTGATAAACCTCGTATTTTGAGGAAATTAATTGCACCACTGCAGAAGAAAAGGTCCTACCTAGAGGCACTATTCTATTGAGATGGAACATTGGATAGCAAATCTATCTACTTATTAATCTATTTAACAACTACTGACTTCCTATTGTATACTCTGCAAGAACCTGAAGACACCAATTAATAACAAAGTCCATCAATTCAGACTTGAGTGGTGGGACAGACATACATACAAAGCTATGATAAAATAACTTCATCTCTTTCAGGGTATTCTGTTACATAAACATTTACTTTTAAAACTTGGGAATTGTTATAAAGTATAAGGACCAATGTATATTATAAGATTTGCAAATATAATTTATTTTAGTGTCAAGCGCAGCCTAGGACATATAGACTCTATTCTTGCTTCTCCTAGTAGTTCCGACTATTTGTTGAACGAGCTGACAATGAGCATGAGCTGTCATTTTAAAATGTGTTGAACCTGCAGGCCCCCTGAGCTACTGTATTGGGATTGGGGAAATCTGCTCTGTGTTCTGCCAGAGAATTACAACATATTGCTGCCTAGAGCAACGTTAACTTTTAATGTCTTTGTTGTGGTATCTTAAGCTTTTTTCCCATCATACAGAATAATTATTTTTCTCTTCCCTTTTCCACATTACTTTGTATAGAACTCTCTAATCTTTTTTTGTTTGATTGTTTAATATATTATCGGTGATCTCAAGAGAATACTGCTTAAATAATTATAACCCTTTCCGATTTTTTTGTTAGAAAAATACTTGTGTAATAGGAATGAATAGGATGTTCTTGATGTATGATCATGTGGATATTGCTGTGTCTGTAGGAAAATGTTTTGTTATAAATGGGTACGTGGTCTGGACTTGACAGTGTAGGAGACTTGGCACTATATGGGCTCTGCCATTAAATAAATATACGTGATCTTATAGAACTCATGTAATTGTCCTGGGCCTAAATTTCCTCACCAAGCTCAAGATCATTTGTTTTTTTTCTGTTTTTTTTCCTTTGTTTTTAAATGATATAGTTGAAAATGATGAATACACTCAATACACATCATCTTAAAGAATTTGCTTCTATCTTAAGGTGGCTAAGTTAGATTTATTGATGACAAGACCTCTTCCAATGTCTATTATTTGGGTTTGATTCCTGACTTTTTTTTCTTATTATAAGAACAACTAAATTACAACTATGACAATTCCAGCTGCAGCAAAGGAAATTCATGTCTACGTAAATAAAATATGGCACTTTATTGCAAGTATCAACCATTGTTTCTTATATGGTAGACATGTCTCAGAAACGGGATAACATCTCTGAAATACCTTCACCTCCTTGGCATATGATACATACTTACTAGGTTATTCTTAACAAGAGTTTCATGAAGAATATGTTACCACCATTTTACAAGTGAGAAAGTTGAGACTTAGTGTGAATTTCATAGGGAGTAAGGGACTTATTAAGCTGAATGTAACTTTACCATACCAGAAAGTCTTTCAGGGAGATCAGGCAAACAAGTTAAAAAATAATATTTACATTAGTTCACCCAATAAATTAATTCTACCATTTGTGAGAAACAATTCTCTCATTGTTTTGTTAGTGACACAAATATTTAAAAAGTTACTCAATAAAACTAATCAAAATTAATGTGCAAATTCCCTAATTTTGTGTAAGGCTTTCTCATTCATTATTTTATTCCTTTAAGTATTAATACAATTGCTTTTAAATTTGCTTCATTCCTCCTTTCAAAGTTGGAAGGACAAAATCTATTCACATTTATAGACATGTTACAGTAAAGGACCTCTTTCTACCCACCTGTATATGCTTACCTGATTCACAAAAGTTAAGTTCCCAGGAGCAGAAAGCAAATAAATAAAGACTGCCATAGTTTGCTACTTTTCAAAGGGACATATATGGCAGCAATGTCTCATAAGAAAAGCTGAAAAATGTAACCACCCAGAACTCCCTTTTCTCTTTTAGCCAGTCCCCAAATCCAGTTAGAACAAATCAAGACATGCTCCCCCATAACACTCTATTCACATGTTTAAGGCAAAGAAAGATGCTCTCCATCCTTTATAAACACACACTTGGTAGGAGAGAAAAGCTTTCTTTATCTATGTTTCTCTCTCTTTCATGCTTGGGACTAGCTGACATCCTACTTTGATTTCCTTGTATTCACATATCGTCTTTCTGAAGCAATTTTATGACACCCATCTTGGGTTAGTATGATGATAACATTATGAAAGTGCAATTAAGAGACAGTTTGTGCCTACAATTGAACTTAATATCTGTCATCTCCTTCTTGTTTAGTCTAAAGAAAATATAAGGCATTAGAGAACGAACTTGTTCTGAATCTGAAGGAGAAAGTAAAAATTTCTAAGAAACAATTTTAAAAACCTAAGTAAGTTAGTTGATTTGTGTACTTTTCCTTCATAAGACACCTAGTCACAGTAAATTATAAAAAGTTATTTATATGTATGTTATGTACTATTGCTCAAAATTAGTTCTATTAATTAGACAGTCAGTACTAAAAAATTGCCCAGTGTCTTATTTTTCAAGATATGCATCATCTAAAGAATTAAAGGAAAAAAATAACAAAAATACTCACTATCATGCCTAGCCATGAGTGAATATGTCTTTATTTTTTGTAATTTACACGATTATTCTAAATCATCACTTTTTAAAAAAAATTTAAATATAAATAATAATAAATCTAGTCTCTGAGCAAAATGCATGCAACTATTAAATATTGTCAGCAGTATGCTGTCCACTGGAGACAAGGAAGATCAAACTGAAGTAAATATGCTCAGGCCTTTGCCATCCATGACAAATGAATACAATT
Source organism: Rhinolophus sinicus (assembly GCF_057876585.1). Classification (NCBI taxonomy): domain Eukaryota; kingdom Metazoa; phylum Chordata; class Mammalia; order Chiroptera; family Rhinolophidae; genus Rhinolophus; species Rhinolophus sinicus. The sequence continues at coordinate 172,931,771 of NC_142516.1, read as the reverse complement.
GAAAACTCTAAACTCAATCAGATAAATGACTAATGTAATCTTATACATTCATTTGAAGACTTTACTGTTGCTTACTGAACACCAAATATGTGTACATGATTATTGTAAGTGCAATCAAAAATAAGAATTATAAATAACCTGTTCTCTTTCCTCAAGCATCTTTCAATGCTGTAAAGTAGAAAAAAGATGTTAAAAATTAATTATGTATCAAGGTAGAAGGCCCTATAGGGTTTCCTAATCAGTTCTTTGCTGTAAAACAATAAACATATGTTGGTACCCAGTATTAATTTATTAAAACCCAACACATTTTTCAAGCTATATTATTCTTTATTAAAGTTTATAACCTAATACCTACTAGCATATCAACCCATGGTTTTTTGTTTGTCTTGTTTTTTTTTCTCATGGATGTGGATCCTTGACCTCACCTGCAATAATTATCTTGTTTTGATTCATATTTGGAGAAGGAAAGAGTGGAGGAAGAAGCAAATGGGATCTTCTTTTGAAATGTACATTGAATAATGAGAAGTGGGAATAGAAAACAGATTAATTCCCTTTGATTTGAGATCTCTTCACCCTCCCTTACTGGGCAGAGTATTAAGATGTTCAAGAACCTTTATCCTAGATACCATTCACTGAGGTTAAGAAAGATCTTTCTGTGTACCTTCTGTGGGACGCATTTATTTTGACAATATGAATGTATTTAGATTCATCTCATTGTGTTTTACTAATTTACATATTCCCAAGATCTAGATGGTTCCTGGTACAACTTCCTAAATTAATAAATTAAGAAAGGACTTTTGTACGTCAACTTAGCCAATGACAAGCCTTGAACTGGAAATCAGGTCATGTGGAAGTAGAAGGGTCCTGGGCTTGGCGTCAATGTAGAGCACGAATCCTGGTTCTGTCACTCATGAAACTTCTGATTTTGGTCAAGTCTTTGAGCCACATTTTCCTTATCTTCAAAATTGGGATTGTTCAGAGATACATGAAAGTTTAGTGTAAAATTGATGTAAAGTGTGTTTGACAAAGAGCAAACATTCATAGACGCTCACCCCTTTTTTCTTTTTAGCTCCTAGATCAGCATTCTCCATGTTGTGCCACTAGGCCTCAACACTCCTTTGTTACAGACATGGAGCTGGACCTACGTAGTCATATTTTGGAGCTTTTGTGACTCAGCAGCCTGAACACAGTGCATGTGCATTTGTGTTGCCATAGAACAATAACCTAACCTTGTTAGGGGAGGATTAAATGCTTTCTTTAATCCTTTACTCTTAATCCTTATTCCCCTTACCCACACCTTGTATCGTCATGGTGTGGAGGGCATGGCTTAAAATAAAGGCTCTATGACTTCACCTGACTGGGGGTAGGACGGAAAAAATAGACGGGAGGAGAGGAAAAATCTCTCTTCTTCCCTTTGTTAGAGAAACATTAAGTTACAGAAGAATCACAACAGAATTGTGGACACAGCATACACAAAGGAGGGGGGGTGAGTAAGTATTGGTGATTTTTGAAACTATGTCACTTATCGCTTTCATTATCAATGAATATCACTATCATTCTGTCTATGCTACACCTGGAATTTATTTCTTCTTAGTTTAGAGCTGAGTAAAATATTGACTGTGTAATCTATAATCACCTCTCATATATTACAATTGGCTTATTGTCACTTCTTTTTGCTTAGTTTGTCTTAAATTGGACAGCCTTTTTCACAGGTACCTTGCTTTCTTCTGCCTTTTAGTTTAGCCATATAGATTACACTTTTAAAAAGATTCTTCTAAAAGTGTATATGTATAATTTTATATAATACTAATCTTAGTTGATAACAATAGGGATATTGTTTAATATGTTAAGTATCCTAATCTTCTATTGCTGCAACATTCTTCATATTTTAAATTAAGAATTTGAAAGCAACTCTTTCTATATTTTTTTCATGTATTTACATACAAAGAGTTGAGAGCTTTGAGAAATACAACTAAAAGTGTTACGTAATAAAATAGGTAACAGCCTAATTTTTATTAAAATATACATATTTTATAAATCATTAACTCAGTATTATTAATGTATTAGTATATGATATTTGCTTCTTAATTAAAATTATTCAAAGTGATCTACAAATTCCACACTAGTAATTAATATCAAATATAGCTAACATTTTATCATGTGCCAGTCAGTTTTAAGTGTTACTTGTACTGACTCATATACTAATCCTAGTAGTCTATTAATATCCCTATTTTCAAATGAGAAAACTGAGGTGCAAAGAGATTTTAAAAACATAGTCATGTAATATATTTAATAGGTATTTACACTACGTGGTTCCCCGGCCTGGGGCTTTAGCCTTTACACTGTAGTAACTTAATTACTGTACTGAACGTATTTCACTTCTATTTAACTACCTTAACTAACCAATAATATTGTTGTCTAGCAAACTCTGGTATATAATAAGTTCACACTTAATGTTATCAATAGGCTCTGTAATTTCAAGCGAAACAATATAGACATATAACAAAACCAATTTTACCATAGGTTAGTTAACTGATATGAACAAGAGTTAAGTTCCTTGCAGCATTATTCACAATAGCTAAGACATGGAAATAAGTGTCTTTTTACAGATGATTGGATAAAGAAGAAGTGGCACATGTATGCAATGGAATATTACTTGTCAATAAAAAAAATAAAAAATAGATGAACTATAGCCATTTGCAACAACATGGGTGGCTCTTGAGAGGATCATGCTAAATGAAATAAGTCAAATGGAAAAGGACAAGAACTGTATGATTTCACTCAATTGTGGGACATAAAACAAAAAGTGACAAAAAAACCCACAGATACAGACAACAGAATGATGGTTATCAGAGGGGGTGGGGGTGGTGGGAAGACAAAGAGGGTAGAGGGGTTCAAACATATGGTGACAGAAGAAGACAAAACTTCAGGTGGTGAGCACACACTGGAATATACAGATGTGGTATTATAAAGATGTGCAACTGAAATTTATATAATGTTAATAACCAGTGTTACCCCAACAAATTTAATAAAAAAGTTAAGTTTCTATGGAATTTCATCAACACTAAACAAAACAACATTGAATGAAACGATATTCAAGAACATGCCGTATCATAGAGTGAAAGTTTACCTCTTTTAAATAAACACTCACTAGACTAATATAGAGAAGATTTATAAAACCATCATTTTTTTTTAGATTTAATTTGTAGATCACTTGTTTAAATATGGACACAATATTATAAATGGTGGTTAGATGTCAAAGATAGTTACAAATGCCTGTTTCATCCATTATTAACTAATCATTAATTAAGGCATGAATGCTCCTTTACCTTGGCAGCAGGGAGGCAGGCATGCAAAGAAGAGAATACATAAGTTTCTTCCCTTTTCTAAGAAGGGATAGGGCTCACTCCAGGCAAAATTTCGAAATATATGATATTTGACTTTGATACTACCCAAATATCCTTGCTGTCCTCAGCCCATTTTAGCCTACAATATTTTATTCCATGGAAACCAAGATTTTTATTTCCTTAAGTCAATTGATCTTTGCTATGTGATAAGTGGGGGACACGGAATTTAAATGAGTAATAATATATCACGTACAACTGTTTCACGATGAACCTAGAAATGTTTATACTATAAAAGGATATTTCTTAACAAAATTAATAGTAAATCAAGTGAAAGTTGTGTTTCTAAATGAGGAGAGACAAACCCAGATGGCCCTGAAGGAGGATTTTCCCCGTTTGGGGTTGGTTCAAAAGAAGCTGGCTCAGCAGACTCAGAAACTCAGTGGAAGAACAAGCTGACATGGTGTTCTCTAAACACATTCTCTTCCAACACTTTTCTGTTGACCAGAAACACTAGCTGTACATAGTTGTCCAGATGTTTCTGTCCCTTGGTACCTAATATTTAGTAAAGCATTGCTAGGGGCGGGTGGGAGGGGGAAGGGTCTCATCCTAGAGCATTTTCCCTGCTGTGATAGGTCTAGCTATGTCCAACCTAAGCATTCTTTTCTTTGAAATGATGAGAATTTGGGTAACCTCAGTAGTGACTCTTTCCCTGATAACCCAATACACTGCAGATGCTAGTATGTGTGTGTGTGTGTATTCACATGTGTGTGCCCTCTTTGCACTACAACCCATGAAAGGCTTATGGTATGGGGAAGGGCATTTTGAGCATGTCCTTAATACAGCCATCTCTGGGGTCAGCTCTCCTATGCATTTCAAGGTTTTACACACACACACACACACACACACACACACACACACGTCTGACAAAGTTCATAAATTCATTCTAGAAAAAGTGCTTCATACCTCATTGCTGAATATCACTATGGTCACCTTCGAAATCCTCCCTTTGGGAAGCTATGCCCTGACGCCAGCGCTTAGTCCACCCTTCAAAGCAATTTTGGAATTCTTTTTCTGGAATGGTCATTAGAGCTGTCATCATAGTGAACTTGCTGTCCTGAATGCCATCAAAATGTCTTCCTATCAATATTTCCTTTATCTTAGGGTAAAGAAAAAAGTCATTGGGGCCCAGATCAGGTGAGTAGGGAGGGTGCTCCAATACAGTTATTTGTTTACTGGCTAAAAACTCCCTCACAGACAGTGCCGTGTGAGCTGGTGCATTGTTGTGATGCAAGAGCCATGAATTGTTGGCAAAAAGTTCAGGTCACCTAACTGTTTCATGCAGCCTTTTCAGCACTTCTAAATAGTAAACTTGGTTAACTGTTTGTCCAGTTGGTACAAATTCATAATAAATAATCCTTCTGATAACCCCCAAAAAAAGTTGACCTCGTATGTGTAAATTTACATAACATATCAAGCCATACTTTTTCTAATCACACTGGCATGGATATCAACAGCTCACATCATCTGTTGCAAGGAGTCAATACTGAGGACAAGAACACTTCTTTGTCCTTAGGGATCTATTGCAAATGAGCTGCTTATATGTCTGGCATTTTGTAAATGAAAGGAATGTTTTTTATAATTTTTTTTCCCAGATGAGTAGATGCTTTGGGATCGTTTTAGTGCTCCTTATTTTTGTCAAGTAGGAGGATATTACACAGGTATTCTCATCAAAGTAATTAGGTTGTTAGATAGGCTCTGCATGTGGCAGTTAATGTGATACATTAGTTAAATTGTAGCCCCAAAGGCTTATGAGATCAGAATTGCAAAAGCAATCTGAGTTCCCAAGTCCCAGGAGCCTACCCCTTTAGGATATACTTCATCTATAGTGGGAGGGAATACTGCAATAACAGATTATCATCATAAGTGTACGAGCTGATTTTCTTGGAGAAAACACTTATGTAAAGATCTCAGTGTTTAGAGAAACACATTTGGATATGCTGGAATTTTTTCACAACCCCCAGACATGCCAATCAAAGATAACACAATGCAAGTATCTCTGAGTGACACTTCAAGCTGCATTCCTAAGCAACCTGCCTCATTCAAAGTCAATGAAGAGACAGGACTTACAAGCCCATGCTGAAAAGTTATTGAAATGTGACTGATATCTCAAAGAAACAGTGTCAAAGGGTTGCATGACCCAGTGCTGAAACACAGCAGGGTTAATCAAAGTTATGACAGTTGGGTACCACAAAGGTCTGCCCTAGGTTTATTTATTTTATTTAATGCATATCACTCATTGGGTTTATTAACAGCCCTCTACTCTCCCCCTCTAGCATTTAACCCCATTTGTATTACTACTTGTAAACTTTTGAGTTGCTTGTGAGGCTTCTGAAGATAAATGTTGGTGTTAACATCGCTTTCCATTGCTTTAATTCCCCTAGGAGATTATGAGCTTCCACAGTTATGTTCCAATATGAAGTGCCCTCTAGGAGAGAAGGATGGAGCAGCAAGTCTGCAATCCTGTTCAAAGAACTTTCCCTAGTACATATATTAATGATTTACTGAAACCCTATCTATTCTCAGAAAGGGTCAGAAAGGGGACAGTAGAGGGAAGCTTGATCTTTGTCTATCTAATCATTTTGTCTCTTCACAATGGCAAACATATTATCCTGCCTTCTAGTCCTAACCATTTGACCACTGGCAACTTTCTTTACTTTTTTTTTTTTTTTTTTTTTTTTTTTTTTGGTGCCACCTCAGGAATCAATCCTTTGAGAACAATTATAACATACTATCAATAATAATTATCAGCAAATCTATTATATTTATATTTTATACTGAATGTTTCTATGGCTTCTCTTTAATATTGTTGTAAAACACAGAAGATATATCATCATCTGACAGTGAAAATAGCTAATAACCTTGCCTAACAAAAAAAGAGAGAGGGATAGAAAACATCTCTGTGATGAACAAAATCTTACAAATGCTATAATTATGTTCATGGCAATTATGCCCATGGTTTAAAAACCTCAAATGATTGTGGATTGTGATTACACGTGTTAGAAGGTAACAATGCATAATAGAAATTATATGTATGAAAAACCTGTGTGTGTATGTTTCAATAAAATATTCTGGCCACATTTCAACTTTTTCATTTGGGTCCAATATTTCTCAGCTTTTACTTTTATTTTTATGTTTATTTTTTTTTTTTACCGTGTGAATCTATTAGGAATGAGCTAGTGGTTTAAAATAGTACAGTCACAAACCTTAACACAACTGACTACTAAGTGTTTAAGTATCTGCTCTTCCCTGGAATCAAATACATATATATATACTGTATATATATTCTCTCAATATACTCTCTCCATATATTATTGGTAGCTGAAAGACCTAGAAAAGAAATTTGGTGTTTTTATGGTGCCAAACAGTTCTACTAAAAAATAAGTAATAAGTCTGACAATATCAAGTAAGTTCTCTATTCTGGAATCAATCCACAGTTCATATTAAAGTCTTTCACAATAATACAAAAATAAAATAAAAGAGAAAAATGACAGTAAAATGACTACATTCCTTATTATTATTTAATTTTTTTCTAAAAGGATGAGAGTTAGACTTCAGAAAGATCACCTTGGAAAGAGAGAATATCAAACATGACTAGCAATGGACTTTTCTTTTAGGAAGAATAATGGTTTAATGTTTAATTAATCTTATCCATTTCTGCATTTATGGGAAGGCAGAGAAGAGTCTGCTTTATAATGTAGAAAATTAAATATTAAAACCCTGGTGCCTACCAGACTTACATTTTCTTATTATGAATGAGCATTTTCACTTTCTGAACACACAAAGAAAGAAACTGGAGATAGATGTAGTCACTTAGCTCTGCAGGAAAGGATTATTTCAATGAATCTCTTTTGCTATCTTGCTACTAGAAACAAAACACATCAAAAATGAGTAAGTGTTTAAAACCAAAACAAAAAAATGCAATATTATAATGACTATCATATGTAATATAAATCCTTAATGCTAAATGTAATAATAAGGGAATTATTCAGTCTTTTTTTCATGTATGAATTTTCCAATATTCATAGACCTGATACTCCAAATAATATATCGCTTAAAGGATGTTACAATAATTTTAATATTCTATTATGCTTCTTTTAGTGAGGACATTGAAATAAGATGTTAATTATCAATAATAAAATTCTGCCAGATTAAAATACAAAAATAACAATTGAGAACAATGAAAAGATCAAATATGTAATTCAAATTGGTGCCTATTTACATTACATACAGTTTGGGCCAGATGAATATTTTATAATCAAATATAAAATTTTAACTTATATTTTAAACTGTCATTTGGAACTTTGGTCTCCAAAGTACTATTTATCATGATACATTGTAGAAAGGGTCAAGGAAGTGGCCATATCACAGGAATCCCACCTGTGATAAACTCATCTCTACTGATCATCACACATACTTTGCCTCTCTCACTCCTGAGAAAATATAATTGATTTAAAAGGAAAAGAATGTGACATACTTTACAAATATCAGGCCTAAATTTAACGGGTTAATGTGTGATTTAACATGGAAAATTCTTCCAATTTTTTGGTGTGCATTTCTGAACTTGTTGACATCTTGATTGCTAACCAACCCTATAATTTGTTGCTTCTAAGATTAAGCCATGATAGAAAATATTACATTCACAAAATCTCAGCAACATGGTATTTTTCAAAATTGCTTATTAGAAAGCAATAATAACAATTATGGGGAAATGTAGCAGGAAAATGGGGAACACTTAGAAAAAGTGTGGGAAATAAATAAAATCCAAAGACACTAAGTTTTTATGTTATGTTTCACATGGTCATCATCAACTACAATACAGTGTGAGCTTTTGGGTGCTGCCTGGGACAGATGCCTCTGAGAAAGACATTGCAAGATTACAAATATGATGAGCATATGATTTCAGTTACAATAGACTTTGTTCTGATAATAGAAGACAACCTGTCAATGAGAACTCAAGCATTGCCCACACATGCATCTGTGCATTTGATTCTGTGACCCAACACCAAGTCTTAGTCAAATGCCCACCTGAAACCTCTGCTGCTATTATAAGGACGGAGGTGCTTTCTTTCCACAGGAATTACACATGCAGGTGTCTTGTCCAATTTAATTAGCTAACAATTTGCTATGTACCTATAGATATGACTTAAGTTTCTATTGGTAAGTTTTATACAAGTATGAGGAATCAGAGAGTTAGAAAATTAACACTGATTTTCTAATTGGGGAAACAAGGAAACAATGATGTTTACTTCAGCTTCTGTTTTCATTTCTTTCCTATTTGCAACCAATGCTCCCATTTAACCATGTTACTTAGTACCTTCCCACTACCAGGAACATATCTGAATTGCTGGACATACAGTCCCCATTCCTCTCCCCTCTCACCTTCCAATCCATAATGAAACGATGACCTCTTTCAAGAAAATGTTCCTGATTTCTCCAGCTAGAAATATCTCAGGAGTCCACTATTGAGTTTACTTTTTGTTATCTTTGTAAACTGAAAATACAGTTCAAAGATCTTCCCTTTGTACCATATTTAAATTAATAACTTAAGATATAGAAGGCATGTGTGTCAAATAGATATCACATAGTTCCTAGCAACAATGATAGATAACAAAAACTCAAAATAAGTCTAATAGATTATAATAATGGATAAAAATCAACAACATAGAAGTTAAAAGTTATTAATCTACAGTATATTTCATTAAAAATAAGTGACTTTAAATGTATGACTACAGATATGGTGGACAAAGTATGTATCAAAAAAAAAAATGAGGTCCTCAATGTATCCATTGGTAAGTAAAATTCAAGAATTCAATACAAAATGTGTTTTCTGAATTCCTGAAATACTCATTTTATATATCAGAGTTAAAGATGGCATTTTCTTATATTTCAGTGATGTCCCTCAAAATACAAATTCATAGATCAGTTGACCACATCATCAGAGACAAGACTTCAAATGTATTCTCCCACAGTCAGGCTATATATAGGCAATCCCATGTCCACATAAAATCTGTGTATCAGATTTTTGAACAAGAAATGCAAGATCTCAAAAAATAAATTATATTTGGAATATGACATCTGGATCGATCTACAATAGAAGAGGGGCTTGATATGCTCCTTCAAAACTTTGGTAGAAGCAAGTTGATCCATCCATTTTCAGTTCACAAGGTAAAAAGAGGAAACACAGATAAAAATAACAGATGTAGATTTTTAAATAGACTTGTAACTGAAGGCTTATCATAAAATAGGTTACCCTTAAAAATGATGGATACATCTGATTAGAGGCTGAATGAGGGTCTAAAGAATATGGAATTGGAACTGTTACATTACTTGAAAAGTTGAATTTCATGAGTACAAGGTCTTCTGCAACTCCACAATTCTATAATTTCAAATCTAAGTTCTATGTCATAACATTAGAGAAAAAGACAACCCCTTTTCATTAGTTTAGTGCTCTATGGAGCCCTGACCTATATCAAAGGGAGATAAAAGATTTGCCTAAGAGGAGAATTGGAACAAACCCAGATTCCCTGGCAGGCAGTTTGTGTTTCATCTAAATGACTGCATTACCTCTTCTTGTGTTGCTCATCTAGAAATGAAAGGTTATAAAAAAGACATCACTAAGAAAAAAACCTTAATAATCAAGGTTAGACCCTTCATGCAATAAATTAATCAAAAGCAATGCTAGCAAGATTGACTATTTCATGGACTACTTTTGTTTAGAAAAATCATGAGGTCTCATGTGTTCATTTAAAAAGTCCACAGTGAGGGTAATATGAGAAAAACTTGTACTTAAAGCTATCTGTGAATGTTCACAGAGAGGTCTCTTAAAATAGAGAGAAATTAAAATATATTAAAGCAGGTCAGAAGGACTCCCACTCTTGAAAATTTGCACTCTTGAAAATTTGCATCCATAGTATTTTGATGACGTTAAAATATTTATATACAATAATTATATTTTCATGTTGAGCAATTTTACTTCTAATAAAAGTAACTACTTTTTGTAACATCTTCCAAGAGAGCCTCTAAGTGATTCCAAAATATCTATAAAAACCAATGTTGACAAAAATATGCAATTTAAAAACAAAAGTCCTAATAGTTGTATCCTCTTCTTTTCCCATTTTCAATATAGCAAAGATCAGTATTCAGGAGAATTTAAAATTCAAAACACTCCCCGAGGTTCTTAGATATAGGTCATTTCATTTAGATAAAAACACAAACTTGTAATAAGTGACATAAATCACCCTTTATCACAGAATTAGCTGTTTTAATAATCCAGAATAAGCCATTCCTTTTGGCACTCTAATTCACCATGGTTCATATACATGGCCACCCCAGGGGGACCTGGATTCACTAGGCCTGCTGCTCACGCAGCATTAAAATGACCCTGGAGACTCAGTCACTGAAATGTTGGTCCCATGCCCAATTCTCTCTTGCTGCATTTTCCTCTAACATATGCATGCTTCTTCATTTAAAGCATAGTTGTTGTTTTTTTTTCTTCTTTTTATTTATTTTTTTCTGAAGAGCACAGTTTTAAGGACTACAAGCTGAATTACTGGGTGTCTTGCTGCTATGATACATCTGCAAATACTTCCAAACAGCAGCATATATAAATCTAGCAACATGCATGAGAGCAAACAAGCCATCTATAAATGCACTCAAGGGGCTTCTAAAACAATATAAAAGTGGCATCTGGAATGGGTGAGATGGCAATTTAACCTCCTCAACTATTCATCCAAATTTATGTTTAAAACTCTTTCAAGCAACTGATTAGTTAAAGAGAAAAAAGTTATGTTGTGCTGGTTGATTATTCTGCCATAGAAACTGGAAAGAAGCTGTAGTTACAAGGTGTCAATGACCTGTGAGGAATGAGATTTATCTAGTCCTCTGTATAATATGCAAAGGTTTACGAAAATCATTCTTTGGTAGGAAAATTACGTTAACTATTATTGTTAATAATAATGCATTTCATTGATTCTATGATGCTGTCAATTGTGCAACATATTATGATTTCATATGCCCTTAAAAATGTTGTCAGTTTTAAGATGCCATTGATTGCAAGGTGCAGCAAATTTCAGAAATATCAAAATTTCTGTTGTGAATTGTTAAAATAAATGAATATTTTATAGTTTTTATTTTGATAACTGTTTTATGATGCTATGACTTAGGGGTGGGTAGAGGCACTTAGGGGGTATCATAATCAGCTTAAACAGAACATTTGGCTTCAAAGCTCAGCTAGGGAAAAAAATAATCTAAACTCCAGCTGTGTATATCCAATTTATATTTTCTACATCTCCCTCAATTTTCTTCCCACAGTTCTCATTTTATAAGGGGTATTTTCTGTCTTTTTCTTTTCTTCTTTTCTTTTTTTTAATCTGTTTCACTTTGATTCACATAAAGCTTACGGTTTTCTAAAGTTATAAGGTGGAACATTGAAACAAATATCAGCGCTTCACTGCCAAGGTAATTTCACAATAAGAACACTGGTAGGCATTATTTAAGAGATACAAATAATTAGCTGCTTATAAGTAGTAGAGTTTTGAGGGTAGGCTGTACGCAATGTGATCAAATAATACAGTGAATGTTTAAATTAAATATATATATATTACAGTAAAAAACACATTGCCATTAATCCCCCTCAAAATACCCTCCTCGCTTTGAGCACACTTATCATTATTGCCACTTTCTGAAACAGTTCTATACGTCCTCTATCGTGAGTGTCTTTAGTTGTGCTGTTGTGGCTGCCTCGATGTCCTGAATCAATTCAAAACGTTTACCTTTCATGGTCATTTTGACTTCGTGGAAGAGCCAGAAGTCACCCGGTGCCACATCCAGTGAATAAGGAGGAAGAGGACACACCGTAAGGTTTTTATTTGACAGAAATTGCTGTACCAGAGTGATATGTGACACAGAGACTTTCCGTTATGATCACAAAATATGGTGAATGCTGCTGCTGTGTCCCATCCAACGCAAAGGCAGGGATCTTCAATATGGGAAGCGGAGCGCTGAACATTTATAACAACTTGTTCAGTGCAGTCAGTCTGGTGTGAGCTATGGTTGAGAGAAGGTGTGTTTTAAAGTGTACTGTAAATCATCCTCCATCATCCTCCGTGTCACACATCTCTTCTAGTATGGCAATTTCTGTCAAATAAAAACATTACAGTGTGTCTTCATCCACGTTATTCACCAGATCTAGCACCATGCGACTTCTGGCTTTTTCCCAAAGTCAAAATGATTCAGGATACCTAGGCAGCCATGGCAGCACAACTAAAGACACTCATGAAAGAAAACTTCCAGAACTGCTTCAGAAAATGGAAAGAACGGTGGGATAAGAGTGTTTGACGAGAAGAGGATTATTTTGAGGGGGGTTAATGACCCTTATCGTAATTTTTTTTTTTAATTTAAACATTCACCATATTGTTTGAGCAGACCTGGTACAATGAGAATAGTCAAGAAGAATTTGAAAATTCATGCAGTAAACTTCTCGGGAGTCACTGAAATAAAAAAAATAAAAAAAAAATAAAAACACTTGTAGAAAAATACAAGTGGGAGAAATTATAGTACATTTGCAAAGCTGAGAGAGGTGTTGGCATGTTTTCCCATCACATTTTTTCTCCCGTGTAATAACTTCTCGGACAGAGGAAGAATTGGAGATCTGTAGTGTTTACTGTAGTGGCACCATGCCATCCTCATTTATAATAACATTTGCTGCTCCTAGGCAGCAGGAAAGGACTTCTCTGACATGTCTGCTACGGTGTCTCCTCAACTGCTATTACTTCCTCTCCACCCATGCTGAATATTCTTGAACTCTAAGTACAAGTGAGAAAGTAGAAAATGAATCAACCCTTCACTGCAGCACCTTTTCCTCTCAAGAGTACCTATGTTCCAGGTGGCTTTGGGGTCAGGACCTGTGGTTTTTCCATTAAGTTTGCTGCATCATATATTAATGTATTGAAGGTTGGGAGTAGGGACTGAGTATATACTTTGAAAATTCGATATGCTATAAATAATTATACCCACAAGAAATGAAGAGTAACTAAACTATCTACCTAAATGTCGTAGCTTCAGATGGATAGAACTGTCTAATGTCTTGAAATGGAGACTGAAGTTATAATCTGAATCAATCATTTGAACTTGAATTTGACATTGTACAAATTACGTAATGATAATAATAATGATAGGGAAAACAGTAAGATATGTGTCTCTAGTTTCTCTATCTCTAAATCGTATACGTGTTTATGAACAGAAGTCTCTATAAAATGGTTTATGGAAATTATTTATATTAATTTACTCTGCAATGTTATCATGCATCAATGTGAGGTACAAGAACTTCTCATTTATTCATTTTCCTGAATAAATATTTCATTGTTGACTATGATGAGCCAGGGCGATATATATATATATATATATATATATATATATATATATATATATATATATATTCATGTTTGGGTAAAACGTAAGGATGGAATCTGGTTGGTAATCTAGTTAAATCAGACCTTGTCTATTGAAATCTCCAACCATAAGCTCAATGAAAGCACCAGAGTATCTATCACTGTTTCCTCAGTCTGCTCTATCAAGCGCAATTTTGTAGGTCAAAACTTGGAGGTGATCCTCCTGCCTCCATCATGAGACTGAAAATATAGTATGAATTATCTTTAGCAATAAAGAGCAGTTACCAAAAGAGAGATGACTCAACTTCTGCACAGGGAAACTATGTTGTAATGGAAATTGGCTTTCAGCTGCTGTGACATGTAATTTTATAATACATTTTGGAACATTTAACCTATCCATATTTTTTTTCATCTCTGTGTGCAATAGTTAAAGGTAGTGCTTTTGTTACACATTCTGCTAAAGCTACTTATGTGTTATTAATATACAGGAATAAAAGGGAACTCTTCCTTCACTGGTGGTCTTTCAGCTACTCAAAATCTCTTGGCCTAAAAATGTCATTGACTACAAGGATTATTTGAGTCTCTTTATCTATAATCGATTACTTGGCTGTTACTGAAAAGCACAACTTAAAAATGTCCAAAAAGGAGAGAAAATCTGTTCAATTCCACGTCATAGATTTCTAAAAAAATTTGAAGCTGAAAGTAATTCCCATGAACAATGTGAGTCCAGTCTTATTTTCAATAGTCATGCAAAGGTAATACAGTAGAGAGAAGGAAATTTCTTACTATTTATTTATTGATTGATTGATTGATTGATTGATTGAGAAAGGGACAGATTGTGAGTGAAGGTCAATTTTAGCTCAAAGAAAAATGCATAAACTTTGTTGTCATATGAAATGGCCTAGCATCCTAAATTTACTATTTATTTGAGAGATTCTGAACAAAGTACTCTGTCTCATGAACCTTACTATCATCCTCTATAAAATGTTAAAAGTAACACATGCCCCTTTCACTGAGTTGTTGTGAGGAATATTTAGACAGTTAAGCACATTGTCTGGCACATCGTAAGCACTCAATACATGGTGTCCATTATTTATGTGAGTTATATAAACTGCATGAAATATTTAAAATACGGTTATGATAGTTTTGTGCATTCAAGCTTTATTTACAGCCTGCTCCATCTGTTGATCTAAAGTACTAAACTTAATAATAGTCTGTTAATATATCATGGAAAATAGCCTGTACAAATCAGAGTAACTAATGCTTTGATCAAGTCACACAAAATTCTCCTAGGAAACAAAATGAACGGTATCATTTAATATAAAACAATATGAAACAATATTCACAGTATGTGTATCTGTGTGATTGAGGAAAGGGGTCTCCTAATGTGAGAATCCAAATCAATAAAATGATACCTGTGTCAGGCAGGAAATACTACTACCCCCAATTCTCAAGAGCAAAAATTCTACTCAATGCTATCACATGTACATCTTCTGCCTTGACATCTGCCATGGTATTTTGCATACACCAGGGTAGATTCTGTCAAATCACCCAAGACATAACATAACTATCTGAAATATTAACAGAAGACTTTCTTCTGACATCAGCTGTCACACTATTTGTGAATCAAATGTGCTCCAATAAAATAATTTGGCTTTTGTTCTGACTGCTCATCTTTGCCATTTGAATCTGTGAGGAGTCTTATTGACTCTTCACCACTATTAACTAGTCTTAATCGCGCAGAGATTCGGCACAGTTGGATATTTCCATCAGAGCAAACTCCCCATTTGATCCCAGCACAGAAGTTACCAATGAAACTAACAGAGGGTAATATAAAATTCTCTATCTTCATCCCCCTTGCTCCCAATTCTCTGGGAACATGAAATAAAAATGAAACCATACAGGGATTTATATGAAAGCTGAATTTGCAGTGATTATTAATAGCCAGTATCACCAAGGATTTGAACATATCCCAAATATGTTACTAATACTTTAAAATTAAAAGCATTCTGACAATCAGCACTTTGGCTTTTCAAAGTATATGACTTGGACATCTAGTTTCCCAATCCTGTCAAGAGGCAATCGTTGTAATAGGTTCAGGTTGCACCACAGCACATCTGTTCCGAGTACTCAGTCTGACACTTCATATGAACCCTTGAAAAAAGCAAGTTTGCTTTCATGAACACCAAAACAGCTTCCACCAGCCGATATTTTCAGTTATAAATGATAAACAGTTAATAATTAAGCCATCTGAATTACTTTCAAGCAGTCATTTTTGGTATTGTGGGGTTATTTTTCTGACAGGATCAGATATTTTCCTTTATCTGGAATACACCCTACGTAAGGTAATTCCATCAGCTGATTTCCCTTCTGCTACTGGAAATGCTATTTTCTGATCACTCCCCATTGCTTTATTTTTTAAAACACCAATATTCTTCAGGTTTAAGGAAGGGTTAAATCATAAAAGAATATGCTAGCTAGCTTCAATGCTGATTTATGACAAGAGCGCTTTTAGTCAATTATTGTCTGAAAGCGTAAATGTACCTCCTGGGGTCCAGAATTCACTCATACAAAGTGTCTGGCTCAGATTGCCAGCACTGACCATTAATTATGATGACCGCGGGTGGCAATCTATGTATATCTTAGCTTTTTCTGGAAAATGTGCAACCTGAGAGCTATTAGAGGTAAAAGTCCACTGTTGGAAGAATAAGGTCATGGTTGGACATCAACAGGACTAGGTTATAATTGTTTTAATAACTTATTTCTGTGCAATTTTACTCTTTACACTTTCCCATAAATACCCCCAACTGAGCTTCACAACAATCCTATGAGGTAGACATAGGATTCAATGTTAAGGAATCTCAGGTTGAGAATTGAGAAACCTTGTGGTTTCATTTGTTCTGCTCCAGGTATGGGGATTTGTATAGTATTTCTTCTGCTATTAGGTTGGGGCAAAAGTAATTGCAGTTTAAAAGTTTAGAAATAATTGCGAAAACCACAGTTACTTTTGCACCAACCTAATAGTTACTGGAAAATTGTTCTGATCACACTGGCTTCATAATGGAGATTTTTCTAAAACAAAATGTACATACATCTAACATAAATACATCCAGTGTAAATAAAAATACATTTAATATAAATGCTATAACATTTAATAAATTACATTATAGTATTTGAATTGAAAAAAAAAAGTAGGAGAACTCTCTGAGCAGTTGTTCCTTCTCTGTTGGACTGACAGCTGTAGGAAAGTCACAGAAGACCTAGTAAGAAAGGAAGGAAATACTCTGCTGACCAGACACAAGAAACTGAACTCTGGGGAGTGATGAAAGGGGTGGAATGCATCATATACATACAGCCCCCTCAGTGATACAAGGCTCCAGCTGAAGTTCTATTTGATTGAAACTCATTTAAAGATACCATGGCTGTTTCACGATTCAAATAGATTATGAAAGAGAAATCATCAAAGAAATGCACCCTTACAGATAATGAGGTGAGTCATAACCATTATGCACCTGCATATTTGAGGAGACCAAAGAACACACTTTCAATTTCTGTCCTTGAGGAAACAGGTCTTGCATCTTCCTGTGGGGCAATAGTAACTATCACATAGAAACTCCTTTTAACCTAAGAATTGCAAAAGAGGTGCATTTTAGGAGCTTTCTAACATAAAAATCTGTAAAGAGGAAATGCAAGTAGAACTCTTTAGAGCAACAATTCCCATTCTTGATTTTGGCACACAATTTCCAAAAGAGATTTTTAATTTGCTTTAATGATAGTGGGATTATTTGCCAGGGAACAATTTAAAATAGAAAATGTTTTAAAATGAAGGACAAAGAGGGTGCTACAACTTTGTAAAATTTGTAAGTAACTGTCTCTCAGGAGCAATGATCTTGTTTCCCATTCTTGCTTTTCATCCTAATTAATAGTTTTCTTGTGAGAAGAGCCTTGCTGCATACAATACCTTATTATTGTGTTGTTATTACTAAAGAAGATACAGTCCAAATAAAAAGCCAGTGTCTTTTAGTCTTGAACCACCTTAGTTAATTAGTAAAACGTTCATGCATTTTATAAAATATTCATACTAGGAAATATCTATAGTTCTGGGAATAAGTACACATATTAAATGTGTAAAACATTAGGCACTTGCTATATACAAAATTGACATTGAAAAAGTAAAAATGTCAAGGATCCCAAATCCCTGTGTGAATGAATACCTTTAATCATTCACTGTAAAAGAATGCTAATAGAGTACCCAGAGGATACCTACCTTTGTACCTCAGATTCAATGTTCCTTATGAGGCATTTCACTTACATTTTAAAGTGTTGATAGAAGATGAGTACGGTATACATTAGGGAGAAAAACATGCAAAGAGGACATGCAAATGTTCAGCAATTCACTATGTACTTTCTTTATACAAAAATAAGATGAATGGGAAATGCTGTCTCAGCAGTCACATTCTTTCATATTAATAACCTCTCATGTTTGCCAATTATTTAAATCCCACCTGTCACTTTGACCCCCTTAATTCCTAAAAAAATATTTTTCCTCTAGTCCCTGAATCACAATTTTTTTTTTTTCTGTTTTACAAGTATATCCATAGACTGAATTGGGAGGTGGGAGTGTTTGAATGTTCACAGATTTTCAGACTTCCTGTCATATTTGGTGGTTGATAAAAAAGCAACAGAAATATGAAAGGTTTTTGTTGTTGTTGTTGTCTTTTGAGATATTCATTAGGGTCCCTTAGTGGTTTTAAAGGGAAAGTCCATCACATACCATAGCACAATGCAATGATGATGGTAAAAAAAAAAAAAGAAAATATCCACCCCAACATGTATTCATGATGACTACCCAAAACTCTCTTTGGATGACTAAATATTAGCAGTAAACACCAAAGAAACAGAATTCTTCAAGAACTCATGATTTGTTCCAAATGAAATACTTATAAATGAAGTATCTCTCTATTAAGATTCTTAGGTTTCTTCCAAGTGTTCCACATTAATTATTTTTACCTTGTCATATTTTTTTTCCTTCTTCTGTTCTTATATATGATAGGAATGTTCAGGGATTTCAGGCACCTCATTTAGTACCACAGAAGCTCAAGAGTCTTAATTAAGACAAAATACAATTCCTCAATAACAAGAAGAGACTGTTCATGCCTAATAGGAAAAGATAACTTACCTATTAAATTATCGTACACTCTCCAGTTTATACAATAGGTTTTATAGTATTCTTCAAGGCTACCTGAAAAAAAACCTTTTGCAGTTTCAGTCATATATTTAGACGTGCATCCTGTAACTTTTCAAATACAGTAATGAGTAACAGGAGTCTTTTATGGATAAAGACTAAGAGAAGCATTAATGCAAACTAGTGAAACTCAAAGTCAAATTACTACGTGATGGTTACTGTACTATTTTTATAGGATATAAAATATACCAGTACAGTGAATGAAAAGTGTTCCAAAAGTGTTTGGAAAGTCACTTCAATGACATTCCTTAAACTTCAGAAGAGATGATATATCTGTCAATGAAATGACACCAAAATCATTTTTTATAAGGATTTTATATTAACACGTGCTTTTGAAGGATGACATTACAGGGTCTTAATATCTGTAATCAGAAAGTCTTTTGCTCTTAACTTGCAAGGCAATAAGTTTAAGAATTAATTTTGTCTGCTATAAAGTTGGCTTGCCTTTAATCTTCAGATTTAATAGGTCTCTTTTTGCTGAATGTTTTAGGCAGGTAATTGAGGAAATAGTCCACGATCCATTTCAGTCAACATAAAATGACATTGAAATGTCTTCAAATGTTTCCAGGAAATTCACGTTAAACAGTCTCTCTGTTATACTTGATAGTGAATAACAGTTGAAATCCTGCATTTAATTGTTTCCTAAGATTCTATGTAATGAAGCTACATGCTCATGACAACTTATTTTAGTAATTAAGATGTTACAAAACTAAGCATATAAAAATGCATATAAATTAATACATGGATAGATGTTGACTTATACAATAGAGAATATCACACATGCTATATGTTCTTTTCTCCAAATAACATTTCTTAGTGTAATTTTGAAGCCAAATTCCTATCAAAATAAACAAGCAAAAACATAATGGTTGCCCTTGCTTTGCTCTCATGGATATCTTGATTCAGGCTTTCTGACATTATCTATGTCAATGGAAATCTTGAAAAATAATATGCTCAGTAAATTTTGTAAAGTGGACAGAAAATATGCACAGAACATCGGAAACCAGCAAATGACCCTATCCAAAATGATCCTTCCAGGAATCTTTCAGACTGCTCACATTTTAGAAGCGGCAGTGGTTACATTAAGGACTTAGGAAAGGGTTCCAATTCTGAAATGCTGTCAATGCTATGGATAACGCAACTTCTTCCTCTCTTATTAAAAGTACTCTGCCAGAAAAGCCTACTTCAGTCCAAACAAACTTCCACTTAGAGCAGTTTTTTTTCCTCTCTAAACATTTTCATCAAGTAAACATGAAGCTTTTTGTTTCGTCTTTTTTTCTCCTCTTTTCTGATAGGAAATGAGATTCTAGTTTCGCAAGGAACAACTGTGAATTTTGTCTTTTTGTTTTTAAGTTTAGTTATTCTTTCTTGGTTCTGAATTTATTATATAGGTGCCCAAAGGCAAGTGGAAGCATTTTTATACATACGAAGTAGATAAACAATGCAGGAAAGATGCTCTAATGGACCATTTCTCTGCTCTCCTTATCTAGCCCACAGCATTTTATCTATTCTGCAAGTTTTACAGTTCATTGGAAAAGGCTTCTTATACCATTGTTTTTAGATTTTGCGTCCTTTTTAATTTCATTTCATATTTTCAAAAGTTGAAAATAGGATGCCTAAACTTTCTATCAGACCTTCATTTTCTGAGGGAGAAATGGTATTTTTTGTAAAAATAAAATGGCTTTATCTTTGCAACAATACAAATCTACTTAGGGCATTTTTTTTTCTAACAGCAAAGGTGCGAGTGGGGCAAGAGGAAATAGTGGAAGGAAGTGCACATCACTTATATAAAGCCATGATGTGTATTTACAAGGATAGCAATGACACGCTGCTTGGTCACATCCAATGATCTGCTCTACACTGTGCCTGGAGGGAGAATACTTCTCTTACTTTAAAGTGACCTCTTTGGCTAATGCTCACAGCTGTGTTAATGAGCTGGGAGGGGGTGCCACATCCAGACTGAGTGATCGGGAAAGAAGGCAAGGGCATTCATTTGGGGACTACTCCACAACTGCTACCTTTCAACAGTCAAAATCAGTTCCTTCTGTTTCAGGGACATATTTACAAGCAGAGACTGTCCACTGTTTATGTTTTGCCCTCATCGGATACCAGAAGAATGCTTTTGCAGATGAGTTACTAAGAAATAGCTGGGGTCTGGGCCAGTTCCCTTGTGTTTCTCATCTGTGTTGTCACTGTCAAAGCACTCCATCCTTCCCTGCCAATCCCTTCCATCCCCCCAGCACATGAGCATACATTACACGCAGGATAAAACTATCACGTCCTTCCTTAAACAAATGTCCTTTTCAAAAATATAATATAAAGCAGACCTAGAAAGTCTGCTGCTATAATGATTTCATGTTTTGCTGATCCTGGTCTTTTCTTCTGAAAGGCTTTTTAGTGGTCCCCAGTGAAACGTTGAGATCAGCATTTAAATGCGGGTCTATCTTTTTCACATCTTTTAAGTCCTTAGAAGTCACTAAGTCTCAGTGGCTTTGGGAATTTATAAGCATATCTAGGATGTTAAGAATACCTTCCATGTCTTTTTTTTTTTTTTTTGCAAAATTACATTAATTGGAATTTGTAGTTTTTCTTCCCCTTTGTGATTTGAAAGAAACATACAGATTTGTTCAAGACCATTTCTTTGGATGAAGCAGCTCTCCCCAGACAGTTAAGGACCAATTATAGGAATAGTCATTGAATTTGTACTGCTGACGTACACTCGTTTCTCTCTAGGTAACAGCAGTATGCACATGGGCAATAAGACACAGGAAAATTAAAAAAGAAAAAAAAAGAAAAAAAGAAAGAAAAGAAAAGAAAAAAAAAAGAAAGAAAGGTAATTATCTCATTCCCTGTTATATGCAATAACCAGCATTTGGTTACAATGCCTGTATGAGTTTTAATCTTAAATGAAAAGATTAAGGCAAATGAAGTCAACATTCTCTTGAAAATCACCGCTTTTCTGAATCAATCAACATACTCATTTGCATTTAAAACTTAGCATTTCTTGTTTCAGTCATAGTTTACTTCTATGTCTTTAGAAGTCCTTCTCTGCATTCTTTACATTTGTCATAAAGACATTTTTTATTTACCATTAAAAGCCTGAGTAAAAACTCGGCTTTTAACTAGAATTTTCATGTTCTCAACAGTTTGGGTCTATATGTTAAATTGTAAAAATACAACCACTGATAAAAGTCTGAGGATGAATATAACAAATAGACAAGTCCCTTTGATCTTAAAAAAACACACAACAGTATTATATTAAGTTTTCTATTTCTATGATATAAAACTTTTGCATGACCTTGTCAGTTCAAATCAAGAGAAGGCAATTGAGGTACTTATGGTACAAAATTTAAGGAGGACTTTACCTTCAAGTTGGTGCTCAAACCTGAGCCCTCAATGTCCTTGCCTTAATGCTACATGGTATCAATAAACTTTCAAGTACATTTATGGCGTAACTATGTGTCAACAATGTGGCTAGGTCTTTTGAAAGAATATTAAGGTGGATAATTGTGTGCTGAGTGCTAAGGCAGAGAAACGTGCTAAGGCAGAGAGCTGTTCTCCTAGGGTTTGCGTTCCTTGAAAACCTACCTATCAGTATAAAGACAGGAAGCATAACACAGCAAGGATATGGGCTCTTGATACTGAGTGCCTCTGCTGGAATTCTGCCTCACTCCCTCATTCTGTCATACCTGGTGTTCTTTGTAATATGTTTAATACTCATTATACTTATGAAATGTGTACAATGATAGTGTCCACTTTACAGGTGGAGTCGAGAATCCAGTGAGGTATCTTACGTTAATCACAGTGCCCAGTCCGCTCTTAGGGCCTAGTGAATATTTGTTACAGTGATTGTAATCACCATTATTTTTAGAATAAAAGAAAGAAACAAACCTGAGCGAAACATCTACTTTTATACAAGATAAAGTAACATTAAATGGAAAACCAAACTCTAAATACTGACTATGAATGTTTATTTGATTTTTTAATGATTACTTGTTACCTTAAGATTACAAATAAATTGCAATATCTACTTCTGAGAAGAAAAATTACTTCAAAAGCTTTTACTTCCTATAAAAAATTGGATTATTCACTTTAAAACTAGGTAATGGCAGTAGTAAAGAGCATGCATTTTTAGAGTGTTTGAGTTTTAAAAACTCGGCTTTTAACTGAATACTTTCATATAAGTTAGTATATTTAATCCCTACAAACAACCTGGATAGTATTTTTATTCCCATTGTACAGATGAAGAAACAAAGGCTCAAGGTTACAGAGCTTCTTAGTGGCAGGAGCATCTGATATTACTTCTAAAGTCAAAATTCTGAAAATAATTGTCTCATAAGGGTCATATTGGCAGACATATTTCCAGTCCGTATGTTAATGGTAAAAGATAATTTTACTTTTAATCAAACCAAACGTACAATGTATTGCTTTCCATAACAAGTGAGAAATTAATCATAACTAATAGAGATTGCTAAACTTAGTATTCCATATTTTGACTGCATTACCAAGTAAAAAAGATACATAACTAAAATATCTTCAACAAATATTAGTCAGCAATATAATCATTGTTTTCTTGTTAATTTCAATGGCTCCATCTTGCTCTCCCACCTTTGGTTCTGTTAAATCAATAAGTATAATTTTTTTATGTCATGTGATTCTTAACCACATTATACCAAGACTAAGTGCTTGCAATTATATCAAGGAGTGAGAATGAAGATTTGTAAATAAGTATAGAACCATTTACAACTAATGCATATTTGTTTTTAACTTACACACACACACACACACACACACACACTGAAAAAAAGAGTAATTAGAGCTCACCCTTTGGAACATTAACAGACATTAACAGCACTCCAGAAAGACTTTTTTTTCAGTGCAAAACCATTTGCACACAGAGTTAGTTACTAATCCAACCTACTTGCTACAAACAGATTAACCTCCTTATTTCACCAATTTTAATTGTGACACTCCCCTTCCTAAGACTTTCTGATTGTTCCTCATTGTCCACCAAATAAATCTTAATCTATAAAATTAAAAAAAAAAAGTTCAACATTCACCATATATGACTTCCACGTTACAGTGCCTCACCCTGCACCCTTCCCTGTTTTAATCCAGAAAAGTCCTCCATCTTTTACAAAGTTTGGTGAAAGGATCTCGTCATCTTACTGAGGAGCTTCTTGTTTTTAATCACATGTGAGTTTTATCTCAGTAATTATACTGAAATAGGGCTATTTAGTGCTATGTCTTTTCTGCTGCTAGAAACAAACTTCTGATAAGTAGGCCTGAATTCTGTTTCACTTTTATGTTCCCCCATTGCAGTGTAATATAACATTGTGCATATAGCACGTAACCAAAAAGGACTTGAAGAAAAAAAATATATATATAACATTCTTTCCTCTTTAGGGATCTTAATATTTAATGCAGTGAAAGAACATGATCTTTTTCCTACCTTCCCTGCCATTTCTCTTTATGGGTTGCTGGGTGTAGGTATAGTTGTCTGAGCAACACAAAGGGGACAGAGTCAGGTTCAACTGGTAAACAAAGAGCTGCGACTTTGATGATTTTCTGGAAAGAAGTCAGCATCTTTCGAACTTGGATAGGAAATCTGAGAGCAAACACTGCATTCTAAAACACTTTAATGTTAGAACTAGAAGACCCTATCTGATCCAAGGACCTCATTTTACACAGCAGCCGACAATGGGGACATTTCTCTTCTAGAAACTGGGGAAGCTTTATGCTCAATACTTACAGGAAGAAAAAATTTCATCTTTTCAATCGATCGAAACCGAGGCAAATAAGAAAGAGAAAACTATCATAAATAAAGAAGGAGGAAAATATCATTAAGTTCAGGGGCTTAGGCTTTTAGGGTATTATAAAGTATTATAAAGGCCTCGGGAAGTAAAAACCATAGTAGTGATGCAGGGGACACCTCAATTCTGGACCACACTCATTTTGAAGGCACCATGTCCCAAATGTCCTCAGGGTTCCTATATCATCATTGTGCCTCAAAAGATAATAATTTTGTTGCAAGATGATGTGAATGAATTAAAAGAGTCTTAAGGATACTTTTTCATTTCTTAAAACACTCACCCCAAATGACGGGAAAGAAATTGTAATATTTCACAAATTCCCCCAAATTTCATCTTCTCATAACTAAAGAACTTACAAGACCTTTTTGTGTTCTACTTATAGGTTTTACATTAAATAAAAGCACAAGCTGTGTTTTACAAGTGAGAACATTCCATACCCCCAGAAGAAACCTGTATGTTCTACTGTTGATAGGAAACGGAACTCTGCCAAGCAGTGAACTAATGAATTAGAATTTGGCAGCACTCCATGCCTGATACAATTTAGTTCAAATTTATGAAATCTGCTGCTTCCAGAAATCCACTTGTGCCTAAGGCCTCTCTGTACCTCTCAGAGTAACAACCATGACATTACTAGACTTCTGATTTTACCTTATTGATGAAGAAACAATTATGAACACTACTTTTTTTCCAACCTAAATCTCTGAACATTTCTTCAATTTTGCAACAACAGTCAATCAGATGAAATCAGCTTCTCTTTGGGTAGATAACAGAATATTTCTAAATCTCTGATTAAATACCCTCAGACATGATAGACTGAAGCATCTCAAAAAAAAAATAAAAAAATAAAAAAAATACCTGCTGCCTCAACACGATTGATGCCCTTTTGGAAAGGAAGGAATATCAGCTCTGATCAAAGGCATGCTGTCTTGTTTTTATACTCTAAACAAATCAGGAAAAAAACAAAACTTTCCATCAATCAATGTGAAGCAAGACTCATCATTAATGCTACTTTCAAATTCCTTATATTTGGGGGAATCTACTTTCAAAATTATACTCGAGAAATGACAATGAGGAAGATGAGAAAGTTTTACATTTAAATACATACGAAGAATAAAACTAGGATGTTAGAAGACTGAGACTCATGTCTCGAGGAAGCAGTGCCTTCTTTCTAAATGTGTATGTGATTATGACTCTTTCTATTTAAGGGATGAGGTTAGCTACTGCCCCACCCCGAACTCCTCAGTGCAACATTCCAGGCACTTCCTCAAGCATCCCTCATACTGGCATCTGGGCCTACCCTGCTGTCTCACCTCCTACCTTTATGGCTGTGCTATCCTCTTACCCTCTTGCTTGACTCGGGGACCTGCAGGGCCCCATGACCCAGCCCAAGTTTCCCTTTGTAACTTTCCTTCTCCAACAGAATTAGTTGTCCCTTCCACATAAAAAAGAAAAGTTTATGCACGCCTCACAACACACTTAACAACTTGCTTAAACATATTTTCTGTTTGTAATATTGTGAGCTTCTCATCTATAAAAGCTGTGCTATTTTCATCCTTGTATAAATGGAAATGCCTTGCACAGATAGAACATTCCATATGTGTTGATCAAAGTCATACAGTTTGGTAGGTTTTTTGGGGGGAGAAAAATACATAAACCCTGTATTATCTACTTCCTGTGCTTACCAAGAGTTCTGTTCTTCTGTGATGCTTTTATCTGCAATTACTGGAGATGTACTATTTCCAGAAAAAAATATACTTACAGTATAATGGGTACTGATTAAACTTTTAGTTCACTCTGAAATAACTGAAATAACTGAATCACTAAAGGACATATTTTTGTGTGAATGACAGAAACAATCCCAGTTTCATTTGGCTTTGTTGTGACCTTAGAATTAAAAGACAATGTACACAGTTCCTTGGACATCTTGCTCACATTATATATTGTTTTATACAACAAACTGAAAAAAAGAATCAGTGTGTTATATGGAAACAAAGGTAACAAAGAAGAGAATAAAAATAAATTTAAAATGACAAAAAATACTCCTTATAATAAGACATAAAAAGTAAATGTTTAAAATAATCCACCACCAGTTTGGAATATGCAAGAAAGAGATACAATCTTGTTTTGGTGACTTATGCGGTGTTAAGAAATGTTATCCTATGATGATTTCTTTTTATTACCTAATTTTCATTACATTCTTTTAATGTTTGTTTTCTGTCAGAGGGGTTTGACTTTCTACATATGTGATTTTCAATTTTGTATTTTGGCACTCCATCCCAGCTTATCAGATATTTCACAATTTCTCACTAACTTGCTTTACAAAACTCATATCAGTTATTTCTCAGAAGCAAACGAACTCCCTGTCTGGAACTGAATTCAGTAGGCCAGGAGGCTCAAGTAATTCCAGTATCATTTCTAAATCTTTCAGGTTTTTCAGAGATAGTTCAATGCTTCCGGCTTTTCTAATATTTTAAAATCTGTTATAGGGTTTGGGATTAGTGATTATTTTATATTACTGTATCAGAGGCTAGAGCATTACAAAAGCATGGGAAGATTTCCAAATGGGAAAGAGGTGTATAGAAAACAAAATTATTTATGTTGACATTGGATCATAATGTTAAGTAGTAATTACCGAATGTATAGAAAACAAATGTGCTTGTATTTTTTATAACAATGGAGTATATACTAGATGCATGTGTTCCATTAGGTGATCTCATTTTTGTGTCATCTTCTCTTTAAGTCCCAGGTGCAGTCTCCTTTTCCTTCTGTATTTGCTGAGGAATTACTCAGTGTTGACAGTAGCTAGCTGTCCTAAAGGAAATATCCAGAATATTAAGAACTATACAAAGACAAGTAAAATATTGGACTCACTCTGAAATAACCAACAAAGGGGCCATTTTGTGGGGATAAAACGACAACAACAACAACAAAAACAGTATCAATCTTATTTGGCTTTTGCTTGGGTGTCTAATTCTAGCCATATCTTACAATCGAATACTCACACACCTGGCAAACCTGAGCCTGCTTATCAGCTATTTAGCTTGCTCTTCCTGCCTAGGACATTCACGTCCCTGATTTTCACGTGGGTGGCCGACTTCATCCTTCAAGCCTCACCTCAAAGAACATCTCCTTAAGGAGACTAGCCTGTGCAATAATCCTCCTTGCCTCTCACTCTCAAATGCATTTCTTCAGAGTACTTAACATTATCTGATATTATTTTCTTTTACTTCCTTCTGTGCTTTATAAAATAAGTTGCTCATCTTTGTGCTGTATCCTCAGTGCCTAGATCAATGCCTGACATATACTGAAAAGATATTAATTGATTGAATGAAGAAACACATCCCTTTCTGAATATTAATAATATTAATATATGTTCACTGCGTCATATCTCTTGTCTTTATATTCATCCTTGCCACAATGTCTTCTATGTCTTACCTATTACTTATCACTCTCTGTATTTGCACAATTTAAAAACTTCCTCTATTCAACTAAAAATTCCTTGACAGCTGGGTTTTCTTTTATTCATTTTTGAAATATGCATGCCATATATATATATATATATACTAAGTGTTTGAACCATATTATCTAAATGAATGGATGCAATTTACAATGATGGTGAGTTCAAGAATGTTTACTTTTAATTCATCCAGTCCCTTAAAAATGTTCAGTTTTTTAAGTCTCTGAGACTGTACATACTTGATTCAACACTGGCCTGCGCTGTAGGTAAATTCTACAACTCTCAAATTGAAGCAAAAGGCTGCAAAAGTAAGTGTCCGTAACACCAAATGTCTTTTATTGAATAAGAACCGAATAGGAAATAAAACATGCCATGTGAGATAATATAATAGCAATATAATTATGAATGTGGTCAATTTTTAACCATAATATTTACTAAAGATATTTATCTGGCGATCAAGAGTGCTTTAAACAGAAGGCAACCTGAAAACTAACACATAACCAGGCAGATTTGGGGGAAGTTAGCAACTTGAGTTGGAGACCTTACTGAGCATCATCATTGCTTCATTGCCAGCATAATTCCCTCAGTCTGGGCTCTGGCAGGGAAATCAGACAACTCTCACTGCAACCTGGGGGCTGACATTAATTAAACACATAAAATCATAAAGCATCTGTGTTGAGTTTAGATGCCAAATGAGATAGAGCAATTTTCAAAGTAAACTTCTTACAAAGGTAACTGAATGTCACAATCTTACATGTTTTTCTAAAATAACAATAATTACAACGTCTTTCTGTAGCACATAATATACACACATTTATAACTGACATAATCGGTATCACTAGAGCTTTTACTGTCCTGAAAGCCGTTACAAGTGTATAGACAATAGTGCTTATTTTAGTCCCAAAGCAAATCTATCTGCTTCTTCATTTTGTTTCACACAATGTAAGCAAATATAAGAAGGTGTCTATTTGTTTCCATGTTCCCTTGGCTTGAATATTTATGTGGTTCACAAACTGAGAGCAGGAAACTGTTGATTTTCGACTTTAGTGTTTTTGATACCAAGGGACAAAAGACCTCAAAGCATGGATACAAAATAGTTTTTGTTACAGCTTCGCCCTTTATATGATATGGTAGGTGGAATTTGCCTTCTATAGTGTTTTTCCTGCATGTGTCTAATCTTAGGACAATAAAGGAAAGGCTTGGGCAAGAGTTACACAAGCTGACATGTTGAAATTTCAGAAGTTTAGTTTGTTTACTATCAAGAGGGAATAGCATTCTCTCTGTAGTCCAAAATATTATCAAACTCCAAAAGAGGAAGGGAGTTACTCCATTCCTAGACCAAACGGCAGACACCGGCTTAGTGACACGACCTTTAATCTTCAAAAGAACTGTAAAAGGAAATGTTATTATCACTCATATCTTAAAAATGAAGAAATTGAGGATATGCAAAAGATGATCTTCTCAAGATCATGAAACTAAAAATGGTTGGAAGGAAGGAAAGTATTTGAACAGGAGGAGGTTAGAGCGGAATGTTGCCATACAGAGTAAGCAATGTCCCGACTGAAACGTGGTACTTTCAGCTAAACCTGGAGAGTTGTGGGCAAAGGGTAAGAGTGCGTCCCTCTCTTTAGAGACATATAAACCATGACAAGGAGTTGAGAATTTATTCTAAAGGAAAGGATGCACTGTTGAAGCACTTCAACACAGGAATGACATGATTTGAAGCCAGTGTGGTATGTCACATGTGGTCCACGACCGGCACACTTGGTCCTTCACATCACGTCTTGAAATCAAACAGAATTTACAAAAGGAAAAGCAATAGGGTGAGTTGTTGGACCTCAAGGAGAAAATAACGGAGGTCAGAAAAACTAGACTCAGGCTTGGAAGAGGACAATAAAAAATACATTATTTTAGATTTGCAATTAATTTAAACATTTCCATCAAAAACTAGATAGCTGTAGAAATGACTGCAGGGACAGGTGGTGAATAATTTCCTCCTTAGCAAATGGCAACATATCTTCTTAGAGAATTGATTCATTCAACAACTGAATCCGAAATAAGTTCATTCAAGAAAAAAGAAAATGAGCCTACATTGAAATAATAGAACACTTATTGCAAAGAAAAGCAGCACTGTAATAAAAAAGTAACTAAACTATATAACCAAAATATGCTCTTTTTGTCA
The DNA here is from genome assembly GCF_057876585.1 of Rhinolophus sinicus. Taxonomy (NCBI): domain Eukaryota; kingdom Metazoa; phylum Chordata; class Mammalia; order Chiroptera; family Rhinolophidae; genus Rhinolophus; species Rhinolophus sinicus. The sequence goes on along the minus strand of NC_142516.1, from coordinate 172,901,279 downwards.
GCAAGGAGCCTCTTCCTGCTAATTTTTTTTTTCTTTTTTTCCTCCCTATCACTTTTTGTGCGGTTGCTAAGACTGTAAGGACTACTTTGCAATGGAGCAAATGAATCCACTCTGATCTGAATTGCTTTCCTGTTTCTTCCACTGGAAGCCCTCGCTCCAGCTCACATACATTCTGAAGAGCTTCCTTGGACGAACACCATGGCCATCCTGGAAAATGCTGACTCTGAGTTTTTGCGATTCATTTTTCTTCAACCTCAGAGATTTCAAACAAACAAATCGTCATCCACAACAGCAACAAAATGAAACAAACAAACAAAAAAAAACAACAACAAAAAACAGATTTGCCCCACTATCCAACAGCACAACCTTCCTGTGAAAGCTTCATTCCTGTGAAAGCTTTCCTAAGCCGAAATGGCCTAAAGTGAAGAAGCAATTACCATTAATGTACATGGAAAAAAAAAATTTTGAGTGTTCCTAGACCCCTCAGATAACCTACCAAATCATACCAATTAAGCCACAAAACCTAAAATAACAGTAGTATATAGTAAAAGAAGTGCTACGGCTCGGGCTGCGCACTGCCTCTGTAATGGCTTACTGCAAAACAATCGCTGAACGCTATTTTAGCTTTCACCTTCTTTATAAAAAGCAAGAGTCCTCTGCAGATTTCTCTGGGTTAGGAAAATTATGCAGTAATGTAGGTCTTTCGAAAAAGCAACGAGGTGTAACACAATCTTTCAAAAGGCAGGGGACACCTGTACTCCATAAGATTCATGAGTTTTCTTTCTTGCAACAGGAAAGCGTTTTCATATTCCTCTTTTGATTGAAACTTCAATATTATGTATTCTCCTGATGCTCGTATCTTAGGGTATATGGTTTAAATGCCATAATGGGAGACAACCTGTAGGCTATGGTACCCTTCAGACCATCATGATTTTCTCAGATAGAAACCAGCATTTCATTTGAGTCAACTATTGTGGTATTATGAGCCATGAACATCATTTGTGATCTCAGTTAAGGAAGAACACTTCTGCTCGCAGGCACCAAAAAAAAAAAAAAAAAGAAAATTATCCTACTGGGTCATGTTCTAGATTCCCTCTGAAAATTCATGCAGCACTGAGTACAACTGAATTCTCACATGCTTTGAATTAACGTGTTTAGGAGCTAGTTTGTGGAGCAGTCAAACAATTTTCTTAGTCACTTAGATATTTTAAGCATCTCAGAAATCCAAGTACCATTAGGATTTCAGATAATCTAGCTAGAACAACAGTAGTAAATGAGGTAGGCAGAGAAATTCCTGGGAAGAGTACTTGTCTTGGACGTTTTTCACCACAATTTCAGATCATTGTACAATTAATGGAATAAAATGATGTAACGATCTGGATATCTAGAGGAAATCATTACCAATTCCCTTCCTGATTGCAGAATGAGCCAGAATTGTTGAATGATTCTCTGTAATTTAACTTAGGTATAAGTTATGTTCAAGTACAAGGAAACTCTCAGGGAAACAAAACATACGCAAACAGACAAACCTCCCAGTTAATGAAATGTCTCTGTGAGAATTGCAATCAATAACAACAAAATCTATGTTCATAAATAAGAATATGGCTTCAGAAGAGAGTAGGGCAGTGATGAATTATTCAGGAGGTCTGCTTGGCTGCCATGCTGCTACCTCTATGCTTAAAAGTCTTCAGTGACAAAAAAAACACCTGTCTTAGCACCCACTGACTCCAGCCTCTCTGAATAGCTAAAGCCCTTTCTTCCTTCTTGTTCTGAGCGCAATTTATCCATAGAGCCTAAGGGTTTTGCAGCTTATTGGAGAGTAAGCTCCAAAGAGAGACATTGAACTCCAAGGGGAGAAAATCACTTTCTGCAGGTCCCCACCCCACATGCAGAGCTATTATTTATGGTGGGGGCCTGTAGAATTCAGTGTATAGAAGACCAGGACCTAATCATGAACACTTTAATTTCTAGGGCCTGTCAGGCAGGGTTAATGTGAGGAGGGAGAGGGAATTAGTACTTAATAAGGAAGAATGACAGAAAACAAAACTGTTTCCCCTTGCCAAATGTCGTTAACGTGTGCCTCTTCCCATTATTTTCTCAGTTAGGGAAAAATGTAATAATAGCAACAATACAATTTCTCCATGCATTATAAAGGGTTTTGCCCTCATCTGGACTTACAAAAGTGATAACTGTAATATTTTATGTGCAGTCAACAGTGCTTGGAAATTGGTGAGGGCCAAAACTTATTAGATAGTCTAGTCCACAGTCTAAGCATTTTGTTCAAATCAGCCTTCTAAAATGACCCTAGGAGCAGAGATTTTGCCATATCTTCTGGGAAGCAATTATAAAGCCAATAATTTTTAGTGTTATTAATTTTTCATATCCAGGCTAAATTTCCCTTGGCTTTATTCCTTCCATTTATTAATACTTATTGACCTAGATAGATACCCTAAATAATGTCCATTTGCACTAACCTAACATTCGTAGATCATAACACTTGATAAAATAGAAAAATATGCCAGTCTTTCTCAAATTGAATTGTAGTTCAAATTTCTCCTAAAATATAAGTATTTCAAAATACATGTTAACTTTTAAAGTGTCTCACTTTCCAAAAGCTTCTCTCTAGAACTTCAGTTTTAAAATCTTGGTTGGTTAAAGTGAACTAGATATATAGTCTCTTAGAAATTTTAGTGTGAAATATTTTTATTAAAATTCACATATCAAATACCACAAGCAGTGTTGACTTCCACTTGCCAGACTCCTAACTCACAGAACAACCATCAAAAGCTTTTCATATCTGATCACCAGAAGAAACTGTTAACCAATCTCCTGGTCTGCAGGAGTCTGCATCAGAAAATCAAATTGGCCATACTTCAATGCCCTCTTCTAAAACTCCCAAATGAGTGGATAAGATAAGGTGGTCAAGAGTAATATCTTTCTTCACATCAGAGGGAAAGGAAAACTGACTGAGCACCCCTTAGAGACTACTGTTTAAGTAATATGTATTCAGAGAAAGGTAACTGTGGAATATGCAACCACCTTCATTGTTCTGAACTCAGAAAACAGCACTTGGTCTGAGGTGACTAAAACAGAAAATCTTTCTTAAATGTGTCATTAAATTTATTAGTGAAATTTAGAAAAGTTAACGGGACAATATAGACAAAACCGTGGATGCATTTTTGCAATCCTTTATTGCTATCCAGTTCTCTCACCTTAAGACCATGATGCACAGTAGCCAGGATAATTAATTCCTTACCATACGTAAATAGTAACACTTTCAAGTTCCACATATAAAACCAGAGAAGTGACCAACTCTGGGGCAACTGTTTGGTTACTGTAGCAACTCTATGTGCATGAATGGGAATCAAAAGGAATTGAATATAAAGAAAATAACACAGATCATACTCACCTCTTATAAAAAAAAATGTGGAAGTAATAACCAAAGCTTTCAATTAAAATTCCACTAATTGTTCATAATATTTTTCAAATCAACCTATTTTATTACTTTAATATCATGGTATTATAAAAATCTTATTCTGTTTAAAAATTGTATTGTGGAAGGAACACTTAACAAGATATATACTCTCTTGCAGATTTTCAAGGGTTTAATACAGTATTGTTATCTGTGGACACATATTTGTAGAGATCTACAATGGTTCCTAAATTTATCAGTCCTCCAGGGAGAGGAATCAAGCTACTCTCAAGTACAAAATGCATTAAAAATATTTAAAACGTATATTTCAAGATGTACATAATATGGGACCTTGAATGGTGCTTTTAGAAGATAGATCAGGTACTTTAATCTCACTTGTCAAACACAGTGATTTTAGTTATTAAAATTATCCTTTATATGTGTTCTAACTTTTCCATATTAAATTTGCTTCTCTGTCTTTGTATCCCAACCATTTAAAATTCCAGTGCAGGTTTTCTGTAACAAGGTCATATCATAAACACTAAATTCCCTAACTTCAAATCATTGTAACATTTCATTTTATCTTGTAAGAAGACATTCAGACAGTAATTATCATTTCTGGATTTAGTTATTAATATGCCAAAGCAGATTTTGAAAAGTTTATTATTATCTCAGAACTTGCTGTGTCAAGTAACTGAATTTAAATACTGCATAATATTTTGCAAAGATATGAAGTTCAGACAATTAAGTTCATGAACTCATCCTAGAAAAAGTGCTACATATCTCTCATTGCTGAATATCACTATGGTCACCTTCGAAGTACTCCTCTTGGGAAGCTATGCACCAATGCCAGTGCCTAGTCCACTCTTCAAAGCAATTTTGGAACTCTTTTTCTGGAATGGTCATCAGAGCTGTCCTCATATTATTGTTGATGCCCTGAATGTCATTGAAATGCCTTTCTTTCAATATTCCCATTATCTTCAGGTAAAGTAAGAAGTCATTGGGGGCCAGATCAGGTGAGTAGGGAGGGTGTTCCAATACAGTTGTTTCTTTTATTTATGTACTGGCTAAAAACTCCCTCAGAGACAGTGCCATGTGAGCTGGTGCATTGTTGGGATGCAAGAGCCGTGAATTGGTGAAAAGTTCAGGTCGTTTTCATCAAACTTTTTCAAGCACCTTTTTCAGCACTTGCAAATAGTAAACTTGGTTAACTGTTCAGATTAGTCATAAAGAATAATCCTCTGATATCAAAAAAGGTTAGCAACATCATTGCAACAAGTTTATGAACTTAATTATCAGAACTTTGTATATCACCACTCATAACTTTATATTGAGGTGGCCAAAATATGCAATTCTTTAAGTAATAATCAGTGACTTACATTATTTTTTCTAACACATAGCCAGGAAAATGATCAATCGACATGTCCAGATTTGTTTGTTAGTGATCTGAAACCAGGCCGTAACAATAAGGAGAAACATCATGACAACCTACAGGACTTTTGAAGTAAACAACAAAAGGGGTTCCTGAAGTTTGTGAAGGGAATAAATCACATGATTTTTCCCTTACCATATTATAAAACTCAATTAGCTGAAAGTTTAAAGGATTTAGTTTCTAAAAAGTTATGAATCCACTCAAACATGTGCTTTGATATCGTCTAATCACTACCCAAACGTATGTGTATTTGCACATTATGCAGTTATAATGCATGTCCAAGTTCATTTTCTGCTGTTCTCATTTCATCTATAAGCCTTTTTAGCTTTGTTATTCCTGCCCTTTTTAAAAAACACACATCTATAGTTCATTTCAAATATTTGAAACTATATGACATGTCTAGTATAGAAAAATACAAAACTCAGTGGAAATGTTTATGAAGAACTAACACTGGATGCTGGCTGTCCAACTCCTATTTTGCTTCCAGACAGACTGCACTGGGCTCGGACCACTTACCATCGTTAATGGGTGGAGCTTGTTTTTCCCCCCAGGAATCTGACCACATTGCTCTTCAGTGTCTGTCTTCCTCTCACCATCCTGGTCTCAGTTTATTAACTTCTCAGATTGTCTCTGACCACACTTTATGTACAGGAACTTATGCCTCCCGTCCCCGGGTTTGCAGTCACTTTCTAACACTTTCTGTTTCGTGTTCCTACAGCACTAACCCTATGGAAATTATCTTACAAATGAATGTATTTACCTGCTGACTAGACACCTCAATGAAAGCCTCATCAGACAGGGAGACCTTGGCCATGTCATTAACCATAGCAATGCGGCATCTAAAACAGGGTTATAGCACACATGTAGGTACTTGATAAAGTGAGCTGAAAGGCAATGTGTGATGGAATAAATTAAAAAATAAAGTAAAATCATATACAATCCTATCACTCAGACATAAACTCTGTTAATTCTTTGGATACTATTTATTTTTCTCACTTTTTTTCATTAGTGAACTGTGATGACTAAAAAGATTCTGAGCTAAACAGAAAATTAAACATAAATATGGTTATAATGATAAAATATACATGATTACCGTTCCAAAATGAAATCATACTACAAGTATTGTTTTATAACCTGCAATTTTCTATTTACCCATGCATTAATAAAAATTTCAGCATGCCATTGAATTCCAAAGCTGATTTTTATGGTAGCAGGATATACCATTATATATTTTATGATAGTAAGAGTTAATATTTCATGAGTGCTTACTGTACTACATTCCAGGTTAAAAACTTTACATTAATTACCTCATTTATGTTCTCAGTAATTCTGTTACTGCTCCTTTTTATGAACTGTGAAGACTGAGGATTAAGTGGAAGAATAGAGACTGAACCCAGGACAAAGAATGTTTCTATATCTGTCTGTCTGTCTGTCTGTCTGTCTGTCTGTCTATCTACTTATCTATCAACCTATCTATCAACCTATCTCTCTCTCTCTCTCTCTCTCTCTCTCTCTCTCTCTCTCTCTCTCTCTCTCTTTCTGTCTTTCTCCCCCCCTCTCTCTCCCTCTCCATCTATCTATTGCTTCCAGGAAATAAAAAACAAAGTTATTCCAATTTATATTTTCATCGGCTCTGTATGAAAATGTCTGTTTTGGAACCTAAGTTGATTTGGGATAATTTTTTTTTTGACTGGTGGATAGGCATCATTATCTTATCTTTTTAATACAAATTTATTTCCTCATGAACTTGAATAAGTTTTCAAGATGTATTTGAATGTTACCATTAATGTAATAAACCATATTTGAATGAGTGATTTGTTGATTTATGATTACTTAACAGCTTATTTTTCTCTGTTATTAGAAACTACATAACTCTATCCATTTTGCAGACTTAATATGTTTATTACAAGTAATAATTAAACCACATTTAAATCAATGTGATTAATTTGGCTTTCTGAATCTGTTTCTTCTTTAGTTGGAAATGCCATAGTGTGGCGTCAGTTGGCCTGAATTGTTAAGACCAGGGGCTTTGCAATGGTCTCGTTTGGATTTTCCTATCAACATGGCTTCTGCTGACAATTCCACGTACAATAATTTTCACATCCACCATATCTCCCTGACCCCTATACTTCTTTATTATCTTTGATACCTTCATGAGCACCTGCCATACAATATGTTCTTATTTGTTTTTCTCTTCTATTAGAAACAGATACATTTCATGAGGGCAGAGCCTTGCTTTAGCATAGTGCTGTATCCCCAACCTCTGATACTTATGGATCAGGTATCCAAAAGATAACTGTGAATAGACTGATTCATGGAAGTTGTGGCATCCTTTGAATTGGAAGCCTAGTTTCCTACCGGGTAACCATGAGCAAGTCACTTAAATCTCTTTGAAAACTCACTTTCATATGACACAAAATGTGGATATTTGAGTATGTACCTAAACTATGAGTGTAATGAGTTTATATAAATTATTTGGTTATTTCACTGTTTTTGTTGGGTAATACAACATAATCGATATTTCCTGTCAAATGAAAGTATCTACTTACTTTATTAGACTGATACATATATATCAGAATTTGTAAAAATTTTAAGGACTTGAGTTTGTTTTGTTTCGATGTACTTTTTTTCATTCTAGGCTACATTACTAGTAGTAATTGGAGAGATAAAGTTTATTTTCTCTATCAGGATAGAAAACATATAATGTTACAATAAAATGGCCTACAATGAGCAGGCAATATTCATGTTTATCTCTGACTGCATTTCTACCTACAAGTCTACAACTTTACAATTATTTCTATTATCTGGAAAATATATTTTCTTTGGTAAACTAACACTGGAAAAGGTCTTTGTGTGACATTAATATTCAGATAAATTTAGAAAAATGTTTACTGAAAAGAAAGGTTTCTTAACATGTGCCATTAGTAATTAAATGAATTCCAGTTTCTTGCCTTAGAACACTACTCTTTCTCATTCTATTTTAAGGTAATAAAATCAGAAGAATTCATTGTTATTTTTTTAATCCGTTGTCCAATATAAGTGTAAAGTATTTAGGCTACATTATTATTCTTTAAAAGGGGCTATGTGTATCATTAAACAGCATAATAAAATGGTTAGGAGCAGAGAGAATCTGGGGCCAGACGATATAGGTTTCAATCTACTTTTGCTACTTAATAACTGCATAGCTCTCAGCAAATTACTTAAACCCTTTGGGGTTCTATTCCCCTTTATTTAAAATGAAGAGGATAATAACTATATTTACTTCATAGTGTAATTGTGAAAATTTAAGATGTGATAAAAACAATAAGGACAATATCTGGCCTTGGTAAGGACTGCATCATGTAATTCTCAAGTATATAAAGTCAAATTTACTGTTTCATAAGGAGAAAAGCCACTCTTCATCAAGTTTTCACTTAACCATAGAAAAGCTTTTGATGTAGCCTTCTAACTCATTTGCTTTAAGTCAATATCTTTTTCTTTACAAGTGTTGACATTCCCTGTGACAGGAAAATCAACATTTTGAGTCACTTGCTGTAAATAAGAGACTGAGGCCCAGCTTCCACATTTATCCATTTCCAATTTGTTTTCAACAGTCTTTTAAATATGCTGAAGTTTCTCAGCTTGATTCCATCTAAATATCAGGGTATTTTTTCCCATTTTTTTCATGATTACTCCATACCAGTAGTTATTATGCTATGACCAAACTTAGAACAGATCAGCTGTCTGGATTTATATTCATAATCCAATTTATTTGATTACATATTAAAATTAATGTATAGAGGAATTTAAATTTATATGAAATAGTCAGAAACCAATACAACACAGCCATGGAAAAAAGAAAAGAAGACAGAGCTGTCTTTAGGAACTTGAAGTCACATCCTTACTATTTCATGCAGAAACAAACTGCTTGTTTCACAGCAATAGATAACAAAAACTCATATTAAAAATGGCAAATACAATGGCAGGAGAAAAGAAAACATGCCGATAAAGGTAACTATGTTGTCGACAACTTTCACTTGTTATCCAATGCAAGTGGCAATCTGTATTCACATTTATGACAAGTTGTGACAAAACCTTTATTCTTGCAGCCTTCTTCTAATGTAGAGTATCTGATTTGGAAATGATTTCAATATATAATCTCTTTGCTAAGCCTCAACATTGTATCATCATCTTATATTGCTATAGTTCAAGAACATTGATTCTAAAGGCTGATACAGAATGTTCATAACCATGGGGAAATCAGCAGGGAAGAAGAGGAAACATGGGGAAAAAAACAGGTTCATACCAAGAATACTAAATAGGACCTCGGTGACTCTAAAAAGCGTGTTAATAATAGGAAGAAAAATAGGAAGAAAAAAAAAAGACTACCAATCGTCAACCATTGTTCAGGGTTGATTTAAAAAGCTATCTCAATCTTTAAACTTTTGTTATCTCTAACTAAAATGAGCTCAATTTCCTCTAAATCTCTACAATAATTTTTAAAATACTTTTAGGGCACCTTCCATGAGTAAGTCTGGGTCATTTAAATATTCGTAAGGATGAGCAACAGATCCAGTAGATGTTTAATGAATGAATGTTTGTTGAACAATTAGTTATTAATATATGTTTTACCTACTCTTCCCTACTTTCCACACATTCAAAAGACATTGCAAATTCCTGAGGTTAGAGAAATTGTTCTTTTCACATTGGTTATACTGGTGGTCATCAGCATAATTTAGAAAATCAGTGGTTGTTTATCAATGGTGAGCACAGTACATTTGTCACACATGACTGCATTTAACATGAAAGTCAAGAATGCAAATGTGAGGAAGAATAATACAATTATTGAAAAGTCACATTTTAAGGATATCAAAATTGTAATTTTTAAAATCAATTCAAAATTTTTATTTATATTTTACAATGCTTATTTTGGTATTTGAATTTAATGTTTCATGAAAAAAATTAAAAAGTTACATATTGATGTTCTCTAATGCTCTAGTATGCAAAAGCCATTTATTTATGCATGTATGTATGTATGTATGTATGTATGTATGTATGTATTTATTTATTTAGTAAAAGGAAGCTCTGGCATAGATTTAACTCATAAAATTATTGCTGTTTAATCTTCTTTTGCCTTCTTTTAAGTAGAATCTTAGTAGATTCTAAAGTATTCATTTTTTGATTATTGTTATTGAAAACTCCAAGGTAGACTAAGATTATTTTGTAAACTAAACAATACTTTAAATATACTCTGTAGTTTTTGAAACTATCAAGTCAATGTAACTCGTACAGAATCTTAGCAACCCTGTGCTACAGAGAAGAGAAAAAAAAAAAATCCAACACTATGTATTTTCCTAACAAGATATATTAAAATGACATTTTCTATGATTAAATTAATAAAAGCTTCTTTTACTAACTGGTTAAGATAACTTGAACAAGTGAATTAATCTGTTCATTTCTTATTTTCGTCTTCTATATTTTTTTGAATTATCTCATTGCTAAAAATACTCACATACGTTTACTTCTTATCAATTTTGTGATCTTGGATATATATTACCTGAGGCCATTGAACCTGAGTTTCCTCTTCCATAAAGTGATGATTATAATACTTTTACACAAACAGGGGAATTGCACTGGTAAATGAGATAACCTTTATAAAGTTCCTAGCAGCATGATAGACAAATCATAAGTCCTCAATAAATGAGAACAGTGGAATTTATTTCCATAAAAGATCTTACTCTTAGCATGCAATTCTTTGTTACAGGTATCTGGATTTCAATGTGAACATTTTCAAAACACTAAGGGAGCACAATATAATACACAGAGATGCACATTCAAAACTTAAGACCACCGCTTAGTAGTTGTATCACATCACATGAGACCTTGAACGTGAATTTCATATTGGAAACTAGGGCTACCTAGATTACAGCACAGCCAAAACCAACCAGTGTGTGTTAATCACTTTGGGGGGGAAATGTTCTGTAAGTCTCAGCTTTGTTTCTAATTGCTGTAATGGGACTATTTTGGACAAGCTTGCTGCTTACTAGTTCTACCACATCAGATGATACCTTGAACATGTTTCTTATCTGTAAATTAGGCCTAACTAGATTATTGCCCAGCCAAAATTCAGTGTGTGTTTACCTATCTGAAAAGAAGAAAAGAAAACCTCAGTAAGGCTCAGCTTCTCTAACAATTGTTGTAGTGGGACTATTCCAGGCAAGCCGGCTGTCCTTCATCTCAAGTGTATGTCCACTACATCTAGCATGATTGCTCTCATGGCCCCCCTGGCAGACAGTGCAATTCCTGAAGGCATACTTTCCTGCTGAGGCCAGACAGAGCCCTAGCATCATTCTTAATCCATCAATCCAGACAGCATATATTCATTCATAAGACTTGGCAGACAATTGGTAATGTCTATGCCCTTCCTACAGAATGAGCAGAACACTCAAATGACGACAATGAGCAGGCAGTTAAATTAAATAAAGTGAAGCTAAATGGGAAGTGAGATGAAAACAGGCAATAGAGACTTGGCCGCAAGTGATGGGAATCCCAGGCAGTATTGGGAATCCTTCAAATTTGAGGGAGCCTTTACTCTCTGAAGTGGTAGGTGGGGCTCAATTCTACAGGATTTTTATGAACTTTCAAGAATGAAGTGGCGTTGCTGGTTCATTCAAAGATTCTAGGAAAGCTACCATTTCTTTATTCTTAAATATTGGCAGCTAATGCAAATGTAAAGCACTGCAGGACTAAATAAAATACATCTATGGGATGTATTCGGACTTCAGGTGGAAACTCATACATTAGCAGCCACAAGCAGCTAAAATCTAAAAAGCAAAACATCTCTCAAGTTTTCTGAAATTCTGTTCCTTATTGCTCAGGGAACTCAAAAGAATAATAATAATAAAGCGTCTGTTGAAGGATACATCAAAGAGAGGGAAGTTTAAACTACCATAATTATATTATACAGATAGACCCAAAAACTGGAGCAGGGGATGGGTGGATTGAAAGTTATCCACATTAAGACATTTCCAATGTAATCTTTTTGAATAAATACAATTGGCAATTTGTTATATAAAAATAACTGGCAGAAGGAATGGAGGGTGGAGACTTATATCACCTGAGAAGCGTATGTATTGAATCTACCTTACTGTGAAAAATATTAAAGTAAAAAATATAGGGGAGACTAGCTTAGTCCCATGAAGGATATATTCTTTAAGATCAGTGAATTAGATATATTTTTCCAACTGCAACCCCGATTCACAATACTATAAGGACTCGTGGTGTATCTGTTGGTACTTAGCTTCTTTTCCCCTCTGCAGCCTCACTGCAGGAGTTTCACAAGATGGAAAATTTACTTAGGCTACCTGGTCTAGATAAAAGTCTAGAATTGTGAAGTCAAATCCCAAGAGCCCCTGGTACATACTTCAGTCTGACAGAAAAAATTTTTAACTGCACTTGAAGGAAAATGACCCTGGAAAATAGGTTAGCAAGGCAGCGGGAAGTGTGTGCCTGATATGTTTTGAATTTCGAATTCTAAGTATACTTTATAGGCAGAAAATGCTGTTTTATGCCTCTAGCTGTAAGACAAAAATAAAACAGAACCCCACCACCCTCTTATCAAACCATAAACTTCCTCCAAGAAGCCAGATCTATAGAGTTGCATGCAGGAATTATTTGTGCTTTAAAAAAATATCATCTGGCACAAAACGAAAAGCCTACTCTTTCAACAATTTGGATGATAGGTTCTTTGTCAAATGAAACTATTCATTAAAGGGGGTAGAAAAAAATGAGCACTCCATATAATTTATAGATATTAAAATGTATAATTAATTTATTCATATTATTATATTTTTAGATGGAAGAAAAATTAAAAGCATCTTTAATAGGCCATAGAACATATGGGCTGCATGACAAACATTGATTATATTAGCAAGAATATTTGTGGGAAAATTAAATGTCTCTTTTACATACCCACACACTACGAACATTCATGCAACTTGTCCTTGTGTACATATACATATAAAATATTAATCTTAAATATACTACTGATTGCAGATAGTGAGCTAGCTAGCCAGATAGGTGGATAGAGAGAGAGATAGATAGATGATAGACAGATTTATACATACATAGGGAGGAATGGAGCAAGGGAGTGAATTTATTGTTTATTACAATGATTTTATCTAAAGAAAGCCCAGCTATGAATATTGTGCTTTTTTTGTTACGGATTATAAACATTGCTGATTATAAATGTATCTATTCATTGAACCAATAACTAAAGCTACAATCGCCATGCAAGCAGGGGTAAGAGGGGCGGGGCTTGTGCAGGATGATCCCTTAGCATTAAATACAAGGCTGATGAGTCCATCCCAGACTTCTTATTTCCATCTTAAATTGATCTTTTATTTATTTGTTAATGTCAAATTTATGTTTAAAAAGTCACTGTAAATGTGAAAACAAATTTAGCATGTTTTATGTCAGAAACATACTTCTTCATTGATTTGATCTAAATTAAACTCAAAGCTCTTTGATAAAGAGGCTTTTTCACACATTGAAAGGTTGCAGGGGAACTTGCTTGTGAACACTTTCATATGAGAACATCCAGATATGGGTAGAAGCCAACATTCTCTGTTACCTGACTCAGTATGTCTTCAAGGATCTTCAAAGCTTGGACAATATGGTGCTTATGCCTGAGAGATTTATGATATTCTTCAGAGAAACTAGATTTTTAATGACTAAAAGTAATTATTACTTTTGAAGAAGAGTGATTTTCACAATCCCAGAAATAAAAGAATCTTGGTTGGTTTCTACCTACCACAACCCAAGATTCATCATAAATAAATCATCCCGATGTGGTAAGCTATATGAAATCTCACATATAAACCATGCTATCTGTGAGCGCACCATGTACAGGGCATGGAACAAATGGGGTATAAAATAGAACAAACAAGGGATATAAAATCTCTCTCTCTATATATATATATATATATAAATGTATATATATATATGTGTGTATATATATATATATACACATATATATATACACATATATGTATATATATATATAGAGAGAGAGATAGATACACACACACATATATATATTCCCTCTATGTGTGCATAGAATATATATGAATATATATATATGTGTGTATATATATATACAATACATATATTGATATATACATATATGCATACATAAGCACCCTGTATTAAGCACCCCATAGGTATGTGTGTATATGTATATATGCATACATATAGTCATATGAATATATACAATATATATATTGATGTTTGTTTTGGGTTAGACTAGCTTCCTACTGATAATTCTGCTTCCACCTAAGTCCTCACTTCCCAGTTGTTCATAGGTCCCCCAATACCAATGACCCTCCCAATCACAGTTCAGAGAAAGGGGTTATTTGTTCAAATTGGTTACAGTTAGAATAAAGTGCTTACTTCTACAACACTCAAAATTCCTCCCAAACTCATACGCCCAATCCCATTTCTTAACTAATTATAAATTAGTTTATAATTAGTTATCTTAACTAATTATAAATTATGACAGTACTAACTTCAATAAAATGCCAGCACTAGATTTCAGAAATGCACAAATATGCAGACATAGAAACTAAGTCTAATGTTTAAACAACAAATCTAGACTGTTCTAACAACAAAATCCAAGGATACCTTCTTTATTTTTTCTTAACTGGTCCATTCATTCACAGCAAGATGTTTCCAGCTGATGTGTTTGATTGAGCTAGCTGGTAAGTTTTATTGCTCACATGTAGACAATGAAACCAATGCCTAATGGGGAAAATTGTATGGATTCTTACTTGGAAGAAAAGTTGGCCTCTGGCTATTGAGTGAGTGGGTCCAGCTGAGAAAACTAGTTTCAATCCCTTATAAGGTATAAAATGTAAAGTAGTAAAGAAAGACCAAAAAAAAAAAAAAAAAAAAAAAAAAAGGATATTTCATTAAGGTAGATGAACTCAAAAAGAGCGGTGGTGCAGAGAAAGTTAATAAGGGAGTAGGGAATAAGTGATGTTGAAATTACTAACAGCGTAAAGCAAATTGCTTAAGGTCCTATAAATCTTTTCAGGTTCAATACCCTATGCTTAACCAGATGATATGCCTGGATCTCTGCACATACCTCTTGCCCCATTCTCTTCATTTATTTCCTCTTCAACAAAAGTACTTTCATTCAGTTCAACGTTAAAGTTTTTGACAAAAATCATTCTACTATCAAAGTATTATTGTGAAAGCATCTTTTGAATGGTTTCCAGAAATAAAAATAAAAAGAGCCTCTATTGGGACTGAAATAAAGACTCAGCAATGCCTCAACTGACACCGCTACCTAGCTTCACTTATATCTACAGTATTAATATTTTAGGCCAAACAAAAATGTGTACACAACACATACACACACACACACACACACACACACACACACACACTACATTAAGTGGGAACAGATTACCCCACATGTACACACTTTATCTAGCCTTGTCTATTCCATTACACACTTGGTTCTTTCACGGGACTTCTTTTTTTTGACATTGGTATAGGCATTCCCTTTTTAAAGAGTACCTATCATTTGAGTTATTAAATAATTAATATTTTCATTATTTAAATAAAATCCCTTGCCATTGTCACCTTTCCAAGCTTTTGTATCTTTTCCTCTCTTTCAGACTCTAACTTCTTGAAGAAATGATCACCATTCACTCTTCATTCTTCACCACCACTCACTGCTCAATCGCCCAATTGCCATCTTGATTCCACGACTATGCTCAAACTTCTCTCACAGGAGTCATTTCACTAAATCTAGTTGACTTCTCACCCTTACCTTATTTACTTAGTATATTGGAAGCTTTTGATGTCTTGACATTCTTTCTTTTTCTTGACTTCTATGCATTTCACTCACACCCTATTCCTCTATCTTTTGCAAACACAACTCTATAATCTTGCTAACTGTATTCCCCTATGTTGGTTTTCCCCTTCTTTGTCTTCTTCTCTCTTACAACGTCTTGCAGGGCAACACTTCAGTTACCATCTATCACTGATGGTCCTCAAATATCTACTTTCAAACAGGAAGACATATTTTACAATACTGGACCACTCAACTTGGATATGTCCCAGATTTGTCAACCTCAACATGTCCAAAATTGAACCCAGGATGTCTAATCTCCACTCCTAAAAATCAACCCTCCTTGTGTATTCTCTAGCTCAATGAAAAGAAGCAATACTCACTCAATTGCCCAAGCCAGGTGTGGATGTCATCTTTGCATTATCCTTTTCATTCAAACACAATATACAATTAGGTACCAAACACTGCTGACTCTAAATATCTCTCAAGTCTGATGTCCTTTTCTTTTTATCGCATTGCCACTGTCGCAATCCACATGATATTTTTTCTTGAATTCTTATTGCTGCCAACTTCTATTTCACCCCTCTGTACACTGAGATCTCTAAGATGGGGAAACTTGTCATGGAAGTTAAAGATCAGAATAAAATAGGTTGGAATTCTGTCTACACCAGTGTAGTTGTATGATCTTGGGCAAATTACTATTTCTCAATTTCTTCAGCTGTAAAATGAAGGCAATTATTATCTTATGTCGGAAGTATTAAATGAGATATTGCATGTCAAGTACTTAGCATACTATTACTGTTCAATCTAACATTCAGTAACAGTTCCTTATCATTGTCTTTTCTGCATTTGATTATGTCAACTCCACTTTAAATACTTTTGGTGAGTTCCCACTACAATTTAGAATAATGTCTATACTTTCTAATTTAGTTGATAATTGGCTGTTTTTTATACATAACTGGAGCCTTGAATACTCCATCCTTTTTACTCTGAACTTGTTGCTGCATACAGTGGCTGTACCCAACTTTTTTAGATCCTCTCAAGTGCCACTCTCATTTACCGCCAGTCTGTGTATACGCTATTGCATTTTCCTGAATCATCCCCCTCCATCTTTGCCAGTTAAATCCTATTGGATTTAGATCTTTTAAATTTCATCTTAAATATGTTAATGATAGGCAACAATTATTATAGGGTTATTTTGGGCCAGACATTGAGTAAAAATTTACACAAATAATTTCATTTTTAAATTCCCCAAAACAACTCCTTAAGGGAGAAAGATCTCAGCTCCAATAGAGTGACAAAAAGATATCCTGACTATAAAACACCTCGGTACTCTATACTTACCAAAAATATTACTACTCAAAGGCTTGCTTAATTTTTTTCCCAGTTCTATTGTGACATCCATGAGAACAGAGACTTTAAATATAATTGTGCATTTATGCCCATATCCCCAATTAGACACAGTTGTGGCACATAGTGATCATGCAATAAACCTTTGAGTCATGAAGCTCTAAGGGAATGCATTACTATGTCCCAGGTACTGTACTGAGTTTGTCTTCTTTGACTACTATGAATTAGGTAGCAAATCCTTACTTTAAAGAAGAGAAAACTGAGAGTAGAGAGCACCTAGTAATTGTTCAGTGCCCATAGTGATTGTCAGAGCCAGTATTTACTTTCAGAAATGTTAGACACAATAGTCCATGTAGAACGTTTATTTTCTTTATTTAAACATCTGCCTAATGAGTCTTTGTAATGGGATCATTGAGGCTTAAGCAGGAAAAGGTTCTGTGACTGATCCATAGCAATCTATCCACAGGCCATCAACCAAAGCCTGTTCACTAAATAATTGCAAAACGACTGCGAAGTGGGTTGTAAAAGTAACTAGATTCTAGGTCAAATGAAGACTACAGGGACTATATCCTAACAAACCAGGGGAAGCAAAACCGTATTTCTAGTGTTAACTGCTGTTTATTGAATTTATATTAATTATAATAATTACTGATATTAAATCTATTGTTTATGTCTGTCATACTTGATTAGAATTAAAGCTAAAAATATCCAAAAGCCATTTTGAGGTTATTGTTTATGAAGTAAATATTTCATAGGTCTTCTTTAACCAAAAGTTGGTATTTTGGAGAAAAGTGATAAAAAATGTTAAGCTAGATTACAACATTTCTGCCCAGCTTCTTCTATATGCCCTCCTTACTTAAGAATCTATCTTTTTTAAACCTATTTCAAAGTCAAAGCTAAGGGAAAGGGGAAAAAAGAAGTAGAAGAGAAAAAGCAAATATTGATTTCAATATAGACTTAAAACTATGGTTTCCTAAGAAATCCATGGTCTCTATTTCATGCACCCAAGAAAACTCTAAACTACCATTCATGTATTTATGGCCAGTCACCTAGAACAGAACTTCTTTTAAATCCCCAAACTACCAGTTGATACTATTTCTTAGAAATGCTTTGATTGAAAAATTTGATTTCTTGGGAAGTTAGATGAAATGGCTAATTAATATTTCATTTAAGTACGAGATATCGAAATACTTTTTAACAGTCTGTAGTGTTTCCTAGAAGATCAGTTTTATCTCTTAATTACAGATGCTTTCTGCTTAATTATTTCTAACTGGAAATGAAAGAATGGACGGGCTATGGGGTTTGATGCCTATAAACTTTAACTCATAACCACAATCTGTACTTTATACAACCGGAACTAGTTTTCAGGGAGTATATATATATATATATATATATATATATATATACTATTTTTTACAGTTATACTATTTGTAGGTATCACGATTCAAAGCTTTTATTATCTCTAAATCTGCTAGTGATTCTCACTGTCAGGCTATGTGATATGGCTCACTGAAAGACATGGTTCTGCTGTTATTACAGGATGCTTCCAACTCTAAGAGTCACTTGAATTAAATCAACCTATCACATTATTTATGTCTTCAAGTTCCCTAATTCACTTTTTGCTATTGATTTTTGGATTTTGCTTTTGACCTATTAGACTCTGCATGGCCTATGCACATTTAAAATATCTATTCAGAATTCCCTGGTTGGTCTTCAGGAGCGGAGCTGACTGTGTGAGCTGCTCCTAAGACTTGTATTATTATGATACCCCCTAGGCGTTTCTATCTATTGCTCCTTTACCTTCAGAATTAATAGATTGGGAAGATTAGGTCAATTGGTATTTCTGAGGCAAGTCTGAATTAATTTTCTTTGGCTTGTCTTGTTGAATTTCACACTCCCTGAACATTTCTCACTGATAAGCAGATTATGATGCTGGCTCATGTTCAGGGATAGAAACTCCAAACATATTTACAGAGCTGTATTGTTACCTTTTAGCACCATCAACTGCAATATGCATTATCGTTTATAAAGTTAAAGCTTTTCATTTTAAATTTGTGTCAAGAGGCTAATATAACTGTGATTTTAATTACTAAAAATCAATTTCAAATTAATGGGAAATTTAACAGTGGGAGATGTGTAGGAAGCCAGAGACAATCAGCTTGGCCTTTACCTTATGAGTTGTCCTCTGTAAAAGACATTAACATAATGCTTGTTTTCTAGATCAGTGGCTTTCAAACTAGGGTCTATGAAAACCTGAAGTCAGAAGAAGAGTTCCTGGGGATTTATTATTGAAATTTAAGTCATGGTAAATCAAATTTGCAAATAGTGCAGATAATTTTTTTCAACTCCCTACTTAAAGTAGCAGCATAGAGAGAATAATCATAAAAAGCCACTGGTTCCAGTGTTTAGGAAATCATTGGTGTCATTAAGCAGAGCAATTTCAGGAGAGTTGTGCAGAAAAGTCATATCGCAAGAGGTTTGGGAAAGAAAAAGAACAGAGAACTGGTACAAAAGGGACATAGATCATTTTAAAAATATGTTTGTGAAATAAATCTGAAGGTAATGCAAAGGATTGGAGGATAAAACATATATATTTTAAATTGTTAAGATAGGAAAGTATTTGAATTTGTAGGCAACAGTGCAATGGAGGCAGTGTAAAGTGAATATTCCATAAAAATATCCTAAAAATGGTGACAATAACAGTGGGTGCCAGCTCTATAAGTGGGTGTAAAATCAGAGCAATGTCAGTTAATCTTGGAAAGATGGAGAGACACTATAATCAAGTTCTCTTTTTTTTAAAGTCACCAAAGGGACATAGAAGTGACTGAAAATGCAGGGCATGAAAATGCTATAACCAGTTGGATTCTAGAACCATTCTTCTCAAGGCCACAAACAATATCTTCCAATGCTCAGTTCTTTGTCTTTTAATGCCTTCATGCACTCTCAGAATTTTACTGGATAATAACTCCCTCTTCTAGAAACAATCTTCACCTGGTTTCCTGGACACCAAATGGCCCCATTTTGCCCCTCATCTTATTGACTACTTTGTGGGCTCCCTTCCTCTTTCCCCTGAATCGAGCTTATTTCAGGGTATTTTCCTTGGATCTCTTCTCTCACAATACTATCTAGATTGACATCTAGTTTCAGGGCAGTGAATTGTACCATGATGGATCCCAAACACATGTCTCTAGATTCAACCTCCCTGCCTCTCAGGGCTCATAAAGTAAACCACCATCCTGGTGTTTCTATTTATATAAGAAATGTACATCTTAAACTTCTCCTGATTAAAACAGGAGTCTTAGTTTCCCTCCTAAATCTACTCCAGCACCAGGATTTCCCAATCCCCCTTTTGTTCAGGCCAAAACCCAATGAGTCAAGAGGTTAGACACACCCCACATCTAATCTGTCAATGTGCCATATCAGCTCTACTATATATGTAGTAAATATCCCAAATCTCACCACTCTTTACTACCTCCTTGGCTATATAGCCTGGTCTGAGCTACCATTATCTCCATCTTTGTTTTCACCTTTTACCTAATAAAGTCAGTTCACCACACAGTAATGGATTTATATTTTAATTACAGATCAGATCACGCTGTCCCACAGATGAAAATTTTCAGTCACTCTTATTCCCACTCAGAATACAACTCAAATCTTTTCTGTTTAAATTTTAGGTGAACTAATCTATGCCAGCTCTTCAGCTCATCAACATCCCTCAATATGTAAAGAGTAAATGTTTACCACCCACACTAAGGAACTACAGGTTGAAGGATGTTAAAGTGTTTACTAGTCTTTCCTGGAGAAGTTAGTAGATAAAATGTATTTGGGGGCACCCTCGTTCTTTAGTTGTCTCTGTCCCTAAGCTCTTCACTACTCTCCCTAACTTCCATAGAATGTTTGGAAGGTGCCATAGAAGGATCTAAATTCTAAAATTACTCTCCTTTCAATGTCTTACAAAAGAAAAAGGAACAAAAAGATTAGCACTGTTTCCTCAGTGCAGATTTCTTAGCTAAATGTTGGGAGGAATTAATTGGATTCAATTAGCTTATCTACAGAATTGAATGATTGCTATTACTATTACTACTACTATAGCCAATATCAATGATAATAAAAATACTTTTTACTATGAATTCAGTGCCTAGCCCTTCATGTACATTTGCAATGCATTTCAGAAAGCAAGGATCAGAGGGGGCTAAAATTTTGCCTAAAGCCAGAGAGCAAGAAATTGGCAGAAACAAACTCCACTTCTACTGACTCTAAGCTCAGATTTCTAACTATTAAGAAAAATTACAAAGTTAGCATGTCAGGTGGAATTCTGGGCAGTGTAGGTTAATGTATTTTTGGAAAAGCCTGCTATGAATTAGATCCCTTACAAGTTTGTGCTTCCACAGTCTGTTTCCTTCTCTTTGCTATGAATCCAAACATCACCTCAAATATCTGTTGCTATTTTTATTATGTCTCCCTTGGGCCTTTGGGATATTGTTAAAAAGCAGTGCCTCAGAGGACAAAGGCAGTTGGTTTTAATTATCAAACTTCCTGTGCATTATATATTTTATTCAAAACCCAAAAAGAAAAAAGATACTATGACAAAAGTTTTAGATGAAAGAGAAATGGTTGAAGCAGTTTGACTAATTTTAACTTTTACAACAAAAGACTGTTATATTTTAAAATAATAATTTTGTAAATATACAAAAAATAACACTGTTTAAGTGGTTAAAATTAGGATTTAAGATGTACGTTTATAGTACCTTTTCATATGTATTTGCAAATCACTCTATGATGCATTGACGGTTCTCTTCTTGCTTAAATACATGGTGCTAATAAGAAAATTAATGCACAATGCCAGTTTAGTTCCTTCTAAACATCTACTAATCTATGTTGTTAGCTAAATTTTCTGTTTTATGCCTAAGGAAGAAAAGGAACAGTATGTTTTTCTTCAGCTATTTCACAATCACCTGATTAGTGGAAATGTACGATAAAACTTCCTCCAGGTTGTTGGTGTCTGAACAGCCTATTGAATGACGCAGAGAACACAACTGGTCATAAAAGTCACTCAGCTTCTATAACAGTAAAAATTGGAAAGATGAAGGTTATAACGGAAAAAGGGGTAGAGTTTTTTTTACATGCTATAGATTCTGTGCTAACTCAGAACCACGCATGCCTTTGATCCACATGATAATCTTATTTGACCCCCATTTAGATCTCTCTGAATTTGTGAAGGTACAGGATTTTAAAACCAAGGCATGAGCAGGGTGAGGGACGTTGATAAATTGTAAATGATAACTCTACCCTACAAAATTCTCCTCTTGTGTTATGGGGGAAAGTTATTTTATTATCTTGGAAAATAAAACCACAAATTCTAGAAATAGTGCATGTTTTTACTGTGCTCCACTGAGATAGAGTGACTTTTCCTGACCTATCAAAGGGTGATTCATCCTTCAAATCTCATCCTAATGATTCTCTATTTAGTCTTCCCTGTTAACTGCAATAACTTCACAGAATGTCCACATTACATAATCAGGACTTCCCTATGGCATTGCCATATACTACCCGCTTTGATAATTACTTGTCCACTCAGCTCCTCTGTCTCTTACACCTAGCTATGTCTTTGAGGGCAGTGAGTAAAAGCTGCACTAATTTCTTGATCTATTAAAGAGAGCTGAAATTACAAGTAAAATGAATATATTGTTTATAATTCATTAAAAATAAAGAATACAACTCAAAGTCTGAGTACTTACAGTAAAAGAGTAGATCTCATGTTAAGTGTTGTTAGCATGAATACAAACACAGAGAAAGAAAGAAAAGGAAAGGAAAGGAAAGGAAAGGAAAGGAAAGGAAAGGAAAGGAAAGGAAAGGAAAGGAAAGGAAAGGAAAGGAAAGGAAAGGAAAGGAAAGGAAAGGAAAGGAAAGGAAAGGAAAGGAAAGGAAAGGAAAAGAAAAAAAAAGAAAAGAAAGGAAACACTACCATCACTGCCAAGGACAATTTACATGATGTCTTTTTGAACAATTTTTTTGCAGTATAGATTTGTTTTCTCATTGTTTAAATTTTGGTATTCCTTTATTATATTTGTTTATTGGGGAATAGTGAAAACCCATCATCAATTCTATATGCACAATATAAAATAACTTAAAAACTAAATTGTCTACTGTTATAGACAAAATTAAATAAAATACATTAATATTGAGCTAGTGCTATAATTAGTAACTACTTATAATTATGCTTTTAAAATATAGGATATGCGTTACTTTGTGTAATATAATATATAATAGATTTTTAAGAAGAATTTTATCACATTCTGAAAAATTCCTGTATAATGTTACACGTTATTCTGAGAATACAATGCATCTCATATATAGTTGAAGCTGTATGACCCAGAAAGAAGCAAATTGGTTAAGTTAAAAATAAATGTTTATTAAATGCATTAGGCACCATAAATAAGGACTTCAAAAAACAAGTTTGAAATGGTATGTCTTTCCAAATTATTTTCTAGCATTAAACCTAGTTGAATATAAAATGGATTCAAGGCAAAAAAGAAAAAAAAAAAGCTAAAAATGGCACAGGAAGTATTTAACAATTAAATTACATGGAAGGGTTAAAATTAGAATTAGAAGATGAATATAGGTTAAAATATAATATCTTGGGCATGAGGGGATAGATGTGATATCATAAATTAGGATTATAGTTGTCTGTGTGAAAATATATTAATATATAAATATGCAACATATGGTGTAAATGGTGACAATAGATAAAATATATACACATTAAAACAAGGTGATTCATCATAAACCAAGGAATCTTTACACTTAAAGCTAACATAATCTAGAATTATAAACTAAAATCAATAATTTGAAATATTTAAGTTGTTCAGATATTTAACTGCTATTTTTAAGCATTTTCAGTCATAATACTGATAAAAGAGATTTCAAATAATCTGAAGAAAAATCTTTTAGTATCATGGGAACCTTCTACCATTGATATTCTTCAAATACTTGTAAATATTTTTAATTTAAGCATTTAAGGCTTTACAAAAGCTGAAACTTGTGTACAAAAACATAACTAACGTGTGAATACATATGAAACAACCTGATATTAGAAAGAATTATAGTAAAAGGGGCAGGGATTAAGAAGTACAAATTGATTGTTACACAGTTGTCATGGGAATGTAGGGTATAGCATAAAGAATATAGTCAACTATGTTGTAATAACTAGGTATGGTGCCAGATTGGTACTGGATCTATCAGGATGATAGGTGGGAATGGGGTTGGGGGCAAGGTGAAAAAGATGAAGATACCATATTTCCCCAAAAATAAGACCTAACCGAAAAATACGTCCTATCATGATTTCTCAGGATGCTTGTATATAAGCCTTACCCCAAAAATAAGCCCCAGTTAAGATCATCAGCCAGATGTATGCATTTAGTACATGTTTTGCAACACACGATGGACATATTGAATTATAAAATAATAATATTAATATATAATTAAATATAAATAAATATTATTGATATTAATACTTAAAATAAATGATAATATATATTATAATTAAGTATTTGTAAATACCCAAGTGGGCACCTTTGGACAAGAGGTAAACGCTTATGTAAACTGATAAACTTGAGACTTAATTGCCGAATGACCAATCGGAGTACAGACACAACACACATATAACATGTGCACTTGATAACGAATGGACGTGGTTATGTCTAATATGAATCTTCATAATTCAATATGTCTTGTGTTGTAATGGACATACTTAATGCACTCATGTAAACTAAAGAAACGTTTTTTGAACGTTGGTGCCTGCAACTTTTCGTCACTTTTGTGTGGACTGTCATTCTTAACTGTCATCATTTTTGTTGCCACTCTTGCTTTGTAAGTCTTCAATTAACACTTGATTTAATGGTAGATTTAAAGGGAATAATATTTTGATTCCCAGACAAGATGAGTATGATCTATTCCATCGAATACAAGAAAGGAATCGTGGAGGACTCCCGAGGCAAGAATCGTATGGCTTTCTGCAAAAGAGAAGAAGTTGGATCTCCAAATGGTCAAAAATGGCGAGCAGAGTACAATAACCTCAGTCAACGGGTGGATGAGGGAAATGTTAAGAAGCGCAAGTGTGGACCAGGTCAGCAACCATTATTTCCTGAGCTGGAAAACATCAACTGTGAATGGATTGCTGACAGGAAAGCAAAGGCTTTGGCTGTGCACAGGGCTGATAGTCAAACATTTGCCCTTGCAATGGCATCACAGTTAGAAATATCCCCAGAAGAATTCAAAGCATCACAACACTGGCTGGATGGCTTCCTTCAGCGATATGAACTGTCTCTAAGATCGACAACACTGTTCAAGCTGGAACATACTGAAGTTATTAAACATGCACTTGCATTCAAGTCCTTTGTTGATGGCATCGACTTTTCTAAATACCAACTCTCCAACATGATTTCTATGGATGAAACTGCAGTGTTTATGGGCAAAAGATCTCAAACGACAATTGATCAGAGGACTGCCTTGTCAATCTCCATTCCCTCCACTGGTTATGAAAGTACATGTGTTTCCTGTATTTTGGCAATTCATCTTGATGGAAAGAAAGCTCCACCTCTAATCATCACTAAGGGCAAGAAAGACAAGGTTGAACGTGTTTCAGGCATTTATGTTCTTGAAACCGAAAAAGCCTGGTGCACACAAGCTGTTACAAGGAAGTGGGTCGATATAATGCTGCCACTTGTTTTGCAAGGTGGCCAAAGAGGTCTGCTAGTCTGGGATTCAGCCAGCACTCACTGTGCAGAGAGAAGACTAGATCAAATAATGACTCCCCCAGGAATGACTGCCTATCTCTAGAGTCTTGATATTGCAATAAACAAGCCATTCAAGGACCATTTGCACATGGAAATCAATAACTGCATTGAAAATAGAATGGAGAGAAATCAGTGTGGAAACTTTGTGAAACCTAGCCTGTAAGAGGTCGTGACTTGGGTGAAGAATTCTTGGGCGAAAATCACTAACAGCTGTGTTGCCAATGCACTACGAGCAGGCTACATGGACAAGAAGTGCTCATTTAAGGAGAGCTCTATTGCTGGACATGAGAGATTGGGGCCAATGGTTCTATAGGAAATGGAGTCGCAAGAAATTCAAGCTGGAATTTGGGGTCTGGAGAGTTATGAAGATGTTCCAGAAGAAGATGACATGACTGAATTTGAGTAAATGTAGATTTTTGCACATGAATAAATGTAGATTGTTGTACATGAAAAAAATAAGACATCCCCTGAAAGTAAGCCCTAATGCATCTTTTGGAGCAAAAATTAATATAAGAGCTGGTCTTATTTTGGGGGAAATGTAGCATGAAGTAATACAAATTGCTTGTTAATAGATTATGGGGAATATAATCAACAATGATGTAAAAATCATATAAGGTGCCAGATGGGCATTGGACTTATCAGGGGAATAACTTCATAGACTGTATCCAATTCACTATAAACTTGCAGCTGAAGTAGAATAATATTGAATGTCAACTATAACTAAATATGTATGTGTATATAGTCACGGGATGTGGAGTACAACATAGGAAAGATAGTCAATGCTATTGTAATAGCTATATAAGTTGTCAGAAGCTTCAGGGGTGGGTTATCACTTTATGAGGGGTTTACATGTCTAACTATTATGTTGCTTTGTACACCTGAAACTAATAAAAAATGGTTAAGATGGTAAATTTTAAGTTATGCATATTTTACCACAATAAAAAAAATTGTCTTCAGGCACATAAGTACATTGAGTATTAAAAAAAGAAGAAGAAGAAGAAGAAGAAGAAGAAGAAGAAGAAGAAGAAGAAGAAGAAGAAGAAGAAGAAGAAGAAGAAGAAGAAGAAGAAGAAGAAGAAGAAGAAGAAGGAAGAAGAAGAAGAAGAAGAAGAAGAAGAAGAAGAAGAAGAAGAAGAAGAAGAAGAAGAAGAAGAAGAAGAAGGAGAAGAAGAAGAAAGTATTACACTTTTCACTCTCTTGAATCCTAAAAGCATATACTTAAATTAACAATATGTATCCTAACAGGTAAGTATAATGTTATAATAATTTATGGTGACTCTAAGTATGTTGAGTAGCACTGAAGTAATCATGACTTGATGGTTATATATAATAGTAAAACATAATTTCATTTCAGAAATCAAAATTTTATCTAGTATTAAGAATGCTTACTGCTATATAATGCATACATGAAACTATTGCTTCTCAAACTTTCATATGCATTGAAGTCATCTAGAAATCTGGCTGAAAGGCAGATTCTCATTCAGTAGAAATGGGAGTCTGCATTTCAAACAAGCTATCAGGTAAGTCAGATGTTTCTGGTTCTTGGGTGGATTGCATTTTTAGTAGCAAAACCTTGAATAGAATTTGTTAAGTCTTAATGATCTACCACAATATAGGGAAATATATTCTTTGTATTCTTTGGTGAAAGATCTATTGGACATTAACTCTAACTAACGTGTAATTATATATATATATATATATATATATATATATATATATATATATATATATATATAATTTGTTTTTAACATATAGGTTTGCTACAACCCCAGAATGAATATACATGTTAGATCACCTTCAGATATGGAAAATTCTTGGGCATTATAAGTCTCAGCTGTTAAAACCTGAACAGACAATAGTATTGTAAAGCAATAACTGAAATATTAAAGCCATTTTCTTTCATATATGTGTATATATATGTGTGTGTGTGTGTGTATGTATATATACATGTGTGTGTGCGTGTATGTGTGTATATGTATAATAATTCAAAGAGAGGGGACCACTGATAATTTGACTAGTAATTTATAAGTGTTTTTGCTGTTCATTTGTTTCAATTTATGTGGACCCAAACACTTTTAATGTTTTCCTCAACTTTTCAATACAAATGTGGCAAGCATTCATCTTCCTTTTACTGTGTTTTATATCTAACTTATCCCCTTCAAGCATTACAGCTGAAGGTGGTGGTCATGCTGTACTATGTAGCCCTGAAAGACAAACAGAAGAACAAACACACCCCAACAACTTAAAATCCGCAGCCCAGGGAGCTCTCCAGGTTGCAAGTTGCCTGTCTGATCCTCCCAGTAAATATAAAAGACACTTTCTTCAGTAACTGAATACAATCGTAGCTGTCTTCCTGGAGTCTTGTTGAATCTCTGGGAATAGAGGAAAGGCAGCATACAGAAATGTGCACCAAAGTGTCCACGGATGGATTTGATTTACACAGAATGGTCAGCTATAACCTGTGAAGATTAGATACTGGGTTTTCTTAGATATAGTTTCTTAGATACAGTTTCCAGCAGAAAGCACTCTAACATCTTTAAAATCTATAAAATTCCATTTTTCTAAAGTACAACTGATACAAAAAATGCTTTCATTCAACTATATCACAGACTTTATAAAACTTTATATGTAAATACATACAATCATAAATGTTACCACATGTATATGGCTATTGATTTTAATGAAATTTAGAAATGATGTCTAATTTTAATTTATTGATATAGGCTAAGGGAAGATACAATTGTATCCATAATAGACTAATTTCAAAGCTGTTGTTTTCCAAATAAGAAAGTCAAACTCAAGAGTAAAAGCTAATTTTAAAAATTTCATGAGAAATTTTTAGTTTTAAAACTAACAAGGCGATTGATATGTTATGACGTACTAATGAAGCTGAATTTTAAGCAGAAGTGGAAAAAAACTATGTCTTATATTTATCATACCAATTTCTATGCATCTATGTGAAATTTCTGACTTTACTGATAACTTAGTTGATAATAATTTGTCATCGTTAGTCCCTTACTTTATGTATTGGCAAAGCTATACCAGTCTTATTATAAGAGATTATTTTCTGTCATGAAGACTCAGTCTTCCCATGCCTATGTTCTACATTTTGTCTAAATATTTATTGAAACTACAAATGTGAGGCAAATACAGTGTTTTTGTTTTTTGTTTTTTTAATAAAGGTTGTAGGACTTTTATTTTGACAATGCTGTTATTTAAGAAATTAAAAAAAAAACATGTTAAAATATTTTTAATTGGGAAGTGAGGTATAATAACTCAGGTGACCATGTATAATTCTATTTTCCTAACATAAATAAATTTTCTCCCAACTTCAATAAGTTATTTATCTATCAAGAAACATACGTTTCTTTTAATAAAATTCTTGGAGTCACATTTAAAAAGAAGAAAAAACTAGTGATTTTCCCCTGAAATCTTTGATTTTACTGCTAAACAAGAGTCTGGAAAATAGGTTTCACCTTTCATTTTTACAATATCTTTCTCTGCATGGAAATAATTCCTTCTAAAAATATGTGATAGGTCTTAACTGAAAACATTAACTTTTGTTTAAGATTTCATGTTTGATCACTCATCATCTATTGTGCATTTTTTCTGTCATTGACTGTAATACTGACCACAGAACTTCCTGGATGGTGGAAATGTCTGTGTCTACACTGCCCAACACAGTGGCCCCTAGCCACATGTGACTATTGAGTAGCTGAAATGTGACTAGTGTGACTGAGGCAATATTTATCTTACATTATTTACTTTTCGTTAATTTCAATTAAATTGTCACATGTGGCTAGGCTCTATTTTATTGGACAGTACAGGGAATCTAAGCACTGGCATACAGCTTTGCTATAAATAAAGAAACCAGTCTCATAAAGTTTATTTCTAATTAGTCATAAAAAATACACACAGTTAAATAAATGTACAATATAAGGTCAGGTAGTGACAGTGTTATGAAAAATAATCATTAAAAAGGATAGACAGCATGGAGGAGTACTGAAGAGAGATTTGAATGAAGTGCGGGTGAAAGCCACATGACAATCTTGAAAAAGAAAGTTCCAAATAGAGATACGCAACTTAGCAAGAGAAAAAGGAGTAAATAAGTTAATGCTTCAAAGTAATTTAGCTTCAAGAGAAAAGTATGACATTTTTATCTACATAAATATAATTAGTAGATGTCAAGTAGTCAATTGAAACAAATATTCTTAAAATAAAATGATCAAAATAACAACTTCAGATACTGTCACAAAGGCACTTCAAACATTGACGCCACTCTTGGCACTGACATTTATCAATTAAAACTTATTTGCCAATCACATTTTGTAATGCTTACAATATTCAACAAGTTTTGGGGATGTCTTCATTGAGTACTAACATGCAAAGAATCTTTGAAATCCTACTAACAATTCTGGATGGTACAAATGAAGACCCTGAAGCATAAAGGTCCCCCCAATTCCTGTTACTGGGTCCTTTTATATCCAGTCCTGCTACTTACTGTATGATGGTGCTATACCTATTATGTTTCATACATTAATACCACTGCGATAAACATTAGATAGGCAGAAAATAAGACAGGTAAAGGCACTACTTGTAAAAACAATATCAATGTTTGTTAAGTTAATGAGTTAATGGATGGAATGGCAGTAGGGCTAATTTTTAATTTTTCCAAATTTGAAATTTCCAGATTTCTTTATGATAAGTTCACCTAGAGTTTGATACTTTAAACTAGGAAGAAGTGTTTGATATTGTTGTGCCCATAATAAATTCAATACTGAGAGGCAATTGAGCAATTAATGGATCCTGTTCAGAACAATCAACTAGCATATTGAACAATTCAGTTTCCAAGATAGACCTCTGGATTTCTACTTTGAAAATCCTGAATCCAGGATAATGAGTGGTCAGAATGCAATAAAACGCTGTTAATATAAAATTGGTCATTAAATTCTAAATAGGGGAAGTGCTCAAGTGCATTAAAGAACACACATTTGTGAACAAATGTTTGTCTTAGTTTTATTCTTTGTAACTCAAAATTTTGTATGATTTTAAATGATATATATTTTAAAACAGCAATTTTTTCTATCTTGTAGTTGGAATACATATTGCTTTGTTAGTGTTCTATGTCCCTTAAGTTCTTGATCCTCCTAGTAATATTTTAAAATGTCAAATGAAAGCTAATTTTTCATTTGACCTTCTTGTGGAGGAGTAGAAACTGGAGGAAAAAAGTCAAATTGATAATTTTTATTTTCTGTCCCACTGAGAAGTACTGAGAAGTGATTGCACAAGAAATTCTCAAAGCCTTGGCCTCCACTCTACTCACATGTGATCTCTAATAACTGAATATCTCAAAGCAATGAAATATGTTTTGATACTTTAATATCCAGTAATACTTTAGGAAATGCTCTGAAAAACACTCCCTTTTAGGAAAATGATATATTCTTTGAGCTTTTAATCTTTAATATGGGCTAAATTCTAATTCCAAAAGTAATATAAATACATACATTAGATAACTATATTTCTCTGTCTGGAATATAAATTCCTTGGAAAATGACATTCCTTGAACAATGTAAGTTTCTTGAAAACAGGGAGGATGTCTTGTTCACCTACTTGTCCCAGATTCTAGCATATAACAGGCTCTTAATATGTACTTGATAAGTATTTAAATGAATTTAAAGAATTTATCTCTAAAATCTACTATTTGTTCATGCCCTTTCCTGTTCACCATCTTGAACCACCTACTCCTGAGCAAAAACTCCCTCCAACATTGATACTTTAAGCTAGGAAGAAGCATTTTATACTGTTATGCCCATAATAAATTCAACATTGAGAGGCAATTGAGCAAGAAAAACAATACATAATCTTACATCGTATTACGAACATATACCCACACTTCAGTTTGATAACACTGGAAACAATGGGCATACCTAGAGAAAGTTATTGCATACTCCCTATAATTTAACTCCAGCCTGACATTCTGGGTATCTCTCTGTCTACTTTTCGGCAGAAATCCCCACCTGGTCCAACAAGCAGCACCCTTACCTGCACCTGCCTTATATTCTTCTGCAGGCTATTATCTCTCCTCTACCTGCCCTGCCTCAGGCATCTTCTGAGAGTATTCTCGCTCTCTTTTTCTTTTTCTGTTAATTATTTTCCAAGACACCATATAAAAGAAAGAAATCAGAAACAAGGGATCTTACTGGAATTGAAACACCTGCTTTCTAAGGGACTAGGCAAGTCATATTGCTACTTTAATTTCTTATAAAAACTGGGGCAAATCAATCTATAATTACTTGTTAAAGGATTGCCGGAAGACTTAAGACGTGAATGCAGTTTATAGCACATATTAAGAATATAAGGCATATTTTTCTTTCAACATGCATTCCATCATTCAACCTTAATTTTGTCAATGATAAAATGTGAGGGAAAAAATCTGACTTTCCACCCATAATGTTTTTGTGAATAACTGAGAAAATTTTCAAAGTGACATAAAATGACTAAAAACAAAGCAAATATTAGTTACCATTGAGTTACACTTTGAGACATATTTGAGACAGTTTTTTTTAAATCTCTTCTGTAACATTTTCCTGACCATCCCAGTCATAGTTTTTCTATAGAACCTGTTGGCTACATATATATTGCCTAATATTATAAGTATAAGATCCATGGATTTGTAAGTGATTTCATAAGGTTATTTTTAGGATCCTTATTTTCCAAATAACAACAGCATACACAGTCTGAATTAATGAAAATGAATTCAAAACTGGAGGTGCAGAGTTAGAAATATATTGGAAGGGCCCTGGGCTATCTCATGGAATAAAAGACAAGATGAATAACTAGCATTAGTGGCTAAACTCAGAGAAGTAGAATTCATCGTGAGAGAAGCCGATTCCTCAGATGTCATTTAAAATAATGCAGATAAACATAGGAGTGATAACCATAGCCCTTTCCTTATTTTTCTGTACAAAAAGTACAACTTTTAAAGTCCCTCTATTTAAATACCCTATTCATTGAATTATTGCCAGAAGCATACAGAACTTCCATGTATTTGCAAGGAATGTTTTTGTAAGATTCTAGTATCTTTCATCAAGTAGCCAGAAGGGAAGACTGTTTAACAGGAAGCAACCTCTCTGCCCAACTCTGTTATGAGTTCCTTCCTTCTATTGCTCCTTTCTCAATGCATCAACACCCAATTGGCTTATATAAAAACTAGAGAGAAAAACTGAACAAACACACATAAGAACCCAATTATAGTGCAAGTCATTATGACTGGGCCGCAAAATGTCTGACTAAAGTCACATTTGTTTGCAATCAAACATATCCAGTGACATGCCAGATTCAGACTACATCTAGGATACATTTTTTCAGCCTAATAAAATAAAGATGTCTGATAAGTTAATCCATACCAAAGGGGTTAGTATCATAAGATCGTCCCTTTCCTTGAGGCTTTATTTCTTGGAATCACGCTATGTGCTGTGGGAGATTAAACACACACCCACAGAAAAGAAAAATAAAAGGAAAGCCTCTGGCACATTTCCCTTATAACTTCATCCCTCTCATTCACACAATACTTTTTGCATGGTCACATCTGTTTTTCATCTATTCAGGTTTCATTAAAAACAATGTAAAAAAGTAAGGGTGATATCTCAAATTTGGTCTGATGCTGAACAGAGTTGAGAAACGAATATGAACCCCAACTATATTACCTATCTGTTAAAATTTAAAACATGAGTTAAAAACAAAATAAAACAAAAAAAACATGAAAATAAAGAACCTCTTATGCAAAGCCTACATTACTGTAGATTACCTTGAATATATATTCTTAGTTCACATCCTTATAAGTGAGGGAGGGACACTTTAATTATAAGAAATAATTAAAGAGAAAGCCTATAGTTATGAGTTCATAGACGTTTCAAAAAAAGGCTCTTTTAATTTTTCAATTTGATAGTCTCTTGTAATCCCCATGGCAACAATCCTTTACTAATCCTGTCCATATTTCTATGGAAGTGCAACCAGTTTTAAATATTTCTGTTAAATCAGATTTCATTACCCAAACAGGGCTAACATTTAACTTCCGTGTCACAACCCAATGTCTTACATACACACATAGGAATAAGTTCCACCGAACTTCAAAGTTTTGTACATTAGATTATTTTAGTTCTTTCTACTATGTAAATTAGGATAATTTTTTAAAAGCTGATTGGACAGAGTATTGTTAAAGCAAAATTAGTGGTGAAAGTAAAATTGAGAGGAAACCTTTGTTTGGGGAGTTTTAGCAATATTACTTATTAAAAACTTTATCCATGCCCATTATGCTGCAGGCACTATTCTAAGCTCTTTTATATATTGATTTATTGATTATTGCTCTCATATAAGCACTATGGAGATGTTAACACATTTAATAGTTCTCTTTTTTGCAAATGCTGAGACACAAAATCATTGGCTCTAAATTAAAACAAATGGGACAAAGTCAAAGTTTTAATGGTGAAGACTAAAATAAGGTTTTGTTAACTTCACTTTCATCTCTATTGTCTCTATATACTTCGTTCTTCAAAGATATGATGGATCTTCAATGAACTATTTATCTGTTTTTGACCATGTCCCGTCATTTCCTCATATTACCTGATTGACACTTGCTCAGAGAACAAAATCATTTAAATATTCACTCAAAAATTACAATTGAGGAATTAAATTTGCTGCCCAAAACTCAAGAATAACATCTTACGATAAAAACAAATAGTTTGGATCATTTACTGTTTTGCAATATATTATCATTTCTTCTCAAATATAATCATATTCATATTTATTATTTTACTAGATTATCCTTTAAAATGTTAAGTTGTTGTTTTCTAATAATCTCTATAAATAATTGCAAGGGCATGGTATTTTGTTTCTACTCATTTAATATACTGCAGAAAGACCTATAAGTTTTGTGGTTCTGTAATTTTTGAGAAGAAGGATGCAGTTGAAACCACTCAGTGGTTAGAGTACATGTTGAAATATAGTTAAAAAAAAAAAAAGTTTCAAAAGTATAATGAAGAGACAACATTGATATCAAGAAAGGAATTTCTACTTGGAGAGCTAACTGTAGTTACAATAATACATGTGATATGTGTCAAGGAAGAAATGCTGATTTAACTGAAAGTGAAAACCTAAATCATTCATGTCAACTCAGAAATCTCCATTATAGGAGGTCATGAGAGGCCGATCCAAACCACTGACAAAAAATGCTTATCAAAATGCAGTAACTACAGTCTTACTGGGTAAATTAATAATGTCTGGAATATTATTAGGTTTCATACATTTTGAGATCTTTAAAAGTAATTAATTAACCTACTAGTTAATAATTAATCAATTATTTAATTGGTAGTGAAGGATGCAAACACCAGCTTAGGATGCAATAATAATTTGTCACTTCAATTTGATTTTATAAGATCATTTTGACAAAAAAATAAGGATCTATACAAACTAGGAAAGCTGAGGGAGAAAATGATTCATGCTCATGGGGATATAGGTAGATATTTTCACAGTATTAATCATTGTAAAAATTTGTAAAGATGTATTCATTTAAAATAGTGTCAAAAATAATCTCTTGAAAGCAAAATATGAGATTACATACGGTATGATTCCACATATATGAAATTCCCAGAGAGGTAAAATCTATAAAAACAGAGAGTAAATTTGTGGTTGCCTGGGGCCTGAGGGTGGGGAGAATAGAGATCAAAATAAATTGGCAGGACGGATCTCATTGGGGTGACGAAAGTGTTCCAAAACTGATCCATTTATAGTGATGGTTGTGCAACTTGCCAAATCCACTAAAAAGTATGGAATTGCACACTCTAAATGAGTCAGTTATATGAGATCTAAAATATGCTTAAATAAAGTTGAAATAAAAGGAAGAGATCACTAACTTGTAAAGAAGTAGAACCAAAATGGTTTACTGCTTAATCTGAAATAGTTTGCTGTGAAATTGAAGCAAACTTTTGTATGCATTACTTAATTTTTCCACCAATGAAATGAAAGTTCACAACAACATTACTATATAGAGCTATTTTGAGGGCTAAAAAATAATCCACAAATAAAAGAATATATGTAATCCATTTAATGCATAAGAATTACCAGGAATAGTAGCTTTGGGTACTGATAATGAAATCACCAAAACTAAGAGGAATTGCAACTGGAAGGGAATAAACCCGTCCTTAAGAAAAAGACTGACTGGTAGCGGACAGTAGTCGGGACACGGAAATGTTTGTTTTTATCAGCATTTTCATCCAGGGTCTTCCACCCCTCAGTAATGAGAGAAACTACTCAACTACTCCCAGTTTTGGCAGAAGATTCAAACACATGTGCGCAAACACACACACACACAGAAGGAAGGAAGGAAGGAAGGCACTAAGGAAAGTAGGGAGGGAGGAGGGAGATGGGGAGAAGGAAAAAAGAGGGGATGGTAGTAGAAGGGGGGTGCTGAGGTAGGGTAGGAAGAAAGGAAGCCTTACTAATTCACCAAAATTGAAATGATCATGAGTTAGAGAATACTAACAAATAGTAAAAATGTACTGTGAAAAGTATCTCACATTTATGACAAATATTATTACAATATTATAAAGTTTTGTATATATTTTAAAAAATGAATCCTAGGCAAATACGTTTTGATGTATGCTTATGTCACATTTCATTCCATTGCCTGAAAAAAATGTTTGTCTCTTTTTCAAATGCATTCTGATTCCTGGGATGAGTGTTAAAATATTTAAAAAAAAAAAAAAAAAAAAAAAAGAATTCTAGCTGAGCCACATAGGAGCTGTGTGACCTTGAAAACGGCTCAAATATGGAGCTTCAATTTTCTCAGAAATGGGGATAGAAACCAAGCTTAAACATTTTTATATGGAATTAATTTATGAATGTATATGGCCACGGGCAAAAAATATTGTTTTTATTATTCTCTTTGCAAGAAGAAAGAAAACATCAGGCAAAATCTAAGTTGGAAATGTGAGAGTGAACAGGAAATTACACCTTTTAATGTCATTTCATAGAGATTGTTTGTGCACCTTACAAAAGCAAAGTACAATGGAAAAATATAACAAATATATCCAATTTAACAAGTAATGAGCCCTGCATACATCAGAGAGTTAAAAAATTTAAATCTGCCCTGTTGCCTTTGGCTCGCTCTGTGTGGCTGCTTATTTGCTTGTCTGCTTACAACATCAATTATATGTTCAATAAAGAGCATTTCATTAATGTGATCAATGTACTCATTCCTATGGCAAAATAGATACTTTAATGTATACCATTTTTGTATTGTACAAAACAAGGAAGCAAAAATAGTTCAGGTTTTAACCATTGTTATAGGAGGAACTCCTTAAAAAGAGTTCATTTTCTAAAAGAATAACTAGTATTGAGAAAAGAATATTAAATTATTTTTATTTGAAATATTTCAACTTTTTTCAAAGAATATTTAGTAGGCATTGAATAGAGACCTTAATAATTTCCATATATTTGGTTCTTATCTAGGGCCACAGGCCCCTGGACATTTTCATAGATGAAAGGGTTTATGGAAACTCTGAATAATTTGTGATTAAAAAAATATATATGGGCACATGAATTTTTCTGCTGCATGTGCCTATAGCTTTAAAATGATACTCAAAGGAGTCCAGAACACAAAAGTTTAAGCACTGCTTATTTTAAGATGGATATTTAAAGTAACAAGTATTTTTCTGTTATATTAATAACCATTTATATGCTTAAGGCTATTGCACATTTCTGAGATGATTAAAATAAGTAATTGCCAAAAGGCACAATATTACATGTATACACTTAGTACATATATTTAAGAATAGCTTCTTAAATACATCAACTAATAGTTATGATTTATAAATGAATTATTCTAACACTGCTACCCTTCTATCTAAGACATGAGGTAATAATGCAAAGAAAGTGACTCATGGTTATCTAAACAAAACAAAAGTTTGCTGGTATTTATTGTTTTCAGTATTTTAATAGTAAAATGCCATTTTATTAAATATATATTTACACTAAAATGGCAAATCCCTGGACGATGAATTTTCTAGACAGTAAGGACATAATACTTATTTTAAATATCAAGTATGTAGTTTGTATCACAAAACAAAATAATTAGTTGTTATTTCCCTTATGTATAGGGAACACATGTTATTCTATCTTGCAAATATGTTAAGAAGACAAATGAAATAAAGTAATAAAATTAACCTTAGCATGCATCTTACAATACAATCAGATTAACTGCAATTTTATTTGAGAAAAGTATAAATTATAATTGCTAATATACATTAAAAAAACAACAACGCCTAGTCACCTTACAGCTCTTCTATTTAGAAGATTGTAAGAGCAGCATGAGAAACACATCAAATTATTGTGTAAAGATCCACCTGGCAAAAACATACACTGCAATATAGGTGATCAATAAAGATTCATTAAATAAATGAAGTGTGGGATCGTTCTTTTTCCCCTGACATAGTATTTTAAAGTAACCAAAAGAATAGTGATCCATTTACACTAACTGGAGAATTATAAATCTATTTATACATTCCTGAGTAAATGGTTACTTGTATATATTAAAAAAAAACAAAACAAAACTAAATGGGTGATATGTTCTATTAAAGGAAATGTATTTAAATATCAAAAGCAGCTATAGTAAAAATAATAACCTCAACCTCTGACATTTAGGTTGATAAAAATATTAATTAATGACAATAATTCCAATGACTCCATCTTTAAAACTTTGAAATAGAAAGCTAATGCATTATTCAAATAATATAAAAAGTAAATTATTGGCATTAAATATGTATTACATTCTGATTATATGATAGATAATTAGCTGATTATATGTAATAAATAACAAAAATTAAGTGTTTACAGTGTACAATTAATGTTTCACTCCTCTATATAAACCTATGTTTATATATTCTTTTATACACACATGCTTATAGATTAAAATAATATTTTATGTATCTTTATGTATATAAAGAATATTTACCCACATATTCATACATCTCTGAGATTAAGCACATTATTTCTAAGTCACCAAATAATAAAAAAATATAGAATAAATTAATTGGTTTGTTTATCAGAATATCTTGTTAGGCATACTATTCATTCCTTCCACCCCCTTTAGTTCTTCTCAGTTAAAAATCATTTGCTTCTTCTGAAATGTGACTAATAATATTTACTTAACCTTCCAGATTAATATCAGAATGCATTTTTGAATTGAAATTAAGTGGTGAAAATGATTTGCATAATTTGTTGTGTTAATCTGTTTTAATATAGAAACAAAATATGCACTATTTATGAGTAAAAATATGGGCACGTATTTGTAAGGAATTATATCTCATGAAAAGATATGCAAGGTTAAGGAATGGATAGAACAGCTAAATAGCATTGAAATAGGTAGTAATTTCAAATAAATAATCAAAAGGGGAAATCCATATTTGGAGCCAATTTTCTCTTGTCCAGTGGAGAAAAGCATGTTGTTAAACCTGGCTGTTTAATATTTAACTAAGATACCAATAAGCCACTTGCCCAGCTCCTGTTGGTCCTCAGATTTGACAACTTTATTATTCAAAATACTTTTCACCACATGGATGGAAAGTGAAAAAAAAAAAAGTTCTGTTTTGTGTGTAGCATCAAAACGTAAATGCAAGCTAAAAATATTTTCATTCAATTACGTTATTGAAAGGACCTCACCAACTTACTGTTTTTCAGGGAAAGACATCAGGGAAAACAAAACGTGGCAAATAGGACAGAATGGCCTAAATCTCTCTGGGTTAAAATAAAGGTGACTTAAGATGAACAGCAATTTTATAACATTCATTTTTCATTTATGACTTGTGAGTTTTCATCTCTGCTATTTCAAATGAGTATCATCACAACATGGAACTCTTTCATGTGAAAAAATGTTTGGACCTTTTAATGACATCAATGAGTTTTGGTTTTTTTTGCTTGTTTTAAACAAGTACATAAATAAAGTAATCTGCAATTGAAAAGATTATTTCTTATGAAAATTTAATTCAACTCCCCACTTCCTATAGTCGGGAACCTAAACATAAAACACATAGCAAACTCATATTTATTCCTACCCAGCCCATGTGTTTCTCTGAGGAAATAGCCTAGGACTTGTATCCCTACAGGCCTCAAGGGCAGCATAAAATACTGTGGTGAACTCACGATGGCACAAGGCTTGTCCTCAGCCCAGATAAATGAATATTATTAGCAAAAAAAGTGAGCCTGTCCCTGTAAGCTAACCTGAAGCAAATGTGGATATTTATGTTTACTATATTTGAGAGTCTAGCCTTACACTGTAATGGGATGTCAAAAATAATGTATGCCAAACTTTTAGTCGTAAGTATCTATTTAACTTCTGTAAATACAGCATGAAAAAGTTCCATTAAGAGACCTGCATACATTTTCTCCACATTACCTCCAGGAAACTGTTTTTCTGCAGTCTAGAACACCTAGTTAAAGTGCAAATTACTTGACATTCCAATGCTGCAAGTGGACATAATGAGTGACTAGGGATTTGAGGGGGGAGCCCATTTGGTGTCTTTTAGCCAATGTTCCACAGGTGTGAGCAGCTAATCACTTAGGAGAACAGCCTCCCTGTTACACAAGGGCTGGCTATTCATCATACCACATGTTTTAACTCGTCATTTTATCAATAAGATTAAGTTCGGGGACTCCTTATTAGAAAACCAGAGAACTAGTTCAAAAATAATGTTCACAAACAAATTCAACACAAAATCTCAACACTGTACAAAATAATTTCTGAAACTTTATTGTGAATTGTAAGGTACATTTAGTAGAGGATGTTGTCCTTAATATAATTAATTAAAATAAATTGGAAGAAATGCACATACTACTTCTTTAAAGCAAGGATAAGTACAGACTTTTGAAGCCACAATATATACAATTATATGAGTGTAATAAGCTTCCAAATACATTAAGTATATATCTGTTTAAATAAATAGAATACTTGATTTGACATACGTGAGAGTTATACTGATTACACCAAAAATGTTTTACAAAATATAGCCAAAAACGGAACGTTATACATTTTGATATACAACTTTTTAAATACTCTGTATAATCATTACTTAATTCAAATTATAGCGTACAAAAGTCCATTTTAATGAGGACAAGTTTTAATTGGGTTTTTAACACTTTTCAGCAAAGATAGATATTAAGATGCATCCCTATACACGTTGCTAAATTCCCATTCAACTTAAATCACTAGCACAGGGAGAAAATGTAAAATGTCCTACTAGTTATTAACAGTAATAATTATTATTGATAAATTATCAATATAATACACTGCAACATTATTTTGGCTATTTTAAATCTTCTGAAGAGAATCACCTAATTCTTGATCCAAATTATTTTGCATGTACAAAAACTTAATTTAAAATCAAAATCGAAAGATATTACTATATTGAACTTCTTACCTACTCTGTAATACACTTATTTTAATTAATACCTTTAATGATCAGCTTTCAATTGGGAACTTTGTCCCAATAATTCTTTAATAATAATACTTTGTGTCGTGACTTATAATGGATCTCAAAAATGTATTTCATAAATTAGTAATAGAATATACTGTATTGTGAATGCTACCTACAGAATAATAGTATCACATTGGTGCAAAAGTAACTGAGGTTTTTGCAATTATTTTTAACCTTTTAAACCGCAGTTACTTTTGCCCCAAGCTAATATTATAGGGACATGTGATGTCAAGTGTTTACATTTATAATTACTCATACACTGTAGCACAATAAGGAAGATTATTTTAAGCCACATTTCATCATTTTTAGCGTATAGTTACACATGATAATTTGTTTGGAGTATATATCAATTTGGCTATTTTACAGAAGTAAAACTGAATATAAACTACCAGGGTTGTCGATTTTTAACTGAAAACAAATGTTTTATTTTCTATAGTTTTTTTAATAATAAAAGAAAGAACAGAAAAGGAATCAAACATGCACATATTATAGAGTGGTGAAGTGGGGAGAGTCCACTCAATGATTGCTTTCTAAAAATTCCGTAAGCAATAATTGATTGAAAAGCAGCATTTTGCAATTGAACAACGCATAATGTGTTCTCTATGTCTACAACAGCGGTCTGGTAGTATCAGAACAGGATTATATAATGACTAGGAATACATTATCATTCTTTTTTTACATGGGTACTATAAAAGTAATGTAAGGAAACCTGTTGTATGTGAACTGACATTGCACGTTTATATTTTTAGAATAGTAGGACATCAACATATCTAAAAGTATATCTAAAACAAGCAACACAAGTTAAATTTTCTTAAACCTCCCTAGTACCACTTTTATCACTGTTTTAATGGAACAGCACCACATGTCAAGCACCCAGTCAAACTATAACTCAGCAAGTTACCTTTTATTGGTCAGAATGAAAGTATATACATTGTCTGCAAGAAGTCAGTTGGTATCAAGAAGGCTAGGTAGAGGACACACACAAGTGCAGTCTTAATTGACTTTTAGTACAGGCAGGTTATGGCCTTCCTAGCTACTATGGCATCTTTTTAAAAATTTTTTATTTTTTTTCCCATCAGAGAGAAATGCCATCAGAGCTATTAACATTGGGTTTATGTTAAGAAGAAATGTGCTTACATATGAGGGGAGTATTTCTGTGTCCATATCTGCATCAAGGTGTGTGTGTGTGTGTGTGTGTGTGTGTGTGTGTGTTGGTATGTTTTCAGAGTAATAAAAGATTAAATATAATTCAAATAACATGTAATTGTTCAAAAGTAATCTTATTTCTTACCTTGTAAAAGGAATAGGGGCTAATTACGCAAATCGCTATGTCTTCTCAGCACTTGTGCTTTAAGGCCATGACAGTAACAAAGCAATGATTGGTTTAATTGTAAAGTATGTATACATTCACACTAAGTTAAAACATTTCCAGTCTCTTGACTACTCTCTTGGGATGTTAGAAACTAAATAATGGACTTCAAATATTTTTTAACTAATTCATTCGTAATACTTTGAAGTTAAATGAATAAAAACAATGCTTCATAGGCTACACATACTCCTAAATTGGGTGACAAATTTACTGAAAGTTTAAAGACCATCACCTCATCTTATCAACATCTAGAACTCCATCGTTATGGTTAATAGACTTTATAATTCTATTCTAATGCCACTGTGTGTATCAAAGACTCTTATACAATTACCTCAAATATAGTAATGATGAATGAGTTCGTAATTTCTCTTTTTTAAATAATCACCTCAAATTTGGCACATTCCAGATCCTTCTGGCTTTAATTAATTTTAGTATTCTTTCGAAGAAGAAGAAGGAAAAAAAACAAAAAAACAAGCTTTAAGAATACTGTGAATAACTAGAACCCATTGCCTCAGTGAGTCGATCTGTAACAGTGATACTGAGTAAGTCATTTCCAAATAGCTATAGTTCACTTTTTCAATCCCTGCACAGCATACAAATACATTTCGTACTTAAAAAATA
Source organism: Rhinolophus sinicus (assembly GCF_057876585.1). Lineage (NCBI taxonomy): Eukaryota > Metazoa > Chordata > Mammalia > Chiroptera > Rhinolophidae > Rhinolophus > Rhinolophus sinicus. The sequence continues at coordinate 172,857,936 of NC_142516.1, read as the reverse complement.
GAATACATGCAATTAAGGAAAAGAAACCTCTTCTGCTGAAACAACCACATTATCAAAAATCTGGAGATTAGCATCCCTATCAGAAATCTACGTAAAAATATTAATGTGTTCAAGAGTTTGCGAAATTGAAGTTTAAAAGGAGTAATTTTATTAAAGTGCCACCATGGAAACAATTTACAGTAAAGACAGTTAAGAAGTTCTCAGATAACTTAGTTTTGGAAAATAGTTCCATAATCCCACTGCTCTAATAGATAAGCTCTGTAAGCAGGGGAAAGAAAAGCTGGAGTTAGAGGAGCCTTCGATATTTTGTAGTTGAAATATTGTTATTAAAACTTTTGGTAACATATGGAATAATTTTTTCACTTCAGAGACATTTCAAACAGCAATATGTAAATGACTGTACACTAGATTTGTTGTGTGCATACGTTGCATCTTATTTTCTTATTTGGTCACAGACTAAGCATACCTTTTCTGTGGATATTTTTAAGAAATAAAAGTGGTTGTAATTAAATGGACAGAATCATATATGGCACACAATATTGGGCTATTCCATTGAACCAATTCCTGATATTTTTGAAAAATTATTTGGCAAGAAAATTATACGAGCTTAATTACATGTGTTTTCTACTTCCCTTTTTATCTACTTTCTTGAAATTCTGAATGTGCAAAGGCTAAGGATTAGTGTCCTTTTGCCTTTTATACCACATCACTGCAGAAAAACCATTACAGAATTTCCACTCTACTAGTAATGTTGTCCAGTTCCAATAATCCTCTCATGTCATTCCTCAACTGCGTAGAATTGATGCGCATTACTCCAAAATTGTGGAGGGAAAAATAAGTACATGCTGAAAAACTTCTGCTCTCCTCAAGGCAGAAATTTCCAATGCTAAGACTATTAAATTTGGCTCTTATAACGTCCATTTGGATACAGCCTGCTTATCACAATCATAACCAATAGGCATAATGTCACTACAAATTATCACCAACACTGGAATGTCAATGCAAATTAATTTAGTGTTTCACAAAGCCTTGTCTGTTTAGTCCCGAGATAAAGGAGAACTCCAGCTATATTTTAAGTCATCTAGAAATCTAAATCAGCACATCGTGTCAGGCCACTAACATTTGCATGCTGGGTTTTAGTATCCAACCCCCAACTGGTAGTTCTATCACAACACAGTAACCTGTTGTGAAACCAAAACAGTTTGGCACTCTTTTACCTGAATCTGATAAAAATAGATTACTAAAATCGTTTGCTTTTATGTTTAGTCTTATTAAACAAGATTTCCATCAAAAAACACTATTAAAATTTTATTCTCTAAAAATGACTCTTTAAACAAAAATACAGACAAAATTATTCTATCCTTTCACAGGTTATTGAGTTCAAAGTAAACTTGCCTATATGACTTTGGGTTCATATCCAAGTTATGCTTTTCTAATATCTTACCGTAATAATTTAAACTAAGGAAAACCTGCCACTCTAGTTCACTGACAAATTAACAGGTGAACTTAGCTTTCTTATATCAATGGTTGATGTAAAAGTGTGATCTTACTAAATAATTGTTGTCTGATTAACAACATAGCTACATTTGGTCAACATGTTCAATACTACTCTTTAATTAGAATAATTGAAATTTTTCTGCCTATTAAAGCTTATTAGTTAAGGGTCACTAAGAAAAAGCTGCAGCACCAAAATCAAACTAAGCTTTAAATAATACCTGAGTCCACACAATCAAAATGTAAGCAATGCAAGTTTCAAAACTATAGGCTTTCGGAATTATGTCAATCTGCTTGTCTCACATTAAGAAATGTTTTCAAAAGCGCAGATAATTTTTTATTCTCTAGGAATATGACAGAATTTATATTCTAAACAAGAACAGCCGTCATGAGTGATTCAGTGATCCACGTGCATTATGCACAGTGGACAGCAAGGCTAGCATGTTGTCCCAAGCATCACTTTATTTTATCAAGAGGAGAAGGGAAAGCTGAGCATTCATAACTCTCAGACACTTCACTCTAACCTTCAAATGCTCCTCAAATTAAAACTGCAACTATCTCACCTAGCACTTTTATCAAATGCATCCATTTTAATAATCCATGATAAACAGATTTCATTTGATTGAAATGGTTCCCCCCAGTTCTCAGATTTAAGGGAGATCTTGATGGTCCAATAAGTGTTTACCACCTAGAGTTTTAAGCAAGGAGGCATTAAGAAGCCAGTAATAAAATATGGTTTATTTATAGAACTGTATCAAATTACTGGATACTTTTTGCACATGTTTGCAGTTAAAAATATTAAGAAATCTACTCTAGGGCTAAAATTTTATTAATGATGATAAAAAATAACTTATTATACACATGCTCCTAAATAGACATGAAGACATGTTCTCCAAGTACATTACAGAGAGGTCGGGGGAAGACCCATGCTGATCTTAGCTGGCAAGTTTGTGCAAAGATGGATGGTGATTGGTGCTTCTGACCCATTCAGGAACAGGGGCTGAAATAAAAATTAAAAAAAAAAAAAAAAAAAAAAAAAAAAAGGAGAGCATCATTCCAGTCTAGTGGAGAAGAGAGATCTTTTTGTTATAATAGTTTGACCTCCCCTCTTCTAGGATCATTCCTATCTGATATGAGGAGTAGTTTTTAAAAAAGGACACTCGCAAAATTCTTGTTCTATTTTGAGATTAGCAGAATGTTTGAAATTCACTACTAAAATCTACTGTGTGGGAAGAGGACTCAGAGTCCTACTCCCTAAAAGACACAGATGCTATTACTGGTCTTACTATGTACTAGCAGGGAAGGTTCATAGTAAACTGGAAAGAACCACCCGTGCCCCAGGTATGTATGGTTGTATCATCATGTCATTTGCTCAGTGGTGACATTTATATACAAAACTAATTAAAAATAAAATATTAAATTAGACTTGTTATTTTTTTTTTCCTTTACACAAACTGTATATTTTTGGCACAACTAACTCTAGGTCATGTGTCATAATTTTATTTTTTAAATAAAAGTTCAATCATAGAGGCAGTATTGCATAGTAATGACAAGCAAGGCGTCTAGTATAAGACTGTTAGGGGTCAAGTTGTGGACTGCTCTCCACTTATACAAACTGTAACCTGAAGCAAAAAATTTAACTCAGCTGTAAAAGAGGGACATTGACAATAATACCTGCCTCACGAGGTCATTGTTGCTATTTAAAAAGTTAATATATGTAAAGAGCTGAGAAGGATGGCAGGGACATAGCACTCAAGTGTTGGCCATTCTTATTATCTGGTGTTGAAAACCTACTTTTGTAAGCATTGTAAACTAAGTTTCTGGAAATAAAGAAATAATGGTACCAAAGTGAATATTGTGATCTTCTTTCCCAGAGCCCAGATCTTCCATGTCTCCCATGAAATTGTTTGCTATTTAGCTGAAATTACTGTGGTTTATTTTGGCCAGTTATTTTAATATGTTTAAAAGCATGTTTATATTTTTTTAGTAATAAAGTAATGATGAATCATGTTAAAGTACTCAATAATTAGTTTCAATCTCCATTACATACTATTAATGAGTTTATTCTCTTTATTATTAGCTTTCCCCGTATATAGAGGCTACTATAACTCTCTTATGGTTATTGAATGTTGCTTTATCCCAATTCTTAATTAATTTCTTTCTTTCCCGGCAAAATATTAGAAGGCACAGGCTACGTAAATTCATTAATCTGCAAACATCCAATTCCAAATTATATGCCAGTGGACATCATCTTTTTGTAGTTTTACAATAGAGAACTGATTTGATTAATCATATAGCTGTGATTTGCTGTATTGTCCACAAAATGGCTCATCATGACAATGTTCCAGAAACTCACAGGATTTTAAGTCTTGGTCTGTCCAACTCTCACCTGGTCAGAGACTCCTTACATCTCATTCCACCAATTACTGCCCCAAATAGCTAAAGCACTTCTTATACAGAAATCACAGGGTTTTCATTTGACACTAATCTGTTTTTTGTTGTTGTTTTATTCCACTTTTAAATTCTGTAAATTTTGCTGTCACCTGAATTAGTAACATTAGTTTGGGGATTTATTATTTTTTTTGGAATAACCTCCAAATGACCTTACATCTATGCAATGAATATTTAGAAAACATATCATGTGCAGATAGCCATATGGTTAAGAAATGTACCTTTGTTGCACCACATTCAGGGTAATAGTATTAGACAATTTGCTTAACATGAAAAACAAATAGAAAGTATCTGGTGGCCAACGTGTGCCATTTCTGAAACTACACCTGTTCCATCTAGATTAGCATTCCAAACTCACAAAGTAACTCCTGAACTCATCTACCTACAGTGTAAAATACTCTTTTTGTAATACCTCCACCAACACCAATGATAGGAATGGGTTTTCGTCAAGTTTTTACAAGATGAAAGAACAGAACACAGTAAGCAGTACTAAATGCCAGCACATTTTGAAGTTCTGAAATCATTGAGATATTAGTGAGTAAGAATTCCTACACTACTGCACAGATGACAACCACCCTCTAAGAGGGCCCTGTTTCTTCCGAGTTCTGGAGAAAATGTGGTAGTTTCTGCTATGACAAAACATAGTCCTAATTTATATTCCTATAAGCAATTAGCATCTGTTCCACATTCAGGTGGTATATTTGGGGGCTACTTCAGTTTATTTGTAATTTAGTCCCTTTCATCCCAAACTTGATTTTCCTTCAGCAATAGATTGACAGTTCTGAGTATTTACATCATTTCTTCAAGTTTACTCAATTTTGTCTTTGAATGAAGGAGCTGCCAATAAAATCCGTGAGCATTAGATTGAATTAGCTTTTGTAAGACTTATCCTGTAAACAAATGAATCATCAATCAAAATTACTACTGTTTGACTTTTTTAAAACTATATGTACTCATTATCCCCGAATTATGTGGAATTCTCCAATAGTCACAAAAGTTGAAATGCTAAAAATGCCTTATGACAGAAAATAAAATTTAAACATAACTAGTATAATATTACTGATATAAAATATGGTAGCTACATATTATTTTAAGTTGATAGTTTTCCCATCAAAGTATAAATACCAGTAATCTGCTTGAGGTTTTATAATTCTTCCGTTTTGTGATTCCGATGTAGGAGAATAAAATTAATTTTCTAGTTCAGAAGGGAAAAATTAATCAGGCAGAGACCTCAAAGAAGATAAAGGCAATGCTCTCTTATCAACACTAATGCAAGAGCCTGATAACACAGATCATACAAACAGTGAAAATATTGCAAATTGTTCATTGTCAGGAGAGCCTGAACCGTATGATTTACTTTGTAATTGTTTTTCTTGAGCCAATGTTAACATTGATTGGTACTGTTTGAACATCTATCAACTGATGATAGAAAGAAGTAGGCCAAACGGAGTTGGGTGGTAAGAGGAGACCTGCCAAACACTGATATTTCCCTAAGTAATTCACAAAAGCTGTAGTTCTATTTTTAATAATAAAAATTAAAACAAAAAAAATGCCTGAATCCAATAATCTTTCAGATGAGAAAATTGCATTCTCAAGATGCTAAGTGAAATTTTAGCAAAGTATAAGTGGTTTGGAGTAGATATTATTGCTGCCAGAAATGAGAAAGCAAAGTGTATAAATGTTTTGAAAATGGGAAAATCTAAGTTTTTATTTTAATAACCCCTACTGGTTTATTTTCTTTGGTAAAGCAATGCATAGTCACTTATATCAATTCATATTGAGCAAGGAATTAAAACTATGTAAAAACACCAAGTTAACTATCACTGTGGGTAATGGTGAAACTGTCACATTTCTAATTTTATGTAGAAATTGGTTAATACAGACAGTGTATCCCTCATTTAATTTCCACAGAAACCTTTATTTGAATGTATCTGTTTTACTAAGCTTATATCCTGTTGCTTGGTTCTAAATTAGCTTTCCAAACTGCCCATGTTCATATTACTGAACAGTGGATTACATTTAATTACATGATTCGGTTATAGCAATATATTTATTATTTCCAAAAACAATTGTATATATTTTAATCAATATATTAAATTAAAAAGCGCTGTTATAAATTTTATTCCTGAGATCTACATATTTTGCCAGGTTTCAATTTTTTAGTGCATTCACATTATAGTAATTACTTGGGAGCTATTTGCTTAAGTAGCTGCAGAGAAGTTGGAAAGCTCTTTTTTGCACCAGCTTGATGGTTACCACTGATGCCTAACTACAAATAAAATAGTACATTCTCTGACAGTAACAATCTACCTTAAAAATAGATTTGCACAAAAATATTCAAGTAAGTCATTAAAAGCATTATTAAAAAAAAAAAAAAAAAAGATTTGTTTTGCTTGAATATTATGTTGAAATTTTGAAATGGCCTGCTCATATAAACATTCATCCATATGTAAATTATTAGAGTTTTAGAAATGATTAAGTTACAAACAACATAGTCTGTCTTGCCTGAAATGTAAAGCCCAATAATAACATTTTGTGCTGTGATGAAAGGAAACCAAACTTTTAGGATATGAAATTTTTTCAATTTAAGAAAAAATTATATATAATAAAGGTCAGCACCATCTGGAGGTAAAAGCCAATTAAGTCAAACATTTATTTTAACCAGAGTTTAACATCTATGTCCCATGTCTATGTAATGTCTTTTCAAAGGGTGAAGGCTGGACATTCTTTTGTAGAATATCATGACTCAAAATGCCCCTTTTAAGTGGATCCCTATATAAGTGGAACTGTCTTTTATGCTATTAGTCAACATTATCAATATGTGCCATGTTTTTAAAGCATTTTTTACTATAGAAAATATGCTGATCTCATATAGTTACAAATATCAAGTTTTACTTGCAACTATATTTTATTAACACCTTTGCCTGTAGAAGAAATGTGATTTTAAGGATGAAAAAGTACATTTCCCTCTAAATTAACCAAAGGATAAATTTAAACTTGGCATTCTTATAATTAGAGTAATAGATCTTAGAATTTTATTACCCTACTGAAAGATAAAGTCTCCAGCACTAGTTCAAAAAAGGAGATACTTTTAAAAATATATTTCAGGGAAATAATGACATCAATTTAAAACTGAGGGAATATATATATATATATATATATATATATATATATATATACACACACACATACATATATATATTTAGTAAGAGAATTCAAAAAAAATGTTATTTTGTTTAAAACTCACTGGAATCTTTCAGAGCAAAGACAACGTTTTATTCCTTTTTATTTTTTAATTCCTAGATCACAGCAGTTACTCAATAGATGTCTGTTGAATAGCAGAATTAATAAAAAATAAAAAGATTGATTTTCATATATATCAATAGATCATGTCACAGTTCTTTGGCAGCAGAAAAATTTCATACTTATATATCAGAAAATTTTAAAAAATAATACACATTTGAAACTACAGGATATAATTCTGGAATAAGCTTTATTCTATATTAAGGATAATATAAATATGGTTCAGAAGTCTACTGATAAGGCTGAATGGATATTGTCTAGTTGTCAGGATTCAGCCCAAATAACATAAGAGTTCAGAAGGAAGCAAAAGTCCTTTACATTGCTAAATGAGAAAATCGAGTGAATCTGTTTACAAAAGGAAAGATGTGAAAGGTGCAGTACAAGTAATATAATTCTCTTGATAAAATAAGTATTTGGTAATTGTCTGAACTAGAATTTACATAAACTTCATGGGATGTACAATTACCTCTCTCTTCTATGAGTTAGTAGAAGATATTGTTGATACGGACAACATACAATGGTGCCATCTGAATTTACATTTAGCTTATATATAGTACATGTCTATTTACTTGATGCCATGAAAATGCAAAACATTGCAAATAAAACAATGAAGCCAAACACTTAAAGTCTGATTCTTGCCATTTAAAATGTGTTCAACACTCTCATTTTGCCTGATTATCTCCACGTTTGCCCCAGTTGTGGGATTAAGTAGAATTTATTGAACATCTACTATATGCCATACTATAATATTTATGACTCCATGAAGTGTGATACCCAAGGTAAAACCCATATTCTGTCCTCACTCTGCTCAGTATGCCAATGCTGTCAGACGGATATCACATCTTATTATAAAATGAGCAGTTGTCTAAAGGAAATCATGCCACTTTGCCATGTGTTATCTGTTTAAGTTTTTCCAAGAACAAAGAATAAGTTTTCTTGCCATTGTCTGTTTTGTTTTAAAGTCCTTTCTTCTTACAGAGCAATTGAATATATATATGAAATCAAAACTGAACCAAAAGGTCAGTCTACAAACAATTGAAATGCATTGAAAGGGTAGCGAACATCAATCAGAAGTTAAAAATTTAATTTCTACAATCTAAGACACAATGAGACCAATTGAAATTTGACTATTTCTACTTCTTATTTTGTTGATAAAATTAACTGAATTAATGACAAATCCTCACTATATTCTTTTCCAAATCCAAATCATTCGCTTTATCTTAATGTTTTCAGCTATTCCAACATTAGGCAATGATTTTGGCCCCAGGATATTAAGAAAACGTATTTCAGATATTATCATAACATATTATATATTATTTGTTGGGTCTCATTTCTGTTATGTCACCCACATACTCAAACATTAAAAACTTGCATATTCAGATATTAAACATTTATTTATAAATGCATATATATTATTTTAAAATAACAAAAATAGTTGAGTAAAAAATTTTGGTCATTATGTTTCTGGCATAAATTTGGTGAATCCCAGAAAAATGATCCAAATGCTCCAAGGCATTTTAACTAGTTTCATTACACCATGGATGCCATTACTTCAGTATAGATGCTTTCTAGTTTATTAAATAATTGGAAGCAAAAACCAGCAGGTTTAAAATGGCCCCAGCTGTGTTAAGTACAACTCATGAAACAGATTCACTCTCTTATATGTTGCTTTGTAATAGGAGTGATGATAAGGTGAAAATCCCCACACAGGTGGAGTCCCTATGGGTAATCAATAGGGAAATAAATTAATAACAAATACTGAAAGAAGCAAAATAATCTTAAAACACAAAATGCAAATTAATATAGTGAAATACTCAAAATGAAAGATGAAACAACTATACAACTGTGAAACAACATGGATTAATATCAAAAGAAAATCTAATATCCTATCTGTTGTACACTGATGCTGTTACAAAGCTCAACATTTCAGAAATCCTAAATAACCAAAAAGCAGTGTTTTATACCAAAAGCAAATAAATAGATATAACTTGCATATTAAAAACATATAATGAAACTCAGATTCCAGAAAACCACCAAAAACAAAACCAAGAACATGTATTAAGTCAAATAGGGTGTCTCTGTCAGTGGTAACTTGGTATCCAAGGACAAAAGGGGTAGAAAAACAGGTAGTTTTTGTTTTTGTTTTCTTTCTTTAGTATCTACCTACCATGGGCCAGACATTCACATGTACCCACATACCTGCTCCTTAATATCATAAAAAGCTTACAGATTAGGCATGATTACATCCATTTTATAGACTTAGGAAAGCAAGGACAGTGCATTTAAATGACGTACCCAATGTCACATAGTTTTTAAGTTACAGTTCATTAAGTCATTCTTTTTACTTCAAAAATCAAATTACTTTTTATAGTCTCATTTTTTTTAATCTGGAAAAGGAAGTAAGTAGGCCAAATAATCTCAAAGGTCTATTTGAGTCTTGAGAAACCATTACTATGAGTTCTATTAGATACCAAATTTATCTTTCTAAAATTAATATAGTAGCTAGACACTGCTTTAGTCACTATTCAATTAGTATTATGTTTCTTTTTATAGAATTCATACATGATACTGGGTGTTGTCTGGATGGCTCAAAAGTCTATCCAGGGAAATTTTTAATGTGATAACTTTTTTCCCCTCCAAACTTGTTTCTATTAAACAAATACCAAGATTAGATTGGCGAGCATGGGGACTTCTCAGCCACACACACACACACACACACACACACTCACACACACACACAATTCTTAAACCCAATTAGAACTTTTGTTACCAGGCCCCAGCTGTTATAGAGAAAAACAGGGACAGTGGCTGAAGCCAGACCTTCAGAACTCTCCTCAAATACAGAGGGTGCCAAAAAAATGTATGCGTATTTTCAGAAAGGAAGAAACTATTAAACTTGTAATACTCAATATATACCAATAACAAAAGATGAATACAAGTCACTTTTGACTTCTGCAATTACAAGAGGTGCTCAAAGTGGTTACTGTATGTGGGCAGACACTTCCCATGACAGCGAACTACTGCTTGAGCAACGTTAACCAAAGTGTCCACTTGTATACATTTTTTGGCACCCCCGGTATATACTTTACTCATTTTGGCCTCTGTCACAGCAATACATCCAGATGAGCTTTAGTGTGTCATATGCTCACTACACTTTCATGTAGTCTTATTCTCCAGAGTTAGTTTCCTGGGAGGTAACTCATGAAGAACAATATTGGGTGCCCTGAGTTGCCTTGTCATGTGGACTTTTAATAAATGGGTTACAGTCCTTTTCAACACAAATAATGTCCTTAACGAAGAAGATGCTTCAATCTTGTTACTGGCCTAGGAAGTGTTTTACAGGTAAAAGTAGACCACATAAGGGTAAGAAATACCAGTCTAGAGGTATGGTTGTAGACTGAAAATAAAAGCTGCACTACTATTAACTGTAGGTTTAGTTAATCATTATGTTTAGACATAATCATTCAATAATCTAAGTATTCAAAGGTTTAACCAAAGTATCGGTAGATGACTGGATTAAGAAACTGTGATACATTTATGCAATGGAGTATTAGGCAGCCATAAAGAAGCACAAAATCTTACCATTTGCAATGATATGGATGGACCTAGAGAACACTATGTTAGGTGAAATAAGTCAGATGGAGAAAGACAAATACCATATGATCGCACTTATATGTGATATCTGAAGAATAGAATAAATGAATGAACTAATCAGAAACAGTCTCAGAGACACAGAGGAAAAACTGAGGGTTGCTAGATGGGAGCAGGGGTGGGAACAGGGGGAAGGTGAGGGGATTAGAAAGCACATTTGGTAGCCACAAGATCACCACGGGGTTATGAAAGTCAATTTTGGGGAATGTAATCAATAATGTTGAAAAAATTCTGTAGGGTATCTGATGGACATTTGTGTCGTTAGGGGACGGCCTCAGGAAAGATGTAGATGTCTGATCACTGCACTGTACACCTGAAACTGAAGCTGAGCAATAATGAATGTCAACTACAATTATATATATATATATATATACACACACACACACACACACATATATGGTTACAAGAAGGAGAGTACAGCATTAGGAATAGAGACAGTGGAAATGTAATGGCTGTGTGCGATGTCAGAGGGATAGTGGATGGGGGAGGGGGGTTATTACTTTGTGAGGGGTATAAATGATAAATGTCTATCTATTACAGTGTTTTGTACACACGAAATTAATTTTTAAAAGTTTTTTTAAAATATTTGGATGAGGAGGCTTGGAAGAAAAGGAATCCGATCCTGTTTATTTAGTCCCCCTTTCCCTTCCCATTATATCCTAATATGAAGAAAGATGTTAGAATGCGCAGACATAGTTCTAAGAAATGAGGGAGAAAATGGAAACCACATATATATATGAGTAAGTGATAAAAGAGTGTATTTATGCATATTAGAATCAGCAGTTTTCTAATTCTCTTCTACTCTCTCACTGATCTAAATACAGAAATGATTAGTCAAGACAGTGATAAATGACACAAAGGTCTTAATTATACTGCACTGTGCAAAAAAAATTAAAATGGCAAAATGCAGAATCTGAGAATTACTATACTTGTTCATTTATGGGACTAGGTGAGGTTAGGTGGGTCTTCACTGGACCTCCAGAAATGTGCATGGTGGGGTGCCACAGAGATCATAATTTCTTAGATTGGCAGCATGGGGACTTTTCAACCACACATACACACACAAACACTTCTTAAACCCAATTAGAACTTTTGGTATCTAGGCTCCAGTTGCTATAGAGAAAAACAGGGACAGTGGCTAAAGCCAGACCTTCAGAACTTTCCCCATATACAGAGGGTGCCAAAAAAATGTATACACATTTTAAGCAAGGAAGAAACTATTAAACTTGTAATACTCAATATATACCAATAACAAAAGATGAATACAAGTCACTTTTGACTTCTGCAATTACAAGAGGTGCTCAAAGTGGTTACCGTCAGTGGGCAGACACTTCCCATGACAGCGAACTACTGCTTGAGCAACGTTAACCAAAGTGTCCACTTGTATACATTTTTTGGCACTCCCGGTGTATCCTTTACTCATTTTGGCCTCTGTCACAGCAATACATCCAGATGAGCTTTAGTGTGTCATATGCTCACTACACTTTCATGTAGTCTTATTCTCCAGAGTTAGTTTCCTGGGAGGTAACTCATGAAGAACAATATTGGGTGCCCTGAGTTGCCTTGTCCTGTGGGCTTTTAATAAATGGGTTGCAGTCCTTTTCAACACAAATAATGTCCCTAATGAATAAGATGCTTCAAACTTGTATCTGGCCTAGGAAATGTTTTACAGGTAAAATAGACCACATATGGGTAAGAAATACCAATCTAGAGGTACGGTTGTAGACTGAAAATAAAAGCTGCAGGTTTTTCAATTTCTACGTAAGTTGAGTAAGAATGGTAATATCTTTTTTGTATTGTTGCTATAAAGATTAAATGAATGGAAATATTATACATATATAAAGCATGATTCCAATATCAGCTGAGCTCTCAGGTTAGGTCAGCATTTATTGAATGCCTACCAAGTTCACTCTTCTATGCACTGCTATAAGTTTAGTCTTGGACGTACAAAGGTAAGTAAGACATAGTCTCTTACTTTGAGGAACTTTCTTACATGCTCCTAAATTATTAAGCTTTATGACATACCAGGATTTGAGTTGACTGAGTTGTCATTTGAGACAAAAAGATCATGAGGAACCAGGCCCTGTTTTGAAGAATTGAATATACTCCTGGGGTTGACACTGCAAGGGCTGGGGAGGACACACAGCTCTGCCAATGCCACATGGCCCTGCAAGAATAGTTTAAACCCTGAGGAGCATTACTCCCAGTATCATCCAGAAGTCAACAACCTTTAGCTAAAGCAGAATTTAATTTTCTAAAACAGAGACTTTAGGTGTTAAAATGATTTTGCTTAACTATTACCAATTTGAAAAAAAAAAATCAATCTTTATTCAAAACATTTTGTTGTCACTATTTGGCAGAAGATTTTGCTGTCAAGACCAAGAATAAAAATAATAAGTTCATGTCAAACAAAAATATCCTTAAGATTGTGCCTGTTTTTACTATGGTTTAATGTAATTTTGATACTCATTTCCATTTGCAGCAAAAAAAGAGAACGTATTTTCATAAAAATTCTAACATCTTTTTTTTTTATGTTGTAAATTTGAATGGATTGGGAATACATTGAAACATTAATCTATATAGCTAAATTTAACATGATTTCTTAACTTTAAAAATGGTATCAGTAAGAAAAAACAGATTTTAAAAATTGCCAAGAAAAAAATATAAATAGAGATTTGCTATTCCTAGGAGGACCACATTTGAGCGTTTTATTTGTCACTTTATGGATATTCTTGGGCAAAAGATTTTTTTTTTTGCTATTTTTTTTGGAAGATACACAGAAATAATTTTGTATAATTTAAAAATCTATCAAGAAACAAGAAAGCAGCTATATATTAAATAACAAATGAATAGTCTACCTAGTGAATGACAAGAAAGGGAGCAAAGAAAATTTGCCAACCCAGGTGTTTTCATAGTTGACAAACAGAGGGAAGGCTATTCTAGACTTCCAATGTAAAAATTGGTTCAATGCCATGAACATATGACACAGGAGAGCATCAACTCACAACTCAAAACTCACTCCATTTTGTCTCCATTTGTCACTTGCACCTTCTACAATAAGTTCCCTGCAGAATCCTCTGTAGCTGTGTATTTGAAAGTCCTCAGCATGCAGCTGCTATCACACAGAGGCACAGATTGGTTGTATCCTCCGAATCCAAAAAAGCACCAGTGTGTTTTTTTTTTTTCCTCAAGAAAAGATCTACTATGGAACTACTGTCAGCAAAAGACATTTTCTTCCTATAAAACACACGGCTTCATTTTCTATATCCTTCTGTGTTTCCATTCTTTTCCTCATTGAGGTTTGTTTAATGAGAAAAAAAACCTCAATTTGCTGTGAATTGCGGTTGCTGTTGTCTTGCACAAAAACTGTTTTGTTTTCAAAATCAATCATCTATGATGATGCTCAGCAAGTCCCCTCTACCCACTGTGGACTGCAAAGGGATTACATACTTTTTTCTTTCTTCTAAAAAAATACAAAATTTGAAAAACCATTTAAAAAATACGCATGGCTGTTTCCACTGATTCATGTCTAACAGGGCCAAAGACGTTAAGCATTTAAGAACAGTGAGGCATTTGACTGAACACTGTCATGAAGGTAAATACTCTGCAAACCACGTACTCCCATGTGTCTGGAATGAAATGCGGTGCTACAAATACACACTACAAACAGGGCAGAAATGAATTCTGAAAGTACAGTTTGAGAAATGATTCAAGACAATTCCTAGGAGGATCAAAGCACTCACTGAGTGGCCAGCCCTCCTCATTCTGATGATGCTATAGTTTTACAAATACCTAAGATTTTAATCTGATCTACATTTAGAGGAGAATCTGCACACACAAGTGTGAGTTTCTTCTCGGGAGAGGAGAAGACCAGATAGTGGGCACTGGAAGTACCACAGGTATGTGTGAGAGAGCCTGCATTGTCTACCTTAAATGGTTAGAATCATCACCGGAAAATCTGTTCATTCTACGGTATGTATTTGAAATTTTTCTTCTTTCAGATGCATCCTGTATTTCTGTGTTTGGAGAAAATAGGCAAGACTAATTCCCTAGGTTATAAATCACTCTAATGTGGGAAATGTGTTAGCTAGTTGTATTACAAAGCTTTTACTTCATATTTAATAGGCACCTGCAATACTAGCATTATACAAAGCTCTCTACTTTGCAAATCTTTAAAACCCCACTTAATTTTCAGCACTGATTTCCTGGAATCTAAGAGCTTATGAAGGGTTCACTGTGTTCATACAGATCTATGCAAAATGTGCCAGAACTTCCTTGTCTGGGATGGCATTCATTTAGAGGTGAATCCTACATTTCTATCACAGGGCATGCTTATTTCCCACTAAAATAAATATTCTTAGAATGAAAGCCGAAGATTAGGAGGAAAAGAAAAAAAGGAGGCAGAGGCAAAGTAACTAGCACTGGGAGAGAGATATGCAAATATCAGCTCAATGACAATTCTTCATACCATTTACAATTGAAGCTTAAAGACCCAAATACTCTGCAATCCATTAGTTTCTCAATATCCTGGAAGGGATTAGAGTATTTCTTAATCAAGTGCTAACAGACTGAAAAAGGCCACAAACTGGATATTAACAAAGCAGTGTAATATGAAAATGTAGAGATGGTCAGATAGAAAGACAAACTGGAAGAATGTTAAAACACAAGCAATTATACAAACATGGTAAAATTGGGCATATTTCTGTTCTTTCCTGCCGCCAAATAATTAAATATCTGTATCAATTCATGAGTGGTGAAGCTGTAGTACAGTCCTTTCGATAAAAGAGAATATATTTTCTGAAGGAATTCCAGATCAATGTAAAATGATTAGAAAGAATCAAATATGCCTCAGACATCTTGCCTGTGCTTATATCTACACCACTCCCACCTGTACATACAGGTGTTCTCAAGTCCATCAGTTTAAACATGATATGTGCTTATGACACTGCAATCAATCAAAGTGTTAAAGGATGGGGGAAAATATGTTCACATGTCATTTAAATAATGAATAAATATATTAAAACAGATCCCTAATGAGTAACTTTGAGTTTTGAATGTCATAATGTTATACATTATGGCTCAGAAAATTCTACGGATTTTGCCACTGTCCTTGTCTGTAGGAGACAAACTAGATATAGGACAAAAACATGAGTGAGCGAGATTAAATATGGGTTGTTTTCCTAGTTTCTTCCTGCCATCGCTCAGTACTGTTAAGGAAGTGTGGTTGTTTAACTTAGTTAGGAATTTCACATTTTAATGACTCTTAGCTTAGGGAAAAAAAGGATATAAATCAAAACCAAAATGTCAGTCATGGTAATATATCTTTCCTGTTCTATGTTTCTCATGACTGACAGCCCAACAGGTTTGTATCAAACAAATGAAATGTTTGACAGATTTAACAGCTTTCTGAAACAACTGATGAAATCTTAAACACCAATTGTATATCTCCTTATCTACACGAGAAATTACATTTCTATCTTGGGATTGCCTTCTGTGATCTGATGCGGATTTGGGGCATGCTAGCTGTTAAAAAGGCCATAGTACATTAGCAGCATTACTTATTAAGTGACTGACTCATATGCTTCCCAAATTCTAATTCCTGGCCTCAGATTAGAGTCATATTCAAACAAATCTGACATACATGTTAGGACCAAGATATGGAACAACTTCTGGAAAATGTATTAAAACCAGTGGTCAAGGAAACCAAAATTCAAAAATCCACATTAAATAATTATTACTTAGTTTCCAACTATGTTAAATATATTAGCTATTAACTGACTTGTTAATATTAGAAAAAGACTAATTTATAGTTTTAATAAAGGATCGCCTTCTAGGAAACACCAGACTGAATTCAGAGAAAGCTTACTTCAAGGATTTTAAATAAAAGTGGTAAACAATTAATCAGATTCACAGTTTTGTTTTTGTCTTTTTTAACTATTGGCAAGCTAAGAATTTCACTCTGGCAATCTGAGAAAATACTGAAAAAGTATGATACAGTTGACATGGCGCCAAATGCTGTAAAAACCCAGTCTAGTACTGTTGACCATCACAACCACTGTAGTTTTATGCATCCTCCCACCCCCCAAACCAAAAAAAAATAAAAATTGAGAAGTCAAAAAATCTAAATAATAAAATAAAAATAATTGTGGACACAGAGCTTTTGAGAAAATATGATGAAAAGGTATCGCTTCCATAACTCAGCACTATCACGTAAAATAATGGACTATGAAAATAGCATGTCATTTCTAATGTTTTGGATGTACTCTATAGACATTCAGTATGAAAATAAAACTGCAAGAGTCAAAATAATTTACAATTGGTTATAAAAAATCTGATTTTAGGTTTTAGGTCTTGCATTCCATCTAAATTCTCTCTATTTTACTATTTCATATATTTTCATTTATTTTGTGCTATTATAACAAGCTAAATTATAGCTTGAAATGTTTAACTAATAAGACTAGGTATATACCATAAGACTATAACATATTATTTCAAGTACAATATTTACAAGGTAATTATAATGATGCCAAAGCCTGTTATGTGACACCAGAAGGACAACTCATTTGAAACTCCAGGAACATCAGTTTACAGTATGTCTATCTATAGAATTAATTGCAACAAAATTTAGAAAACAATATAATAGAATATTTTAACCACAGAAATTATTTTTTCTATGTTAACAAATGTTCCGGAATCTATAGACATGTCTATGCTTAATACACTGGCAACTTACTACTTTTACTTTCCTAAAGGTTATTAGCACTAAATTATAAAATGTACCTTAAATTTTGTAGACTAGGTGTATCATGCTGAAAACATATCAAATATTTGTCTCACAAACTGAAGAGGAAAGGTAGACAGTGTGAACGGATGGTCCATCCTCATTTCAAATGCCGGAATCATTATCCAAAGGGTCTGGGTATCTTCTACCTCATAAACTGATTTCATGATCATCGAGCACTTAGCCAAAAGGGAGGAGTAAAAATAAAAATTACAACTGGTAACATTTTAAATATAATTTACATTTCGGGGAGCAGTTTTTCTCCACATGCCACTATGTTTAACTGTCACAATATACTGAGAAATTCAGTGGTTTAAAATATCATGAAGGTTTTTGTGAGCCTCACATTGGTTAACATTTTCCTCCTTTACTTTCAACTACATTTTTCTTTCTCACAGTTCTAAATAGCAATTCTATGACTGTCTTGCACATTTTGCACGACAAACAGCATTTCTGTAGTGGTTGTAGTGGGATTACTCAAAAATGAAAAGTAATCATAAATGTAATACAGTATCTCTAAGTGAATGGAAATAGAAGCAATTCCCTTTATGCTGTAAAAGTACATGTATACACTTGAGTACAGCATAAATACACATTTTCAATGCATAATTTGTTCGATATATACACAAATGTATATATGAGCAAATACTCTAGATTGTGAAAAGTTAAAGATGTTAAGCTCTAAAATGAGCATTTCACTTAGAAAATCAAATATGAATGTTTACCCAGACCGAAAAAGTCTAGTGA
Source organism: Rhinolophus sinicus (assembly GCF_057876585.1). Lineage (NCBI taxonomy): Eukaryota > Metazoa > Chordata > Mammalia > Chiroptera > Rhinolophidae > Rhinolophus > Rhinolophus sinicus. The sequence continues at coordinate 172,839,509 of NC_142516.1, read as the reverse complement.
ACTATCACAGATTGTTTTATGACTGGAAGAAGTTGTCAAATGTAAATAGGTCACTTTTTTCTTTCTTTAACATTTTCATTTATACATCTGCAAAAAGCAAACTGGGGCCAAGAAAATTAATTCCCAAAAGCTGTCAACTGGGTTGGGAAACAGCAATAAACAGCTTACTGTAAAGCCTCCAGCTACAATAAATGGCTGTCAATAACTGAGCTAAGAGTCGGACTGTGGAAAAACAGGTCCTCTGGAAACGATAATCTGAAAGGGAAAGGAGCTGACATTACTTGTTCCAATATGCTGAGGCAGTGGTTCTCAAAGTGTGTTCCTTGAACTAACAGTAGCAACATCACCGAGGGTCTTGACAGCAGTATAAATTTCCAGGCTGGACCCAAGTGGTACTGAATCAGAACCCCTGGGAGTGGGGCCCAACAACCCCATGTAAGAAACCCTCCAGGGGATTCTGAGAAACCCTAAAATTTGAGAACTTAATATCATATTTTAAAAATCACATCCATTAAGATTATCCTTTCCTTTTAGAGAAAATACACCAATGAGCTTGATGATTTAAAACCCTACTAGTATTGCTTATGTCATCCTCTTAACCCTGTAACAATGAACGTTGCTTAGTTATGAATAAATATCAAGCCATGGTCTTGCTTTCCAAAAAGACAATTTCACTCAGTCTGTGAATGCTAAGGGTACTTCCAAAAGAAAAATAATTTGTGGACAATTCGGTAACAGATTTGTTACACTCAAGACAAATGGAAGCTCAACAAAACAGTGGTTGAGGAAGATATTTTACAGTTGTTTCACAGGTCCTTTTCAGGGTCACACAAGGGAAAACAGCAGGGTGAAAAAGTCAGACAAAATAAGAATCAGTGTACTACAGGCAAACTTAGGGTGTGAAAGTCAGACATTATGTTTTCACTGTACAGATAATAGAAATTAATGACATTTAAATTTGGTAACGTTTACTCAAGAATCTTGCATTTTATCCACACATCAACTAGCACCATAAAGTGAAAAGGTGTCCCTGTAAACATGCCCACTCAACTAAAAATCTTCATAGACTATACATTAGTTTATAAATTCCTTTGAAAGCTTTTGTTGTAATAAATCCTACTTTTCAAAATTGTGTAGCTTCAGGAACACATTTAGTAAAAAGGCCACTAGTTGAAATGAAGGAGCACATTTGGTAGAAAAGTCACTAGTCAAAGTACAGAATTTTTACTTTTTAGTTTAACTAGAACATTTTCAGATAACAATTGTATAGTTAAGTGTGGAGAAAAAAAAATTAAAGAGTAGTGTACAATTTATGTTCTCATTCATAGAAAACATGCCTCTCTCTCTCTCTCTCTCTCTCTATATATATATATATATATATATATATATATATATACATATATATATACATATATATGTATGTATATATATAATTTATATATAAAATTGTATATATTGCTATCACGATCACCTCTCCTTACTCCCAATATTCCTTTTCTCCAACATTGCAATGTTTTCTTTCTCAGCATGAAAACTTCTAAAAGGTAAAAGAAGAGCCATTATAATAACTCTTTATCATAATAGTGAATTATAGCTCCATTTGAACATCGAAATGCCTACAAGGAGAACTACACAGTGACATATGGCCTCAAGGAATGTCTAAATTGCACTTTAGTTCCAGTTAGAGAATTACTTAGCATCCTATTTCAAAGATTACATCCCACAAACAAATATTGTTATGACTGACTAAGCCTCAGCAAAAGAGCTAGGCCATACTTGCTAAAATGCACTCAACATTTATGTCGCTGTACTATATAAGGTTTCAACTTTGGGGGAGAAATCAGAAAAAGCAGGTCTGTACATTAATGCTATTACCAACCAAATTTATATGAAAAGAAGGATGTTTCTTTGGAAGTCAAATTTCAGATTTCATATGAAAAGTTTTAAAGCATGTTTTTTTTCAAGATATTAGGCAATTCATAAAATATCATCAGTATATTGTGAGTGACCTTCCCATTAAAAATAAATAATATAAAACCATTTTCTTCCTTTTCATTAAAATAGCAACATCATATTTAAATCCACTTAATTTCATAAATTATTTTTCTTACCTGGAGTATTTACCAACTTTCATAAGCCTTTACTCAGCTTTGAACTGTTCTAAATTTTAAAATCTCAGCCTCTTAAAAAGCTGATGAAGTGAACGTGAAAGTTACTCCAACTTTAACTTATATCTTGTCACTTCACATTCTCCTCTAGAACCTCTATGCTGGCTCTTTCATTCCCTTCGTCCTGTGCATTCAAACTCTAAGTGTAGGTACTTTTAAATGGTTCTAGATATTTAATATTTTTCTTTAAGAAATGGAGATTTTCGTTGTATAATCATAGGCATTATAGTTAATGTTCTGGGAGTATCTATGTGATTCATTGTCAAAATTATTTTGATAAACATCTAACTACCACAGAACCTTAAAGCCATTCCAGAGCAATAAACACTGGATACATAGTGAGCGGGAAATTGAGTTTCAGCAAGACATTCTACCCCATCCTACGCCATCCTGCCCCACCCCCACAAAAAAATAAATGAATAAAAAGAAAACTCTTTAGTTTTCAGTTACTAATCAACGACTGTCAATACTACCTGCACATTTACTTTTCTTTATTGGATTTTCTGAAGCTCTATAGTCATTATTTTTAACAAATTCAGATGGGCCACCACCATAGGTGGACTCAATACCAACACAGATGGAACTTGGATTACGAAATCCTAGAAAGGTGGTGTGAGAGCTAATCACAAAACAGCAAGCAAATGAACTGAAATGCTACTTGCTCCAGAGCAACTATCATTAAATAAAAGGTATCTTTGGCTATAGTACCAGTTTGATCATCCCTCCCCGCTCTCCTTGCTACTGCGGGATTGGCACCTGGCCAGCACAAGCGACATGATACCCTAGTGCCATCTACAGGCTATTATTGACACTCAACTTTCGTTGTAACAGACAAGCACCAGTGAAATAAATTAGACAGCGCTGCATTTAAATCTTTATTAACAAGGAATTATTAGACCTAAGAAAACTAATTCTGGATTTGGTTGAAATATGAGTTTCTCAGCCTCTTAATCCCTCTTCATATGGCATATTTCACAGTTTAAAATGAGTTATGACAGATCACTTATGCATTACTAAGACGAGAGAATATTTACAATAGATTCATTCTTTTCAGTTATATCAGGGAGAAAGCATTCCTTTCTTTTTTTTCTTTTTTTTTTTTTAATTTTCCTTTGAAAGAGGACGTTGGCCATTGTGGACAATCTGCAAACCTTTCTATTCAATACCCAATTTACTACATTACAATAAAATCATCTGAAATCAAAGAGTAGACTTGCTCTATGGCTTAGGTGCAATCTATCAACAATTATGTGCTTCACAGCTGATGTACATTTAATATTCTCCTATCTTGTTTAGAGACTTAAAAAAAAATTAACCCCTTTAGCAACCACAGCTCCAACATAATTACAGTCAGACCTTCAAACGTCATTTAAAACTTGAGATTTGAAGGTGACTTTTTAGGTCAAATGTAACGTGAAAATCTTGAAGCGGTCAATTTAGAAACCTGAGGAGCAGAATTTGGCATATCAGGACAGGTTTTCTTCTTCAGCAAACATTATCTCCGGACATTTTGGAATTATTTCGTCTTTTCATCTTTTGCCATTTGAAGGAAACTGGGAAGTTAAATAATTCTCAGAACTTAGAAATTTCAAAGCTGTTCTAAACATTCTTGACTGAGCCCCAGAGGACTAGAAAAGGGGTCAAGTTTTTTTCTTTTTTTTTTTTTTTTTTTTTTTTTTTCCCTCTTTGTAACTAAGCTGAAGTTAGACCCAAACAATAGACACACTGGCAGGTTAATACTGGTTGGCTGGGCACTTGTATGCAGTACTTATAGACCAGTAAAAGTGCTCGTTTACCTGTCTGGTGTGTAAGGGACCCTTTGTCTTGAAGCCTCCTTGGGAACTGCACTCTGAGGCACTGAAGTGATCGGAACTAGTGGAAGAGCGTTTGGAAAGGGTGTCACAACCCCCGACAAAGGTGTTGTCCAAAGGGAGTTCCTGAATCACATGATGCTTTTTCACAGAAACGGGAGTGTCTGGTTTCAGGTGAAAAGCAGGCTGTGGAGAGGCAGATTTGTAGTGCTTGGCCAGGTCAGGGCTGTTAGGCTTGAAGGTGGTCGGAGGTGCCGGACCCCAGTCAAATCTTCCTATACTTTGCTCCTCGAGCTCGGCAGGCAGGCTGATGGTCCCATTGATAGGTTCGTGAACTGCGTCATCAGGTTTGGACTCTTCAATGGTCACAAAGTTCAAAAGAGAGCTCTTGGGAGACTTTCTTTTCTTCCTTTTCTTTTTCTTATTTTGTTTGTTCTCCTGGTTTGGGGACATCCACTCAGCCCCTTGCTTGCTCCTCTGAGCGGCTTTGAACCTTGATGCATGGCGACAGCGCACCAGAACGGTGACGAAAATCACGACTATGACCACCATGGCACCTGCGACGATGGCAATCATGATGGTGAGATAGTCCTCATTTTGATAGGGCTGGCTACTGTCCCCTATATTCCTGTCCAACGGGGTCTCCATAGTCCTGCGAATCAAGTCATAGATGTAGGAGGCATTTCCAGCCGTGTCATTAACATAAAGAAAAACAAGCACAAGAGTGTGCAATGACTTAGGGTACCCCAGGTCACTTATGTTGACCACCAAACGGTGCAAGCCCACATCAGTGGGTGCCGGTTTTTCTTCCAGAGTAATGTTACCCGTGACCGGATCGATCCGAAACAGGCCTTTGTTGTTCCCACTCACAATTGTATACTTCAGTTCAGCGTTCATCCCGGTGTCAATGTCAACTGCAAAAACTTCTGCTACTACGGAGCCAGGAATGGCTGAGAGGGGCACCAACTTAAAAGAAGTGTTAGAAGGTGGAGAAATGACAACTGGACTATTGTCATTGACATCCATGACATTGATAGTTACTTTTGCAGTAGAGGAACGGGGTGGTTGGCCCCCATCAGTGGCTTTGACATCAAAAGTGTAGGAACTCTGCTGCTCTCTATCAAATGAGACATTTGACTTTATGACTCCAGAATAGGGATCCAACACAAAATTATCATTGTCATTTAGAATGGACAGAGTCACAGCTTTATTCTCGCCAGCATCTGCATCGGTCACTGTGATGACCCCCACAGTGCTGTACTTTGGCAGATTCTCAGACACAAAAAATTGAAAATGATTATGAGTAAATTTGGGGCTATTGTCATTCTCATCCAGAACAGTAACTATCACAGCCGCTTGGCTTTGGAGGGGAGGGGTCCCATTGTCCCTGGCAGTTACTGTGAAAATGAATCGTTCTTGTTCCTCTCTGTCAAAGACTCTGGAGGCTGTCAAAACTCCTGTCTTTCGGTCCAGATCAAAGAAGGAGGCATTCGGTCCAAGCTGATAAACAATATCTGCATTTTTCCCACTGTCTTCATCTGTGGCACTAATAGTTGTTAAGTATAACCCACGTCGGTTGTTTTCAGAAACTGACAGCTCAATTACAGGCTGGTTGAAAATTGGTGGGTTGTCATTTTCGTCCTCAAGCTTAACCCTTACCAGGGCAGTCTGATTTAAACTGGGCTTCCCAGAATCAGAGGCAACGATTTTAAAGCTGAATTCTTTGGTGCCCTCATAGTCCAACAAAGAGGAGGTTTCTAACAAATACTGGTTGTCATATACTGCCTTCAAATGAAATGGGACCTCTCTTTCAATGAAACAGATCACTTTGCCATTCACATCTGTGTCCTTGTCTGAAACTGTAATTAGGGCAATCTTGGTATTGACAGGATCTTTCTCTGATAAATACACTGTGCCATTGATGGGACTTATAATGTACCTGAGGTCTATGTTAGGAGGGTTGTCATTTACATCAGTAACATTGATGGTAACGGTTGCCCGAGCTGGAGTGGAGCTGCCATCACTAGCCAGCACTGTCACTTTGTGAATGGCTGTCTCCTCTCGATCTAAGGACCTCTGAACTGTAATCAGCCCAGTAGTATTATTTAAAGCAAAGAGTCTTTTGGTAGCCGGGGCGACCTGGGCGCCAAAAATGTACCGGATTTCAGCATTACTGCCTATGTCTGCATCAGTGGCATGGAGCTGAATTACAGAGGTGCCTACAGGAGCATTCTCTGGAATATGGACCTCCACTTGACCCTCCTTAAACACTGGCCTGTTGTCATTGACATCACTTACTGTGACCTGCAGGATGGCCGTGCTGGATTTCTGTGGCGTGCCTCCATCCTCTACTTTGATTTTCATCACATAGGTATCTTTCTGTTCTCTGTCCAAGTTTTGCTGAACAATCAATTGTGGCCACTTCTCTCCCTCTGGAGTTTCCACGATATCCAGTCCAAAAACACTCTGCCCATTTAACAATTCATAATGCTGTACACCATTGAAGCCTGTATCAGGATCTGTTGCTGATGGAATTGGAAAGCGGCTGTTGATCAAAGTGTTTTCTGGAATGGAAATATTGATGACAGGAGATGGAAACATGGGGGCATTATCATTGGTATCCTTGACAATTATTTTTATTTTGATCAGCCTGAAAAAATCATTGGGGAGGATCACCACCTCAAGTTCAAAGAAACACTCATTCTCCTCAGCATAAGAGGCTCCAGCACAGAGTTTTTCTCTGTCTATTCTATTGGAGGTCGTGAAAATTTCCCCAGTGCTACTGGATACTTTCACCAAAGGGGCATCCCCAGCTTTAGAAACCAGTCTGTAGACAAGGCTGGCACTGGTCCCTGTGGCAGCATTGATGTGAGAAATGTTCAGATCCTTTGGTATGTTTCCTATGGGCACATTTTCAGGCAATTCCTCTCTAATAGTGTAAATAAGTTCTTGAGCTATTGCAGAATCCAGCCTTAAACAGGCAATCAGAGCAGCCAACAGGTAAAAATCCCTCAGGTCCATGATAATGTATTTATTTTCTTTTCCTGAATTTTAGGGTTTAAAGGTTTCCACTGAGGAATGATGCACAAATTGCAAGAGGAAGCGTGCATGGACTGGAGGATGCATTACATCTCATCGCTTATTTGGAGACAGCCACTGTCAACACAATTGTATAGACAATATTATTCTTCAGTAAACAAAAACACACAGTCATGAAATATCACAACACATTTTCACTGCATACTAGTAAACATGGCATTTGCTCTGCCACTGTTTGCAAGTTAACTCTGTGGATGAAAACACTCACTATCCCCTGCTTGTTGCATTTGCCCCGAGAAAATGAAAATATCTACTTTTGAATTCAGGACAGCTGCTATTTTTACCTGTATTCACCCACAGTTTTTCAGGACACTGTTAAATTCAAAACATGCATTCTTGTTCTCCTCTTCCCCTCCCCCTGGCTTACCCACCTTCTGGCTTCTAACCTACCTCCCTTAGTTTTTTTAGGTGCAAGTGAAAAACATTAAGTATTTAGCTATGGTTCCTGCTAACTGCTTTGTCACATGTCAAATATAATGTGTTTTCTTCTCTGCCACACTGAGTCATCTCTTTCTTCTAAAAAGACTATCTCTTTCTTCCACTCCAGTTCTTCAACTGCCTTCTAATACAATCTTACTGGGAAACAAGCATCGGACATGCTGCTGCAGCATCAGAAGCAATAGTCACCGACCACTACACATCCTCATTGCCTAAAAGCACAACACCAAGACTTCAAATTTCTTATCCAGACCTTGCTCTCATTTCTCCATATTGCCAAATTATCCCCATTAGAATTAACAAACATATTAAAACTTTACAAAATAATAATATAGGATTCCTTATCCTAGAGGTGGAAGAGATTGTCGAGATGCAAGTGAAACGCAGTAACATTTCCATGTAACAGCACAATATTTTTTACAGAGCTTAAACAAGAAAAAAAAAAAATTGCAGTTTCTTAACCCTGATCTTCTTGTTATAGTATTAGTAACGTCTGCCACACATAAATACTGCAACCCAATAATGCAGGTAAAAAGGCTTCTGCTTAGACGCTCCCTTAACTGCAATTTAAATCGGTGCAAGGCTCCAGGCAGCTACCCACTTGAGTAGAACTGGTCAGTTCCCAGGCTCTAATCTTATCTGCATTAGGCTGCACAGTAGCTGATGCCCGTGATTAGTTCCGGCAGAGTGATGCAGGTAGGGATGCAGATACAGCCTAGTAGGTGAGCTGTGCCCCGACCATCTACCCAATTACAAACATCCCTCGCCTACACTGAAGACATATCTAAACACAGAATTTACAATTGTGCATGCGAAACTTTACACTTACGTTAGTTGCCTCAACCTTTCCCCTTTCCCAGTATGCTGCAGTTAGGGATGATTTGTTCCAACATATAGAAAGCCATGCATCTGGTAGCACCAGTTTGGGGAGAAATCAGAAGCAGCAAAACGTTTCCTCCTTGTGAAATGTGTTGCTTCGGGCTGGCAAATTAGCAACTCCAGAGAACAAATTCACAGATTTGTCGTTAGTCATTCTCTCCACATCTCGTGTCTATTACCCACGGGGTCTGGGCTCTTCTGGTATTTAACACACAACATCCAGTTGCACTTCTTCAGCTCAGGGGTATTTTCCACAGCATCAAGCATACCATTTCCCTCCGATGCCAATACTGCTTAAGTCTCTAACTTCTTGTAGGAAACATCAGAGTTGGGGTGATGGTGATTCTCTGGCTGCTCTCCGGGGGTGACAGTTGCCAGAAAAATTCCTAATCCGTTATCCCTTTCCTGCTTCAGAGACTCTAGGGCGCTTTTTCCTGTCTTGTTTGCTCTCCCTCTCTCGCTTCTCCTCTGCCCCTCTCTCCTTCTCCCTCTCCTCTCTCTGAACTGAATTTCTTGATATAACTCTCAATAAGCCCAGAGGGAGGGCGTGACGGTGTAAGCCCCACCCCTGACCCCTGATTGGACCGCATCTTGCGGTGCGCGTTGCAGCCGGACGCGAGGGAGGGGGCGCCGAACAAGGCGCTGACTGTCTCCCAACCTCCCCTCCTCAGCGCCCCCTCGGCAGCCGTGAAAACACGGAGAACTGATCCTGTCCCCGAGAGAGCCTGGTTCCAGGATGCGCACTGAGCATGCTCAGCCGGGTCCGCTGGGGAGGGACGCGCCAACGCTCCTAGGGCGGTCACGGAACCAGCTGTGCCAGGCACGAGAGCGGGGCTGGCGGCTGCTCCGTGTGGCTCAGGACAGCGAACGCCGATCCCAGGCGGTCGAGACGGGGCAATGCTGGAGGCAGGCGGGGCGTGCGGGCGCCGATCCCGGGGAACCTCCGGCACCGCGCCGGGCAGATGGGGACGCCGAGGGGACTCATCGCTGGCGCACTTTTCACACTTGCCTTTGCTAAATGGAGGGGCCAAAATGCAAAGATGGGAGTCAACCTGGGGTCCGAGGCACAAATTGTCGCCCCTTGGAGGGGAGCACGGACCAGGAGATCCCTGGAGCACATTAAACGGACCACAAGCCGGGCGCTGCAACTAGAAGCTTTTGCTGGCAGGGACCTTGCCGAGAAGGGCGGAGAGGGCGGATAGTGAAAGGTCGGGTCAGAGAATATTTGAATCTCAATTCAGGGCGGAAAGAAAATTAGTGTGAGCACTCGCTGCACGCAGGGTTAAGGAAGCTGCCGGGGAAAAGGAAAGGGGCAGCCTCTGGGATCCCCTTGGTCGGCCATGGGCAGTCTTGGGTGCGGCGCCAAGTCTCGTATGTGGGAGCAGTGGAGACTGAACGTGACTGTCTTTGCACTTCTGCTCCCGCAGCGCCTAGGAACCTGCAAATCCGAGCTCGCCGGTGACGCGGCTGCAGCAACCTCGCTTCCAGCTCACCTAACTGCAAACTTTGCTTGCGAAAGGCTGGAAGGAGTCCCGTCCAGCTGCTCCCCAAGCTGTGGAACATTTCCTTTCCCCTTGCACTTTCTGCTGATTCCAACTTTACACGTAATACTTGACTTTCCCTTTGCCTTGCGTTTCTCTCATTCCAGTTCTGTAGCGTATCCTCATACGTTTTTCATTTTCATGCAAGAGCCGGATGGAATGACTCCCGAAGGGATTAACCTCACTCCTTAAATATTGGCCCGGAAAACACTCTGTGTGTGATCCTTTAAAAATCAGTAAACAGCGAATGTTTGCGAAATAGGTTGTATCTACAACTGCAGATATTTGAGTCAAGTTTGAGGCTTTAATAACAGTTCATTTGGAACTATATATATATATATATATATATATATATATATTTTTTTTTTTTTTTTTTTTTTTGAATGACCTATAAAGGTTGTCTGAGAAGGTCTTAATGCGCGATTGAATAACTTGCTCTAACTTACAGGGAGGATAAAGGGCATTTATTTTAAACCTCCCTGTTCCCCATTGTGTACTGGGCTGTAGATGCATTAATGGCTCTTCACGCAGTTCTGCACTGTGGTGGCATGTACAAAAATACTTCTATTTTTAATATAGTGGTTTTATTTTTCAATATAAACATTTATTTTTAGATATTTAAGTTTAAAAAGTATACATCACCCAACTTAGATATTGCATCATTTTACTATTTAACCAACTCAATTGACATTACAATTTCCCTTCATCGATGAACATGTAAGTTCCTTTTAATTCAAACTTCTCTTCAGGTCAATATTCACTATAAAAATGCAGTGCCTAGAGCCCACCGTAAAACAGGTTGATCCCTTATACGTGAAATATAAAATAGGTTTCTTGCAGGCATAGATTGATATTTTTAAATAGCCAAATAGCTCTTATAGTAGTAGTATTTTGTATGATTATAGTATGCAAAATTTAAGAATGAAAAGGACTGCTTAATTATCAAAAAGTAAAAAAGAAAAAATATTACCTCATACAATAATTAGTGAACTGAAGCTTCTTTTATCTTACCACCATGAATGATCATTTTGTCATTCACAAAATCTACTGTTAAAGCTAGTGCATTGTTCCAATTGCCACCTATTTTATGCTCCAAGCTAGCTTAAAATAATAAGTGAACCATCATTCTGATACATTTACAATAAACATAGCAGCACAGCCACTTTCCAGTTCACTTCATACATATCACAGTTATCTTACAGTCTTATTCTAATTGTACTGTAGTCATTTCAAAGTCATGTTGCAGTCGCAACACATAACTTAGCAATAATTATTTAACATTATTGCTGAGCAGCATTGTTTCTGTTTGCTAAGGGACGGCTCTCCCTATAGTCAGAACCCATTATTACCCTATGTTCATAAATTATATCTGAGTATGAACACCGATGAAGGTTAAGGAAGAGAAAAAAAAATCACATAATTAAATTTATGACTATAGGACTGCAATTGACAGAAACCACAGGTCAAAGCTTCCAAAGAAGGTCCATCTGAACTCTTTTCAAAGGAGGTTGAAGATAACCCAGAAATAGAGCTGTGACTTCAGTACATTCGATCATATAGGTGTTTACTAGCATATCTAAATTATTGGGATTCTTTAATCATAATAGTTTTATATCTTAAAGCTAGAATAGTTTAAAGTTATCATTTGCCCTATTATATTCCAACTGCTAAACTCTAGAATGAGAACTATTATTAGATTAGATATTAATATTCAGGAAGAAAATTAAATATAAAGGGTCGTATTTCTAACCCTCTGCTATCATAACTTGAGGCTTGTGCCCAAAACTCTACATAAAACATTTTCATAATGAGAGCTGCTCACAATCCACCTATTCTATCCTATTTTTTTTAAAGTTATATCTGTATAATTGTGAATTAGGGGAATATTATTCACCAATTTAAGTTTTCCTAGGGGAACATCTATTGTTTTCTGCTTCATTTTAATCATTTTTTTTTCTTTGGGAATTTAATAACAGCTTTTCAATTATATGACTTCCTATATAGATCTTCCCATATATATATTAGACTTCCAAGTAGATCTTATTAATTAACCCTTATTCATCTTTGTCAATACATGTTTTCTACATCAAGGGACAGGATATTCTCACCTGTCTTGTACCTGATTAGTACATAATTTAGGAATTATGCCATCTGGGCTATAGTAAAATTGTCTTAGTGTTCTCTGCTGGTTATATAGGTCATGAGGTACTTACTTGTGAAGCTGAAGTACCTTAGACCAGGTAATTGAAGACTAAAATGGTATTACAGATTTATACAGAAACAGATACCAAGTTCATAAAATTATTTTATATTCCAAAAATTTAATGTTGTTCTGTTTATATGTTTTAACAATAATTTCCATATAATGGCATTTAATAACCTAAAGTATTAAGCAGCTTGGTTTGTTAACTGAATTTTTATCTATAATTTTCTAGTTACCACTCAGTATTTTAAAATTACATTTCACACAGAGATTGTAAAGTCTTCTTTAAGTTCCATTTTATATAAAAAACATAAACTATGGTATTTGGAATGATTAAACGACCTCCTTGACAATTTCAAGACTGAAATGTTCAGCTCTAATATACTAGTTCTGTATTCCAATCAAAGTTACAAATAAAATTAAAATTAAAAAAAAACCAAAACACTTTTGTGCTCTGTACTTCTAAAGTTCCTTTAATCCAGATGTTGTATTGTGTCTAACAGACATTAATCAATCAATCACAGGGGCTCTTATGTCACAGCAGGTACTATTGTCCCCATTTCACAAAAGAGGCTAGACTATTATACTGTACTTCTGGGGGGAAATTGTTTGAAAAATTCTAAGGGTTATTTGTATTATCACTGTTTAGAAAATGACAAAGCAAAATGTTAACACTACAAAAAGGAAATTAATGCCTTTTAAGATTGTGCAAACTGGCAAAGTGTAGTAAAGTCCTTGAATAATTCCTTTGCTTCACTATTAGGTCTTGCCTTTGAATATCTTTTTTTCCCCTTTTCTTTCTCTCTTTTAAGGGAAACAGTCCAAGGTAATCAAATCACAAAGGAAAGCAGGTGACAAGAAGCTGTATTCTGTTTGAATGAACTAAATTTATCACAATTTGCTATATTTTTATGACTGATAATGATTATAGATGTCAGGTTTGTAGCTTTAACAGTTATCACAACATAAACTAACATTTTCAAGTGCCTCTATTTTATCATGATTCCCATATAAACAAAGAAAATATTGAATTTTCAAATTTCATTATTTGTTTTAGAGACTTTAGGTTATATAGAAACATAGCTTTCATAACAAATGTTTTCCCCATCACAGGGAGGGTTCAACTAATCATTCAGAAAACATGAAAATGTGGTCTTAAGATAGTAAAGAGAGAACAAATATATGTTCAACATTAAATAATTTGATCACTTTAAAATCGTGTAATTTCAAGTGAAATAGGCTAGAGTATCAAGTATAATCTACTCAATTCATATTTATATAAAATCAATGCCCCAAAATGCAGAAATAATAAGATGTACATTGTTTGGAAACACCTCTATTTGCACTTAAAAGTATATAGAGAGAAACATCGAGACAAGAACATATTTCATGCACAATAGCATTTGCCCAAAGATAATTGGGAAAATTGTTTTCTTAGAACTTTCTCAAATTAAAATATAGTATACATTTTTCTTTATTCTCTTTTAGTACATTGTCATTTCAAAGAGTATGTGGTTGTAAACAGAATTTCACTGTACATGAAACATCATTCTAATAACTTTCATTCCCTACTCTCCCCTCACCACACTTTTTTATGCCTATGATTTTTCTGTCTTTTTTTTTTAAATAAACTCACATGATATTCTTCTAGGAGCCCAATTTGTTACATAATGTGCACATAAATAGACTTAGTAATATAGGGCAGGATGGATAAGCCTCATTTTTCTCTTATAGTCTCCTCTCAGGAACCAAATTTAACCTACAGTCCCCCTCTAATTGAATTAGGATGAGTCAGGGCGACTATGTATATTCCACTGACTCCTGTGGTCCTGCCTTAACTCCATATCACTGATAATACCCAAATAATAGAGATAGGGATTGCTCAGCCTTTAAAAGGAACCGGTATGCTTTGCCTGGGATTTTACCACACTACTTACAAAAAGTGTGTATGTATACATATAATTCTTTAATACAATTTTTTTCTTAACCAAAAATCTTACTCTGCAGTGTACACTAATGCAGTCCTTTAAAAGGTCTTAAAATGCACATTATCTTTGCAGTCCTATACCTATGAATTTACTGTGTTCCAGCCCCAAACAGATTGGTGACATTTTCAGAAAGGCTTAAAAAAACCTCAAAGAAACTTCTTGGCTGTATGGAATGGTGTCGATCTGCTTTAAAGTAAGCTAGGACACATAAGAGAGACTTATTTTTAAAAATAGTAGTTATAAGAAACAGTATATGTGGAAGTTATAAGAAAGCCGAATTAGGAAACTTTTTCTTAGAAAACTATCAGTTGTAAAATATAGTGAAAAGCAATAAATACTTATAACAATTTCAAAAGGTTATAAACATTTATTTATCTCACCAAAATATGTATGCAATGTATGACTTTGGAGAGTAAATAAGCACCCCTGTTTGGGTGCAGTGTCAGTATATCTATGGCCTAATCGCAAACTTGTTTAATTTCTACAAGTAACAACCATAACAATGGAAGTGATTTTAAAGGCTATGCTAAAAGAGAGCAGTGGGATTATTTACCAGTAATATTAGCCCCTCACTGTGGAACTAGGCCAATTTATTGGTATATTACAACAGATAAGTAGATCCTAAAGACCAGGTGACAATTCAGGTACATACCACAGTCAGTAGGAAAAAATGAAAAGTGAGAATTATATCATTATAAAACACATAAGGGAAAAATTTAGTTTCATAAATGTATTAATTAGTTCATTCAAAAATCAAATGAAAACCTACTAGGCAAAAAGAAAATACCTACTATATTTTTAGACACTTCCGATATCCTCAGCCCTGAGATGTTCAAATACGGGGTGTGATCAAAAACTACATTGAATGCTTAAATAAAAAACTAATTATTATAGAAAAAGACATCTTGCCATAAATCCCCTTCAAAACACCCCCCCCCCCCCCACTTCAGATACTCTTATCCCATCATTCTTGCCACTTTCTGCAGCAGGTCTGGAAGTCCAATTTCATGAGTGTTTAGTTGTGCTGTCGTGGCTGTCGTGGCTGCTTTGATGTCCTGAACCAATTAAAAATGTGTACCTTTCATGGACATTTTGACTTTGGGGAAAAGCCAGAAGTCACCAGGTGCCACATCCAGTGAATAAGGTGGATGAGGACACACCATAATGTTTTATTTGACAGAAATTGCTGTATCAGAAGTGATGTGTGACACGGAGCTTTTCTGCTGTGATCACAAAATACAGTGAATGCTGCTGCTGAGTGCCATCCAACAGAAAGGCAGGCATCTTCGGTATGGGAAGCAGCAAATCAAAACTTAGTAACAGTGTGTGACAAGTTTCAACTTGTTCGGTGCAGTCAGTTGGGTGTGAGCTATGGTTGAGAGAAGGTGTGTTTTAAAGTGTGCCGTTAATCATCCTCCATCATGACAATGCTTTGTGTCACACATCGCTTCTGGTACGGCAATTTCTGTCAAATAAAAACATTACAGTGTGTCCTCATCCACCTTATTCACTGGATCTGGCACCATGAGACTTCTAGCTCTTCGCCAAAATCAAAATGACCTAGGGCATTGAGGCAGCCACGACAGTGCAACTAAAGACACTCATGAAAGAGACTTCCAGGACTGCTTCAGAAAGTGGCAAGAATGCTAGGATAAGTGTGTTTGAAGTGAGGAGGAGTATTTTGAAGAGGATTAATGGTAATGTGTCTTTTACTACAATAATTTTTTTTTTATTCAAACATTCACCATATTGTTTGATCACACCTCGTATATATCTCAAGCATAAATCAACTGAGGCCTCTCATTGCTGTTTTGTTGTTGTTGCTGTTTGTTACATAGAGGCATACTATTCTGAGAGTACTCTCTACTTTGCTAATTCTCATCGAAATATCTCTTCTTTATATTTCAGATTTTTAAAATTTTGCTTATTATATTGACCTTAATAGTTCAAATACTCAATAGCAAGTTTTTGAGAATAAACATACTAGCAATGTAGTTGTGTTTATCTTCATATTGTTCCAGAATATTTACTGAGTTTATTATTATAAGCCAAATATTATATTAAAGTTGACTTCTTTGAGATTTCAATAACTATTAACTCATTCTGTGTTTCTCAAACTTAAATTAGAATACAAATTACTCAGATATCTTGTTAAATTAAAATGTAGGTTCTGATATATTCATTCTGGGCTGGGAGCCGAGGTCCTGCATGTCTACCAAGTTCCCAGGACATCTTGTTGTTGCTGATCTGTGGGCTACACTTCAAGTAGAAAGAACAAAAACACATCTTAAAAACAAAATGTTATAGCATACAGGGCAGAAGAGAGACAGAGACAGAGACAGAGACAGAGACAGAGACAGAGAGAGAGAGAGAGAGAGAGAGAGAGAATGAGAATACTGGAGAAAGCATTACACCCAGTGCTACCATCTTTTCAGGCAAGTAATGCTCAGAGACTCAAGGAATGTACACATTACTTGTATATTAACTTGATTTAATTTGTTTTCTTCCACACAGAGGTTAGACATCTTGAGCTAAGTGTTACTTTTACTTTGGATTGAAGTGAAAAAGAAGTCTATTTGGAGCCTGGCACCCTCTGGGGGAGGCAGCACTGCATGGAGTAGAACTGGAGGACTGAGGGTACTTGCTGAGTACTGTGAGGGAATGGGGTACTGATGAGTATAGAAGTGCCAACAGGGACATGACAGAGTGCATTCCTGAACACCTATGGGTCATCTCCAAAGCTCACAAGAATTTCTCCTTTTTTTGGAAATGTGTCTCCCCACATTCCTTCCACATGGCAAGCAGAACAGCTATCTTTACTCGGTATGGACTTCTCCCACCCTGCCGGGAATTAATGGATCCAACATTCATTTATGTTTATAAAGTTACTATTTTCAAGATGGGTCAGTGAACCCCTTCGCCATAGAACCTGGAACTATAACCAAGGTACTCCAGAATCAATTGAATTGTTCTGTGAACAAGAAGTGATGTTTACTCAAGAGTAAGGTGAAGCAGTAATTTCTCATTACGTAGGTAAACCAGAAATCCAAAGAAAAGTTGAAGGAGAGAGAATAACAAAAATAAAGATGCACGGAAGGAATCAGATGGAGAACCCCTTATGGAGTTGGAGTCCTGTCATGTTCCTGACACTGTTTCTTAAGAGCTAATCTAGTAGCTTTTACTTGCAACCAAGAGTCGTAACTAATATAAAAACTAACCACATCAACTTGGTAATTTTGCTTAACCCTATTCCTGATTAATTAGTACACTGAAGGGCTAAAATATGAACTGTAATAACATGATTGGCATTTTATAAATATAAATTGGCATTTTAAGAGAGATAAGAAGAATGGAAAATAATCAAAATTTTATAACAGATGTCTTTATTCAACTCAGGGTGATTTTGTTACTTATGGGAAGGATATTTGGCAATGTCTGGAGAAATTCTGATTGTCACAACTGGAACATGAGTAGAGAGGCGGGTGTTGCTACTGGCATGTAGTAGGTACAGGCCAGGACTGACGCTAAATATTGTATAATGTATAGTAGAGTTCTTTGTCCCCCACTTGCCTTTCCCCAACACACACACACACACACACACACACACACACACACACACAATCTGGCCCAAAGTGTCAGTAGTGCCAAAGTTGAGGAACACTACTTTACATGAATAGCATTTGTATGAGTATTTTTATGTATTATGATTCAGTAAATTTATATCTAATTAAGTCTATGAACAGCCAAATCAAAAGTTATCACTGAAGTTCATTTGGTATCCTGTAGAAAAATGGACAAAATATATTACAAATTAGACCTCTGAAATACTAGCTGAAATATGCAGAAATAAAACTCTCTTTTACCCCTTCATGACAAATTTTCTATCTTTGTAGAGGGCAGAGCAAATCTACAAACCAACCACTGGGTCAAAGGATGCAGTCATTTCTGTCCATCTTCGTTTTCAGAAATGTCAAGATTTTTCAATGTATATATGAGGCATGTTTATTAGCTTAATACTAAAGTGTAATATATCATTATAAAAGTTGATTTTATATAATACTTTCATCATTATTTATATTATTTCATAATTATAAAAAAATTTACCCCACCAACAAGTTCTCTGACAAAATATGATTGCCCTAGATTCTGTTATACATTTGTGACTTATTTTGGTTATTTCTCAGGTCAAATAATTAAAACTACAATTATTTCAAATAGAAGATGAAAATCTCCCTTGGTTATAAGTCAATAGAGCATCTATAACTTCATTCAAATCTATGATTTCAAACAAGCTTGAACAAAAAAAGTAATACTTCAATTGGCTCCTTCATCCTTGTTGCCATCATCTCAATAACTTAGTTTAATTTCTGCAGAAGAAATAAATCATATATATGTTTATTCTAAAGTTTTGGGGTCAATTTATAGTTCCTGGAAATCCACAAATTAAATATCAATAATAACTTAATACATAAGCAATAACTTGCTGAATTAGGTTAAATATTCATTCAGAGCAAAAATGCTGAAGAAATACTGAACGCTAGAAAATGGATTTTTAACTATACACTACTTGGCTCATTTGAGAATTATTTTAAAATTTAAAATAGTGCTAAAATAATTTCTAACTGTGGTAAACACTGCCATCTTGAGGACTTTTCTGGTAATGCATCTCAAAACTAAAATGCCTAAGTGTTAAATGTATGGATTTATGCTATCGTTTTTATTTTATAAATTTCATATCTGAAAAATAAAAATGTGTATATTACATAAAATTAAATTAATGGTAATATTTAGCTATTATTAAGCATTTTTTTCACTATGATTTCAAGTATCAATACATTGTCAAAGTAGTTATTTAAAGGAAATAGTTTTTATTAACCGTGATGTATTCAAGTTGTTTACTCACATTTGTCAGATAGTAATTTAATTTTTCTTTTTAATAAGCTAATTGCAATGTCAGAGTTACAGTCAGATTCTTGCAAAAGATATGTGAGAATCAGTAGCTAGAAAAAACAGTGATGCAATATCACTGTATAATGCATACACTTTACAACAAATGTTTCTTTCACAAAAAGCAATAAAATTACCATACTATTGTTATTTCTTCCTTTCTTTCCCCTTTTGTGTTAATTTTAATGTAGCTATTTTTCAGCCTTGTTTCATTAACTTACTCAATGTGCTAATTTCTAAATTCTGCTTTTCCAGGAGTTCTTTGTTAATCAATGGTGCCCAGACTCTGAGTCCTAAAAAAAGGGTAGCTTGCTATGTTGCCTATTTAAATAGAAGTACAAGAACCTGAACAATTACGAAGTTCCCATTGTCAAAAATTGGTGAGAAGTAAAAAAGAAAAACATGTGTGTTCAATGACAATTTTTCCAAACAAAAATAGCACTCATTCTTAAGTGGCTGTTCAGTATTTACACTTATAGTTAAAATTCTGCAAAGGTTGCTTACTAAAATTTATTTTTACTTGTTCCCTGATTTTCAACTTGATTACTAATAAAGTTTGTTAAATTGTACTTTAACTAGTAAATGTCACGTGTATTTGCAATTTGTTGGGATGACTAGCATTCTATTTTAGTATCTTCTTCATGTTTGATCTGCTCTGACACTGCTAGAAATTAACTTAATTGTGTTATTAGGAAGACTAAGGAGAATATAAATTTCAAATCAACCCAAACAAGATAGACGCAAGCATTAAAACGTAGTTCTGCAAAGTTGCTAAAAATCTGTAGAGATGCCAAGTCGAAAGTGAACTCCATGACAACTGAGTATACAAGTAATTTTTCTTTTCATAATTTGATGTTTTTATTATAATGAATACCCATGATCGAATCCAATACAATTTTATTCAATTATTACTTCACAATTATGAGAGTAAAAATTACAGGGTTAATGATAATGGCGGAATGCTGACTGGCATAATCATTACCATTTTGCATCTGGTGTTTCAATTGTAAATGATCACTCACGAGAAAGGGAGGGATTGAATCAATATCAATGTACATACGAAACATTACTTCTTTGCCAGTAGAAACTTCTGATAGTTTTATGTTATTTGATATATTACATTTTTATATTGTATTTTTTATCAATGTAAGAAATACACATGGGAGAAAAGAGTATACTACAGAGGAACAGAACATGTAAACATTTTGGCCATCCCTTTTCCACTTTAAATTTTGGACCCTTGCCTTTTTAATAAGAAAAGTTTTGTATGTAGAAATATAGTACAATCCTCTAGCTAGAGTTGCAATTTTTAATATTTTTCCAGTTTCCTTGATCTCTTTCTCACATGTATGCTCAACCATTTGCAAGTAAGTTATAGACCTGTCATTTCAACATCATTCAGTATGCACTTCCTAAGAATAAAGACAACCTCCTACGTAACAATGATATCTTTATCATGCTTAAGTAGTAATAGTTCCATAGCATCATCTATGGTCTATTTTACATTCAAATTTTTCTACTTATTCCCAGAAAAATGTTTATAGCCATTTGTAGGTTTTTCCTCCCTCTTTTAAACCCAATCCAATTTATGTTCACATTGACTTTACTGTTATATCTCTTTACTGTCAGAGTTTAAAAGAGTCCCTCATTTTTTTTTTTTCCCTTGGCAATTTATTTCTGATTAGTTTAGGACAGTTGTAGGGGAGAATATTCCACAATTTGGCTTTGCTCAATTTCTTCCTTTTTGGTCATTAACTTGATTCTCTGTAACCTGTATTCTTGTAAACTAGGATCTAAAATAGTGCAGTCCAATAAAAATATAGTTTGGGCCATATATGTAATTTTAAATATTCTAATAGCCACTTTTACAAAGTAAGAAAATAAGATGAAACTATTTGAATAAGATATCTTATGAAACCTAATATATCCAAAACATATTGTTTCACCAGGTAACCAATATAAAATGTATTAACAATAAATTTACCTTCTCTCTTTGTGTAAGTACTATAGCTATGATATTAAATCTGGTATATACTTTACACTTACAGCCCATTTTAATTTGGAATAGCCACAATTTGTGTTCAATAGTCACACGTGTCTAGTGTCTAACATTGTATAGCACAGGATGAAAGCCCTGATTAAAGTTGAACAGTCTGGGCAACAGTATTTCATAGGCTGGGTTGTGTCCTCTGTATTCCATTATTCCAGGAGATCCACAACATCACTCTTCATGGTTTGATGTACGGTCATTTTATGTAGAAAGTAACTGCAATGCTATCCATTGTAGAGGACTTTTCCTCCTTTCAATTAGTAAATAATCTGTGGGAAGATGCATTGTCTCTATTTGAATATTCAGTTACTTGATAAAATGGCACCAAATGATTCTAATAGCCATTGATGCTCTTTGACCTAAATCAATACCTGTGTTATGTGTTGCAACATAGGAATATTTTAATACTATTACCCTTTCTTCTTTCATTAGATATCATATTTTTCCAGTAGCCAAGACCTTCCCTTCCTCCTTCTCTTTTTAATTTACTGTCATTTTCTTTTAATTCCTAAACAATCACACTTTTAAATGCCAGTGCCCCTTCACATACCCTGAGGGTTCCTGTCGCGTAGTATCCAGCTTTTGTTCCTTAAATGCAAATTGTTATCAAACTGTTCTAAGTGTACTACATAGTTCTTGGCTTGATTTTGAATGCACATTGTGAAGATAGCTGAAGCCCAGGGTGGAAGCAGCCTGGACCCAGGATTCAGGGCTTCCAGGAGTCCTGGCCGCTGACCAGGAACACCCAGGAAGAAAGAGCCTGAGATGGTAACACGGAGATTTCAGGGTTCTCTCACACATCAGCTGGCAAAACCTAACGTCGCAAACATCCCTCTGATTCCTAAACTTCTTGCGATTCTAGGTTCAGCCCTAAACTCCCTGTGTCCTAAACTATAGCTTTGTTCACTTTGTCTGGAAACATGCCTCCATTGTTTTTTGACTTTCCGTTCATTTATTGAATCTTCACATCTGCTTTTGACCTAAT
The DNA here is from genome assembly GCF_057876585.1 of Rhinolophus sinicus. NCBI lineage: Eukaryota > Metazoa > Chordata > Mammalia > Chiroptera > Rhinolophidae > Rhinolophus > Rhinolophus sinicus. The sequence continues at coordinate 172,817,400 of NC_142516.1, read as the reverse complement.
TCTGTGCTCTTCATTCTTGTGGCTTTTGCCCATTTCCTTTCTTTACTGTGAGATGGATTTTTGAAGGAATTAAAAGCAATCTGCAATTCTCTACGGAAAAAAGAAACACACGTGCGCGTGCACACACACACGCACACACACACACACTATCTGAATCTATTAGATGTAGAAATATATCCGTGAAAGGAGTTGTTTAATGTACATTAATATAATATCATGTCACCTGGGCTGGGGCTCACAGAGCAGTCTCGAGTCATCTGCTTATTTCTGTCATAAGAGGATAAATGGAGCAAACATCTGACTTTTTGTCATTTTGCATGTTGAATGCGTGGTTCAGAAAAGAACATGGTAAGACTGCCGCCTCCCATGGCTCTGCTATGGCACCATGCTCACTCTCCCTATCTGTCCTGCACACCAGTATCCTCCGGAGAAAAAGTAATGTCTGCCTGTTCTTGAGCAGAAGAATACTGTCCTCAGTCACCGTATCTTAGTAGAAGGGCAACTATCCTTACTTTATTGTTCAGCGGAACTCAAACATTAAAAGAAAGAAGGCCACCTTGAAATTGAACACATGAATTCAACGGAAAGTAAGTTTCTGTGTTTGCAGAGCCACTGGAAGAAAGGGACTCTCTGTTCGGCCATTTTCGTTACTTGGGCTTTTGTATGGTGCTGAAAAGGCTAAGTCTTACCACTGCTAATGCATGGAAAAACAAATACAGAGTGATGAAAACAAGATAAAACACAAACCAAACAGAAAGATCTCCCGAGGCAGTGAAGTGCTGGGGCTGCTTTGAATTTCCCCAGAAGTTCTGGCCTGGCGTCCTTCCTCCCTCAGTGCTGCCTGCTACCGGCAGCCCACAGTCCTAAATCAATACCATCTCCTGGAGTAGACTGGGAGCTCGGTCCACAGTCAGGTGGAACCTGCAACCATCCTGAGACTTCACCAGGTGTCCTCAATGACAGGGTGAGCAGAAGGAACATCACATCCCTGGAACCCCAGCCTCTCCCAGGGTTCCCACCTCTGCCTACCCAGTCCTGTCATTCTCCTGGCTGTTCCTTCAGTCCCCCTCAGGTTCTGACACCTGTGTAGAATCCCAGCCTGCTGGGCAGCATCCTGAACCCCTGCCTCCTGACGTCTCAGGGTCTCTTCTTGTCCACACCCCTCCTTGTTTAGAGTCAGCCTGAAATCATGGAGCAACAGAGCCAAATATTGCTACTGGCCTGACCCTGAGCCTCATCATTGGTACAGGGACAGCAGCCACCAATTATGGTCCTGCTGGATTCTGAGTCCCATGTGTTTTGTTTGGACTTGAATTAATCAATTCAACTTGGATATTAATATCTGTAAGGCCCTTCATCCCCACCCTCAACCCTATTTCTGCTGTCTCTGGGGAACATTCCTACAACCAGAATCAACCTCTGCTACTGAAAGATCAGCTGCCAGCCTGCTCGCCCTCTGCCTCCCTCCATTCTTCTTCTTCCTTATTTCTTTCTCTCTCCCTTCACAAATATTGAAAAACTCTTCTCTTGGGGCTGTAGTGGTTTGTTAGTTAATTTGAAGGCATTCTTATCTGGCTTTTAAATTTCCTGTGATACTACTCAGAATGTTTACTCTTTAATGCAGTTTTTTTTTTTTTTCCCTTTAATTTTATCACTTAAAAAAGGTAATTGTCTGTACTTTAAACCAACAAACAAACCAAAAAACCACAGCACATTTTACACAGTGTACACACAATTTGAAGAGCTGGTATCAGCCTACTGTACTGTCAGTCGTTTTTCTGAGGTTTCGGGATTGGGCCCCAAATCAAGACATATGTGACTGCCTCACAGCGGTCAGCAGCTCTGTATGCCACGTGCATTTCTATTGCAACACAGAATTACATACTTAATAAAGCTCAGCTTCCCACAGTGAAACAAATACATACGCTGATCAGGTTCCCAGCATTCTGTTAACCTTTATGAAGTCTAAATCACCCAGCATGAAAATGTTTTTCCTCTGAAAATCTTTTTAAAGGCTTGGAAAAAGAATCCAGGAAATTACACATATTTGAAAAACAACATGTAGTTTTTATTTAAAATATGCTTTACTACTAAGACTTTGCATTTGATGAGATTCATTGAGGTATTATCAATTATCAAATAGTTTATTCTTTTAAAAAACAGGATTTCATATACTGAGTATTTATACAAATTTTGCTGTTTTCCAAATTTGGCCATTTTTATTGATTTTGTTTTAAGAGTATTTCCATTTCTCTTATATTTTAAAATGTTATTAGTATGACTTACGCTCACTACTTGCAATTCTGATAATCTGATAAGTCTGCACTGTCTTTGCTTACCATTTTATATATTAATTTTATATAACTTATTCAAATTCAAATGTCTAATAAAATGCTTTCAATGGCTGGGAGATAGTATTTTTTTTCCATATAACTTAAGCAAGTACATCATAAACATTTTAACAAGTCTAGGTTAGTAACATGATTATTTAACTTGATACAAAAAGAATTGCTACCTGTTCACATTAGTAATTAAATTCCTCTTTGAATTTAACCTTACATTTAATACAGGCATAGCTCAGAGACATTGCAGGTTCAGTTCCAGATCACTGGAATAAAGCCTATATAGTGATAAAGCGAGTCACTCAATTTTTTGGTTCCCCAGTGCATATAAAAGTTATGTTTATACTAAACTATAGTCTGCTAAATGTGCAATAGCATTTTGTCCAAAAACAATGTATATACCGTATTAAAAAAATAAATAAAACTTTCTCCATATCAACAATTAGGCTGTTTTTGTTTGATTGTTTGTTTTGCTGCTCATTCGTGTGTTCACTAAAGTAGCACTTTTAATTTCCTTCAGGAGGTTTTACTTTACATTCACAACTTTGCTAACCAGTGCAAAAGGCCTAGCTTTCAGCCTATATCCGCTTTTGCCATGTCTTCCTTCATCATGGCTAGCTTGTGATTGGAAGTTAGAGATAGAACTTTGCCTTTAACTTAACACTTAGAGGCCATTGTTGGGTTATTAAATGACCTAATTTGAATATTGTTATGTCTCAGGGAATAGGGAAACCTGAGGAGAGGAGAGAGATGGAAAAAGGGCTGGCTGGTGGAGCCATCAGAACACACACAACAATTACAAATAGGAACAATGGCAACAGTAACATCAAAGGTGACTGATCACATATCACCATAACAAATACAATAATGCAAAATTTGAAATATTGCGAGAATACTGAAATGTGACACAGAGACACAGAGTGAGCTAATACTCTTGGGAAAATGGTGCTGATAGACTTCCTTGATGCAGTGTTGCTACAAACCTTCAATTTGTAAAAAAAAGAGAAAAAAATGCAATATCTGAGAAACACAATAAAATGAGGTATGCCTGTGCTCTTCTTTCTCCATCAAAATGTTGCATTAATATATTAAATGTTTTATGGAATTGCAATTTCTTCTTAAAGTATAAAGCTATACAAACTCCTTAGGAAAAAGAAAAATCTTAAAATAAAAACAGTATAATGTAGAAAGTGAAAGTCTCCTGTCACAAAATATTTTACATATTATCCCACTTCAGCCAACAGATTTGTGTACAATAACTGTAGACTCTTTCAGGATCTTTTGCCACTTATTCCCACCTCACTATACACAGAAACATGCATTAGGTATTTATATCTATTTTAAAACATATTGGTATGGAAATACTGAGAGATCACTTTATCAGTATTTGTGGGAATATTCTAGGATTTATTTTACTTTATTCTTTTCTAAAAGTCTATACTATGTTGGCCATCACAATATATATCTTGATTTCTTTTGTATCCCTATAGATAAATATCTAGACCTGAGATTTTTGGGTCAAAGGAAATGCATATGATATATTAATACATATCTCCAAATTGCTTTCCAGATGGATACACCAACTTAATGATGTACTAACAGTATATTCTCAAATCCTTTTTAACATTGACTATAATCAATGTTTTTAATTTTTATGAATCTGATAGGCAAAAATGATAAATTGTTTTTAACTTTCCATTTATTTGATCATTAGATAATTTAAGATTTTTTTCAATGATGTATTTGTCTTTTTTTTTTTTTTTTTTAGTAAAATTACATAGATTTCAGGTGTACAATTCTGTATTACATCATCTATAAATCCCATTGTATGTTCATCACCCAGAGTCAGTTCTTCCATCACCATATATTCGATCCCCCTTACCCTCACCCCCCCACCCCCCCCCACCCCCCTTACCCTCTGGCAACCACTAAACTATTGTCCGTGTCTATGAGTTTCTGGATGTATTTGTCTTTTTGTATTAATTTTGGCAGCTGCCCAGTCATGCCATTTTGTTTTCTAACAAATTTATATAATACTTCTGAAATACAGGAGCTAAGAATGCATTTTGAAAAATAAGACTGTCAAATAGTGCAACTATTTTTGATGTTTGAATTCTAATTTTAATTATAATATTTTGAATGAGACAGTTTAAATTTAAATGTGATCAAATCTGTTGTGGCTTTTTCCCATTCAAATATTCACATCATGGCTACAAGAGTCCTACCTATTCTAAGATCATAAAAAAAAAAAATTTACTAACTAAGTAATCACAGGCTATCAAACATACTTTAGTTAATTATCCTCCATCTTTATTAAAAATTATATTAATACAGCAACAATAATACGAGCCAAATTTCAAACATGTACAATATTTTAGCCAGAAATGAATATTGTTGATATATTTTTACCAGAAAAAAAAATCCTATTTATAAAGAAAATTTGAACAAATGGGTACTGAGCCCAACTATAATTTATATAACATGTAGGATATTGAGAATACAGATGAATGAGATAGCCTTTCTGCCTTCTCAGAACTGTTTGGTGGAGGTAGTGGATGAGAGAGAGAGAAAAAAATCTCACTTAAAAAGTTGATTTCTATGCCATCAACAACATTTCTCATAAAGTGTTCCTTAGCACTTAATGAGGATACAACATAGATCTAGAGAAATGGGTTCCATGCTCAAATAAGATTGGAATGTTCTATATAAAAATATATAATTCCAGGGCTGTACATAACATTTCATATAGTAACATGTCTTATCACTCACAAAAACAAACAAAGCATTCATGTTTCCCAAATGTATTGATGGAGCACTTTTACAAAGGAGCAGCAATTAGAAATGGTGTTTCAGAAAACAAAAATAGGTATATTATTGATAAAATATATTATAAACATATTTGCTAAATATGTGATGTATATGTACAGATATGGATAAATAGACAAACACACAAATAGCTATATGTAGCTATATCTAGATATACATGTATTTGTACATTTACGAATGTGCATACATTAACCTGATTATCCCATAGTCTGGGAAAACTCTGGTTTTCCACCTTGACTGCCTCTGGGAAAGGAAAAGTTCAGGTAACAAGAAAGACGATGCTTATCTTTTGAAATTCAAAACATGCTTTAATAGTCATCTCATAGGCATTAATTTGAGAGAAAATAATGAGTTCCACAAGCTTGGATTTGAGGGTTAAATCCTCAAAATCTGTGGGGTCTTAGATGGGAGTTGCAGCAGGGTGAGCATTCAAAATTCTATGCCCGCTTCGCGGGATCAAGCACCGCCTCTCCCCAATGGCAGCGCCAGACAGCTGCCTAAAAACGTAGTGAATAAACACTCTTGCACTATCTGAGTGGATACTACCCACAACTACATGGCCAAGGAACTACCCTGCTTGTCCTTTTCAGCTCAGTCTTGCTATGACCTTTCTTTGATATTAGCCTGTCTCTCCGTAAAATTTCAGTGGACTTGATGCCTTCTGAGTCTGAATCTTTGCTGAGCTCATCTGATACCCCATGTGGACAATCTTCTGTTTTCAACAGTGTAGAAGTTTTATAAAGCCACTCTGTCTACTTAGAAGGAGAAAGGAACGCAAAAGACACAGGAGCCCAACATTTGCACTCTATATGTGTGTTTCTGTGCCTCTGTACTTGCAGCTGAGTAAATTAATTATGTTTGATCCAATCTTAGTCTTCTAACACCCACTGTTCTACATACAGAATAGTAATGGATAGAGACATAGTTAGAGTGCAGATAGGACTCAATTTTGCCAATGAAAAGTATCTTAGATGAGGGTAAATGGGATCAAATATATGGTGATGAAAGGAGAACTGACTCTGGGTGGTGAACACACAATGTGATATACAGACAATGTCTTACAGAATTGTACACCTGAAACCTATGTATCTTTACTAACCATTGTCACCCCAATAAACATATATACACACACACACACACACACACACACACACACACATATTCATATATATACATGTATATATATATCAGTATTTTTATATTTAAGAATGTAAGTTTTAGATATTTCAACTCTCTCTCAGAGCTATATCTCTCCAAGCTTAAGACTGCTTCCTCCCATCCCCAATAATAATTTCCCTTTCTTCATTTCCTTAAGTCCACCATGACAAGGAACTCTCAATTAAGGCATCTGTTCATCCAGAGTCTTCAACCCTCCCTGAGTAACATCCCCTTTTCCCCTGCACCACTAGCCCCACCACCTTTCTTTAGTCATGTGCACTTCTCATTCTGTGTCTTCTAATTTATTGAATGGCCTCTACACATATTTATCAATGCATAATATTCATTTATTTTGGCCCAATAAATTAATTTCTTAAAGTTGAGGAGAGTGTGTTGCATTTTCTTCCTTTCCTTTTGGATGCTCTGTTATCTCCTGACTTAGTCTTGGGCACCAAATAGGTACTTAATAAGTATGTGTTTGACAAATAATTTTGCCAATAATATAAAGACTACCAAATATTCCCACAATAAGTTATTGACTACTTACGTAAGAAAATGGAACAAAGGATCAGGATCTGGTCATTCTTATACATTATTTTTTTTGACTTCAGCCTTTCCTAAGAGTTTCACCCATTTTCAACCTCTCCTCATAAACCGTGAAGATTAACCACTGTCCTCATTCCAAATGTTTATTTCCATGCCTCTACTGAAAAGGATAAAAAAACAAGGTCCCAACATGATAAGAGTGTTGATAGGACTGGAGGTCTTCAAAGTGGCAGGGCTGCAAGTCACTTAGTTTTCCTATTTTCAACCTGAAAATGAACTCTAATGCCTTATTTTCTGAGCCATCTCTTCCCGGCAACTCACTGGATAAATCACAGGATACTTGCAGGAAAGTTGTTAACATGTAGTTGAAGTTGTCCTGATCCCCAGCTAATTTATCAAGTCAGCATTGGTTTATTTGAAAGCATGTGTGAATCGAAGACGATAGGACTTAGATATGTTCTAAGTAATTAATTCAAATACTCTTCATATTTCAAATAAACAGCTTTTGGTTATCATATTTTGATCTCCCTTACCTTACTATTTTTTTTTTTTAAATGAGCATAATGGTAATTTGTATTTTCTTTATGCTGTACACTTTTTTTTATAAGGGTTATGGGATCAGAGACAAATACAACCTTAGAGTGAATTAGTGTTATCGATGGCAGATTACATATAAAAAACAAACTCTGAGGTTAAGTTCCAACAGTATCTTATCATTAAAGCCTTTCTAACATTCCCTCCCATTCCCTTCACCATGGGAAAAATGATTCACTGTTGAACATGATAGTAACCACATATTGAATGCCTACTATGTGCTAAGCACTTCATGAAGTACTTTACAAATAGCATTTCTCATGTAAGCCTTTTCCTCTAGGAAAATACATCTTGATCTTATAGATGCACAATAGTATTCTCAGAGGTGAAGTGCCATGAAAATTCATACTATTTGTTGGTGACAGAACAGGGATTCAAAATTATTTCACTCTAACTTCAAAGCCCAAGCTATTTTTCTAAGACAGATTTTCTTCTTAATCTATAGCAATCAATTCAATATATTATATTTATTGGTTTAAGTGCTAGTTCCTCACGAACTTTTTAATTTCCTAGAGTGGTTATCCCATTAAATAAATGTATTTGAAACTCTCAGTACTATGCCTAAGAACCATATTTATTACTTGAAAAAGTTTGTCAAATGAAAACAGTAACACGAACCAAAATACAACATAAAAGAAAAGCTCACAGTCTGAACACCGATATTTAAACCAAAATTCTTGTGGCCTAATTCCCATTTGTGAGTGTAGTTTAATGACCACTTTGATATTTCTCAATTTTTTTTTATGTCTGCCATTCAAATATGGTATTCTGTGAGAAGATACCATAAACAAGTTGGTCAAAAAGGTATTGAAGTCTTTATTTTGCTTAACGACAGAATTCTGCCAATGTTTAATTTTAGACAGTGACATTTCCACCTCACTTCTGTGACTTTCATTCCTATAAATTATTTTAATTTTACCAGTCTTATCTTCTGTGCTAGTCAACTTAATTTTATGAGTTCTAATTTTTAACTATAAAAGTAAATGTAATATTCCTAGAAGTTGAGAGAACTCTTCTACATGAAAAAGTAAGAATCTTTCACTAATATTTATATTTTTAACATTCCATATATATCAGTTGATGATATGTTAGCATATAAAACTTGGTAATTTCAAATATCTAAACTTTGCTTCCCTTAGGCTTTCTTTAAGTGTGAAACATTTCAACTCAAACAAAATATATTTTTGGAAATGATTCATCTTTATCCTAGCAAATAAAGAAGTTACTTCTTATACTTGAAGGAGAAAATTCCAAATTATTCTTGCCTTGAATAACCTTTGTAAAAATAGATTATTTTTAGTGCCTTTGGCAAATAGTCACAGGCAAACAGCCTCACTTCTTTCTTTCTCTCTCTCTCTCTCTCTCTCTCTCTCTCTCTCTCTGTCTCTCTCTCTCTCTCTCTCTCTCTTTCTCTGTCTCTCTCTCTCAATGCAAACCTTAGAATTCTTAACTTTCTAGGATACTGTCCAGCATTATAATGAGGGCATCACATGCATCTCTTCTAGAAGACTACGAAAGCTTAAAGGACTTTCAGTGTCTATCCACTCGTAGAGCATGATCTCTAGCCTCTAAAGGAAATGGTGAGCTTCAGAATCAGAATGAAATAGCAATACTAGAAGAAGGCAAAGAACCAACATGGATTGCATTTACAATGGGTATGAATTGATCTTGGACACTAAAAGTGGAAGAACTCTGACATTTTTTCATTTTTTCCAAGCTAATTAAATCCAGTTTGGGATGTCCATTTGCAAAGGTCAGCATAAAGCTCAATGAAATACATTGCTCCTATACCTTAATCTGCAGTTAATATTATCAAGAAAATTGGAGAGAAGTGTGTAGATTGAGGTGGGAAGATGCCTCTGGTCAACTGCTGCTCTGGTCATTCTTTACTCACCATGTAAAATATATATCTTATAGCTATGTTACTCATAGCTGTGGTAAAAATCACTTGAAAGCCAGCATTTTAAGGAAAGACTAGAGCCTACTGAACAACTACCAAGAATTTGCAGAAAAAAATGTCAGGTTAAAATAATGAAAATGTGGTACCATGTTATTAATAAATAATTCGTTTAAGAATACCTATTGATTTTATGCCTGAGAGGGTCTCCTGAGGTAACTATGAATTATAGCCCAGTTAGTCTTATTTCCACTAAGTAGAATTCAATAAAAGGTAGGATTAGGGGACATTTATAGAATTGTATATATTTAGAAAAAGATAGCAAAACTTCTCTACACTGGAGATCACTTGGTAAATAATTGGTGGGTTCTTTTGTGTGTGTGTGTGTGTGTGTGTGTGTGTGTGTGTGTGTGTGTGTATTTACTTTTTCTTTCTTAGAAACAGAAAAATCAGACTAAAACATCCAAAAATGTTTGGAAAAGTTAAACATTGTTGAAAAATTAAAGAGTTATGAGACACATGGCGACAATAAATTATGAATAAAAAATTGAATTAAAGTCAATGAACACAGATTAAAAATAGATGGAAAGCTGTGAATGGAAGAGTTTCTAAAAATGGCTTATGAGACTATAATCATTTACTATTTTAATAAATTTTCTAAAGTGATTAGTAAACCTGCTAAATTTGTAAATACCACTAAATTTCTGGAGAATGAAATATACATGAGTAGCAAAATCTAAAGATGATCAGGAGAAATTATACAAATGGAGGAATGAGAAGTGTATGGACTTTACAATATTATCATATAGATGACTATATTAGATACTAAAAATGCCTTCATTGTTAATTTGATTCTCTAATAATTAGTTATATTCCAGGATGAAAAAATTACTGTGAGCTTTTTCCTTGAAGATATCACAATATGCTGGGATGTTGAGAATTTTTGATAAGGAGTGTTGAATGCAAAACAGAAAATATTATTGTACACTTCCATAAAATAATGACACATCCAGACCTGAAATACTACATGCACTTCTGGAAACTGCACATAAGTCAAGAAATCACCACATGGAGAAAAGTCCACACACTGTAATGAAATAATTAAGGCAGTAATTCTCAACTGGTCAATGGATAATGCTGCACATGGTCATAAATCTTTGACCATAGGACCATGCCTTCTAGACTTGAATTATGCTTCAAATATACCCACGGCCCTTTTTAAACATTCAGATAGTATTCCCATTAGAAATTTCATGAATCAGAATATCTTAGGATATGGCCTAAATGTCTGCATTTTGTAAAATTATCCACAGAAGTTATATTTTAAGTATGAAACCCATAATTAGGATATCAATTACTCATCTATTGCTTACAAGTAGTTCTTGTTCAAGTTTGAAAAGACAGAAAACTTGGGAATTGGCATTGGTTCCTAGTCCTGCATGCTGTCTTCCAAGATTTCAATTTTCTTACTAGTGGAGCCAGAACATCACAATTACATCTTTATCCTTCTCACCTCATCTTCATATGAACATGAAAATTACTAGGCCAACGAAAAGCAGGGCCAGCAAGTTTTGTTTGTATATTTTCAACTTCTTTAAACACTCAGCATTACCACAGACTGGTTTTCAACACATACTTCTTAAATGACTGAATAAATTTGCTAGTGACTTTTATGAGCTAAGAAAGTATATTAGGCTCTTGCATAGGTTATAGCTTTTATTTCTTTTAATAATCCTAAAAGATATGTGATATAATACCTAGATTAGAATAAGGACAAAGAAGACCCAAATTTAAGTTGTCTAAAGTCATACCACTAGTTTATTCTTTGGCAGCAAGAATAAAAAGCAACCTATCTCCTCATCATGAAAGCTTGAGGTATCATGAATTATGGAGCCAAAAATGCTAGTATACAAGTAGACTTTTTAAAAAATAGAATTATTCATCCTGGGGAAATAAAAGTCAAGAGGAGATGTTACAAAATCCATAAATTCAAAAATATTATGAGAGGATGGAAATGAAAGTTTTTAGCAATAGGAGAACATTTGAAGAGGCTGTCCCCAGAAACTCACAAAAGATACTTTTTTAGAACTAATAAAATCCACTTCCATTTTACAGAGTTAGTTGTAAAACTATGGAACTTAAAACCCTGAAAATGCTCCATGTTGAAGATACAAATAAATCTTGAGAAGGCAGAGAAAATTCCATAGGTGGGAAATTCATAACAAATCGAAGTAAAACTAGAACTTTAATTCCAATATGCTCCAACTATCACTTTTATTAATGAGTTATCTCAATATTTTAAGTAGAGTCTAACTTCTTTGAGGGTTCCCACTAATCTGTCTTGATCTCCCTATGTTTTCAAAACTGGGGTTTATTCAGCTAGCAAAGCTAAACCAATTCTGTGGTTCTACTTGAGTAAAAATGCTGATTTTATATATGTTGGCTAAGAAATATACTTAAAAATCAGCACCAAATTATTAATAAAATTGTATTAAAAGCAAAATTCATATTTTACTGAACTTACAAAACTGGACTATGCTTATTTTTATTTTGCACTGAGTTTCATAATAGGATAGGGTTTTAATCAGTCGTTCTTAACCAGGGGTAATTACATGCCCAACCCCAACTCAGTGAACATTTGGTAAGATCTGGAGACATTTTTGATTGTGACAACTCGGGTAGGGTGTGTAACTGTCATTTAGTGGGTACTGGCCAGGGACACTACTAAATATTCCACAATGCAGGGAACCGTACCTATCACAGAAAATTGCCCTGCCCTGTGGTAGGCAGGATTCTAAGGTGTCCTTGAAGCTTCATCACCCCATCCCAGTGTACGCACCCTGCATAATCCCTGAACTGTGAATATGATGAGATTTCACACGTGTTATTATGTTCTATGGCACAATTGACTTTAAGATAGGGAGATAATTGAAAAATGGGCAGAAGACTTGAAGAGACTTATCTACAAAGAGGACATACAAATGGCAAATAGACATATGAAAAAATGCTCAACATCACTAATCATCAGAGAAATGCAAATCAAAACCACAATGAGATATCACCTCACCCCAGTCAGAATGGCTATCATCAACAATACAAATAGTAACAAGTGTTGGAGAGGCTGTGGAGAAAAAGGAACCCTCATACACTGTTGGTGGGAATGCAGACTGGTGCAGCCGTTATGGAAGGTGGTGTGGAGGTTCCTCAAAAAATTACGAATAGAATTGCCATATGACCCAGCAATCCCTCTCCTGGGTATCCACCCAAAAAATCTGAAAACATTTAGAGATAAAGACACGTGTGCTCCAATGTTCATTGCAGCTTTGTTTACGGTGGCCAAGACATGGAAACAACCAAAATGTCCTTCAATAGATGAATGGATAAAGAAGTTGTGGTATATATACACAATGGAATACTATTTGGCGGTAAGAAAAGATGATATAGGAACATTTGTGACAACATGGATGGATCTTGAGAGTGTAATGCTGAGCGAAATAAGTCAGACAGAAAAAGCAGAGAACCATGTGATTTCACTGATATGTGGTATATAAACCAAAACCAACAAAAGAACAAGACAAACAAATGAGAAACAGAAACTCATAGACACAGACAATAGTTTAGTGGTTACCAGAGGGTAAGGGGGGTGGGGGGTGGGGGGTGGGAGATGAGGGTAAGGGGGATCAAATATATGGTGATAGAAGGAGAACTGACTCTGGGTGATGAACACACAATGGGATTTATAGATGATGTAATACAGAATTGTACACCTGAAATCTATGTAATTTTGCTAACAATTGTCACCCCAATAAATTTAATTAAAAAAAAAAGATTGGGAGATAATCAAATAGGCTCAACCTATGAGCCCTTTAAGAGCATAGGTTCTCCTGATGGTCACAGAAGATGAACTCAAAGAGATCTTGAGTGTGAAAGGGATTAGACAGGTGCAAGGGAGAATCTTTCTTGCAGAAATTTCTTGGGTGCCTATGGGCAAGCGTCTGCCAGCAGCCTCTAGGAACCAAGAGCAGTTCCTGGCTGACATTGAGCAAGAGAACAGGAACTCACACTCACAACCACAAGGAACTGAATTCTTCCCATAACAGGAATGAGCTTGGAAGAGGACCGGAACCTCCAGCTGAAATCTCAGCCCAAGCCAGAGTAGAGAACTCATCCACACTGTATTGGGCATCTGACCCTCAGACCTGCAGTGTTGTTCTTAGTCACCATGTTTGTTATTTGTGATGCAGCAACAGGAAGCAAGTACAGGCCATTTACATCAATAGAGCCAAGGCTGAAAAACCAGTTTAAGCAATGGAGTCTAGCACTACAAGAGTGTTACTAGGTTTGTTTTCAAATAAACAGTGAACAAAAATCACTGAGGAAATAAGTTTATTTAACGCAAATCAAGTTAAAGATGTGACTTTACTGTGGGACATCTTGGGAACTTTAACATCTTAATTATATTGTTGAGTTACAGGAGTGGAATTAATTCTGCAGTGATTGCAAAGAGCATTTGAACACAGATCTATTGTTCATGGAAAATGGATTAATATATTTTGTTCCTAAGGTTTCTTAGGATTGAGTTTAGCAAAATGCACACATTTGTAAACTTTCTAAAAAATCAATTTCAGAGTTCATCTCCTGAATTTCAGGCAAAATCAAATGTACTAAAGAATATGTATTATCCTATGTAATTTAGACTATTTCAACAATGATTCTTCTGGATCATTTATTATTATAGAGGTCTTGGGAAAATATAGAGGGTAACTGGAATTTAAATTGTAAAGAGACTGTGTATATCTCAATTATCTGCGAGGGAAGGGACCAGAGCTAAGGGAAATGCATGTTAGTGTATCAGGTACTACTTTTACTAGTTCTGCTATTATATTATCTTTTTTCCAAGGTTCCCTTCTTGTCAGTTCTATAGCATTTTCATAGACCTGGCTGGTACTTCATTTTCTATTTTTTTAGTAACTCTCTCACAGATTACAATTTTATTTGTAATCTCAGAAAACGAAGCCTTGGGAGCAGTGATGGGCAGTACAGGAATTTGCTACCTTTCTTCCAACTTCTGGGGTGTGATCTGTTGTTGTACATGAGTTTCAAAATGCCCTCATCCCTATTTCCTCTTGTTAGGACATTTGCTTGTCTGTCCTGATCTTTGCAATTGCTACACCCCAATGTTCAGCATCTCTTTGTTTTCACTCTCAGGCTCCACATCTTCAGTTTTTTATTTACAGTAATGTCAGTTTCTCCAAGCCCAGTAACAACCCGTGTGTGGCTTCAGTTTGAGACACGACCAATATTTAATATATATATTACACTGTCGATGGTAGACAGTCACTGCTGATTGGAGCCAAGCTATGGGAAGGCATTTTTTCTTTTTTGCTTTTTGGCAGTATATTAATAACCCTAGCAATGATTTAAGGGAAAACAACCATACATATCTTTACCAACACAGCTTTTGGTGCTTCTTTAAGTAATCTGTTAGTTAAACACATACTATTTCTGGCTTAGTATAAAATGTATATCCCTAGCGATGTTCAGCATCATCGTCATCTGTTAGCTGTCTAATAAATATAGCTTACACATTTATTTTGAATATTATTCTAGAAATCACTATTTTCACTTACCTCACTGCATTCTTTATGAAAAATATTTTAGAGAACAATTGTTTATATCCACTTACGAATACAGGGAATGACTTCAAAATACAAGATAATTGATACGTTAGTTTAGAAAGCACTTTTGCTCTATGCATTTCTTGCTGATGATTAGTTTTTCTGTGATGTGTTGAGCCTGCTGCCTAAGTACTGAGTTACACCTACTGAATTGCGGATACTTTCCATCTTTCACTGAAGGACTTCCATAACATAAATCCAACTGTGTGTGTCTTTACAATCTCATCACACATTACAACCCTACCCAGGTACAATACTCTAGCCAAACTAAATTTCTCCCATTTTACTCTTGATGCAATCATTTAAACATTTATATTAAACATTTCCTTTGTCCAGAGTACCTTTTATTGAGAGTATATTATAGGTTACATTGTGGTAGTAAACAGCACCACATCTAAGTGTCATAAGCCAACAAAAGTTTATTTCTTGCTAACTCTTTATGAAAGTATTTGTGTAGAGGATGTCTCAGAGGTGAAGGGAGGCAGGGGAAGTACTTTGCTCCTCAAAGTCCCTCAGAGTCACAGACTAATGCAGAGCCTGCAAGTTATTTCATCTCTTTACATTTTATCATCAGTAAAATGGGAATTAGAAGGGGTACCTTTGCAACTCTGTCATGAGGATAATATACATAAAAGCACATTTCCGATATCCCAAAGAAAATGTGCATTCCCCCTCTCCCCTTCTCCCTTTTAAACCTTGAACATTTTTGTAACAAACATATTCCACCTTTCATTTTGCCTTGTACTGTAATTACTTTTTTGCCTGCTAGGTTTTAAGTGTTAGAGGTTACAGTGTGTCTTTTTCATTCTCCTGTCTCTGTAAGCACATAGCATAGTTTCCAGTGGACATTTAAAAATACTTGTTGAAGATAACTCATGATTCTCCTATACAGGAATGGCTTTCTAAGAGTTCTCTGCAGCCCCAGCTCTGTATTTAATCCGAAATTGAAATAGGAATAAAGCATTAAGCATTTTATTTTTAAAAAGTTATATCAAGTAAAAATGAATAACTAATTTCAGCTTTAACTTTTTCCCCCTGCAAATCTGATTTTTTTTTTAACTGAAGTTTATGGATTAACACATTTTTTTCAATAAGCACAGGACCTGGCTTATAGTAGTTGCTTAATACATAATTATGAATAAAGTCTGATCCATTTGTAGAGAAACTATACAAGTTCAGAGATATTAATTATACTTCTGTAAAAACAAATTAGTATTGGCACTTGTGAAGAGCTGTCCTAAGAATATCAGAAGAGAAATATTTCTGAACCTTGAAGCTGACGTTCATAAGCAATATACATTTTGAAAAAATTTAGTAATTTTTATACTTTCTTCTTGGAATTTAATAGGAACTTATAAACAGTTGGGAGAGGAGAAGAAATGCTATAAATGTATATATACATGGCTTATTGAAGTGTCTGATTGTATGAAGCACTTGGGTTCCATGTTCACTCTATCACTAACTACATAATTAAAATGTGAAAATATGAAAAGTGTTTATTTGTTCTGATATAGTTGCTTCATTTGTAACATGTGAGGAAAACAATCAAATGCAATAAATTACTTGAAATGCAAAGTGTAAGCTATTGTTGCTATACAATTGTTTTTACAGATTGGTTTCCTTTAGCAATCATCATATATACTGTATATCCCTGGGTCTTATATTAATTTTCTCTCCAAAAGACACATTAGGGTATATTCTCAGGGAATGTCTTATTTTTTTCATATACAATGAGCAACATTTATTCAAATACAGTCATGTTATCTTCTGGAACATCGTCATAATGTACTAAATGAAACGATCTTAACTGGGTTTATTTTCGGGGAAACATGGTAGATTAGCATTAATATTAGTAATTTTTCTCTGAAAAGAAAATATGCCAAATAAATTATTTTTGCCCAGGGAAAACAATTAAAAAATTTCAACTGCATGGGTAACTACCGTGTTTCCCTGAAAATAAGACCTAGCCAGGCAGTCAGCTCTAATGTGTCTTTTGGAGGAAAAATTAATATAAGACCCAGTCATATTTTACTATAACATAAAACTGGGTCTTATAAAGTATATAATACAATATAATATAATATAATATAATATAATATAATATAATATAATACCTGCTCTTATATAAATTTTTGCTCCAAAAGATGCATTAGAGCTGATTGTCCGGCTAGGTCTTACTTTAGGGAAAACAGGGTATACATGTGTTTATACATATGTTCACACACACACCATAACCTTGGAAAGTGTGTTGTAAGAAAAATCTTACTAAATACATTCAGGAACATTTAAGGATGAGATGTATGTTTGTAGAAAACATTTATATCTGAAACAGTTTTTTACTTATAAATCTCTCTTCTTGATATTAGAGGTGTCGACCAATTTTTCAGCAGATTTTCAAACCATAAATAGGAGTTGTAAATTTAAGAACAAATGAGAATGTGATTTCAAGACAAATACATTACAAAAGTGTGAATAAGAAAGACGTGCGTTGTGTCAGCATAGGCAGGTATTCCTCTTAATTTATAGAACTGTTTGCCCTGCTTGTAAAATTCCATTCTTTATGGAATAGAAAATTATTGCTGCTGTAAGATGTAACAAAATTGCTAAATGCCTGAGGAAAATATACAATAAGGACATTTGGGTTAAAATTAAAAAAAAAAAAAAAAAAACTTTCACTGGGAAGTAAATAATTATACTAGTTTTCTTTCAATAAGTTGGGGCAGAATGCTGATTTAATATAAATATAATAATCTGAATTCTACCACATATGCTAATGTAATCTCTTTACAAGACTGGACACATGGTCTATATATATTAATAAGGAAAATTATTACTGAAATTCTATGACTCTTCGTCCCTCCCTTCCCCCCCCTTTTTTTTTTTTCTGCTAGAAACCCAATTCTGCTTGTTTTAATAATGTGCCCAGCCAAATTCTTGATTTTCCAGGCTGTTGGCCATTGGTGTGCCCTAAGTTAAACATCTCTGGCCAATAAGATATAAATGAAAAAATACTGGGTAGCCCTCCAAAGAGAGCTGTTTATTCCTGGATTAACTGAGACAGATTTAGCTGTCACTCCCCTTTTAGTTTATCCCTTTCCATTTTCTCTTCTGGAATGTCTCTGTGATGCACTAAACAAAGGTAAAGAGATATATTCTTCAGGATCCCTCATAGATGAGGGGATATATCTCTTTGCCTTAGTACAGTGCTATTCAAACAACTTTGGCTTTCAGTTAGAGGGTAGAAAGGGGGAAAAACTATGGAATAGAAAACTGCCACTTTTTCATTGTAATATTAATCTCATAAAATGAGGTGGGCGTTTTCTTTTTCTATTATTCTCTTAAAAATTGGGGATGGGAAATTTCTGACTTTCATTCAGGTAGATATTTTTCAATATATGCTGGCAATGTTATGTTATGTTGTGATCTGACATTCACCTCAGGAACTGAAGCACTGAGAGATGATAGGTGGAATCTACCCATGCATACGGGCTGACATGGTAGAAGTCAGTGCCTGTGAGAGAGGGGTTTCTGGTGAGCTGATCTGGGGGTAGCTTGGATAGGCAGGAGGAACAATCTCAACAGGGGCTGCATAACCTGAACCTATGTGGAAAAGAGTGCTTTGTCCTGCTCCCTAAGGGCTGGTCAGTGTGTTGTTTCCATCATGGAGCCTAGACTTGCTGAGTCCCATCTGCTATTCAGTTGAGGTCTCACTGTTACTACAAGACGACAGCACTTTCGAGTGCACTGTTTTTATTAAAGAGTAAAGGTAGCGTCTGGCAAATGAGGCTTCATGCTTAGGAATGGTTGGTCCAGATTGAGAGTAAAACATAAATTATCAGATTAAAAGATGGAGAATTCAAGCATGAATTAGGGTTTTAGTGAATCTTTTTTTTTTTTTTTTTTTTTTTTTTGGGCCACCCCAGAGTGCTGGTATTTCAAGTTACCAGGAGCTAAGAGTACCCCTTTGCTGTTGGGTTGTATTGGCTGTCATTTCTTGTCTTTGCTTTAAAGGGCAGGGATTTTTTTTTTTTTTTTTCTTTCTTTCTTTCTGGTAACAAGAATGGAATAGTAGAGATCTTACATGAAGCATCAGACAAGGACACTTCTTTCCCAGTGATCCTTGTAACTTGATATTCTCTTCAACATGCTTTTTGGCTATTACACTGTACTTTTTCAACATTAATATTCCCATTTTCTCCCTTAAATTACCCAATAAGAATGATATAAAAGTTATTTCCAGTACATTTTCATTTAAGGATAATGATCACTAATGACTACTAAGCTGAGATTTCCTCAGCTCAGAAAGTCTGAATATAGCTAAAGAAGATGAGCAAGGCAGGGTATTAATGATAAATATTGAAGATTAGCCTTTTTACTTGGGGTAGTAAGAGGTATTTAGATGGCTAAATGTAATGAAAAAAAAAAAAAAAACTATCATTGCTAAATAGTTTTGGGCCAGCTATTTCTTATAAAAAAAACCTATTCTTGTATCTTTTTATTCTAAATCTTTATCAGTCTTGTTTCTAATTGCAACATACATGTTGGATACAGCCCTAAATTTGCCGACATTGTCAGGCCGTAGTATCCTTTTGCATGTCATGTACCCCTCCTCTAAATCACAATTAGCATATTATTTCCTAGTCCATAATGCCTATAAAGTACATAAAAATTTCATTTTCTAGCTCTTTCATTTTAAACTTATTCTTGGTTTACATATGTCAAAGTTCATATACAGTGATTGATTTTAAAGTTATTTGATATGGTTGTTCTATATGGTGTTTTCCCTTAACATTTTTGTTAAATCTGGAAACTTCCTCCATTTCTCTTGTTTTCAGCTCGTTATCTTTACGTTGGCCATCCTTATTCTATGCAAAAGCAAATGAGGGTCTTGATCATCTTCTCCCATATTTCAGTTTTTTACCTGAATTCCTCTGGCCATGCCTTCCTCAGACTCCCTCTTCTGGACTATTGAGGCTCTGCCACTGCACTCTTAGCAGTGTTCCTCACTGATTCTTTAGTCTTCTGGGCTCGTGTACAGACCTTGATCAGAACCCCATAGATGAACATGTAGGAATCCATTTGCTCCCAAGTCACAGTTTCTTACTCCCGTTAGGGTGTTAACTTTGTAAGGGACTGGATTGTGTCACAGAATTCTAGTTTCACTCTAAGATAGGAGACAAGTCCTGAAGATGGTTGCCTGGTTGAAGCTTTTCTCTACCCTTCAATCCTACAGGATTGGGGTTCAGCCTTCAATTATTATCTGTAGCCTGGATATTTAACTTGACTTCCTGATATAGAAAACCTGTTGTTCACCATTGTCTGAGATCTTGTGGATCTTTCCAAATTATTTGGCCTATTTCCAGCCTGCTTTGATATGCATATGGAACCAGCCTTTACAGATATCTTTGTTTTTACAGAGTATTTCATGCCAGATACATTGTATACAAAGTCTTGACTCTAAGTGGGTAATTACAACATGAGCTTGAATTTTCAATAAGAAGCCAAAGACGGTATACCATGTCTCTTTCTTTAGCCTGACAATCACCCTGCTCGCATCTTCCCCAGCACTCTAGTTCTTAAAAAGCTCACCTAATCTTGGGCACAAAGATGCCTAACTAGAATTAAAAATGTACCCAGATACTCTTGCCCACTTCATTGACTCTGAAAACTCCATAGTAGCTATGGGAGGGGTTATTGAAAACAAACATGAAAGTGCAACACTATATAGCCCACTTTTTGATGTATGTATATGTATATATGGAGTGTGTGTATATACATACATATACATACACATATATGTATGCATACTAACTTTGTAGAGTTCAGTAGTGATAGTTTTACCTATATGCCTAAATAGACTGTATTATTCCTGTCTAGGAGCAAAGACCCTGGAGACCAAGGATGGCATCTAAGCTACCCTTTATCAAGTAGCACTCAAATATGACATGATGATAATGACAATTGATAACATGGGTACCTCGCACATAAAATGGGGAATTTCATTCATGTGAAGAGACTGTGGAAATTTATTTAGTTTAGAATAAAAAGATGGAGAAAGTAGTTCGAGTAAAACTCATTTGTGTGATATCACTTGCCAATAGAATACTTATTTAATATTCTTTATGCTATTTCATAAATTTAGCTATAATCCTACTGAAAAATTCAGTTAGGTACAAGAACAAGTCTTTGACCTTCCTGAAACCTTTTCTGTCTTATACACAATAAAAGGACAAGTACCCTTTTTTACATAGCATCATTAGTTTTATGAAGAAAAAGCAGTCTCAAAGAAGTCATGACAGCATTAATAAAATATTTGATTTGATAAATCTATGTTTGTTATTTTGAGTATGTTTAGCTTAGAGAACTAGACCATACAACATTGATCATTGAGACTTAGAGTTAATTAAACCACATCTATCTATCATAAATAATGTGTGCCTCTTCCTAATATATTGGGCACAAGTTAGAGTTTTGGTATCAAGGTATAAGATTCTTTTCAGTAGCATTTGGTTTGATCTTTTCATGAAAGTTAGATTTATCTACATCAGTTAAAAGAAAAAAAAAATTCACCTGCAAGGGCAATTATTAAATTATTTTATATATCAACCAATTGCAGTTATAAAGAAAAATGTGTTGTTTTTATTGTTCTCCTATTTTGACTACAATTTACATGTTTAGTAATGTTTTCAGTGATATATTTTGAATTATGTTGAACTAATATGTAATATAGATAGATACTTTAAACTGAATGTCACTTTTCCCTCCAATTGATTCTCATGGTAGTCTAGCCTATTATTACTTAGGCACCAAATATTTTTATTTCAAGAAATTCAGCATAAATTATCCACCCATATTTCCTCCCCCTTTCTTTTCTCCTGAACCCACTTTCTCATCTCTTTTGTTATTACTTTCTTTCTTTATTTCTATAAATATTTGTTGAATCCCTATACTTACATACCTGTGTACATTTGGGGTTTAAGAAATATACATGATCTCAGACCACAGAAGTCTTTAATCCAATAACAGAAAAGAAGATGCACGCATTTTAAAAGTTCATTGACAATCAATTGGCAAATTAATAATCTGGAAAAAATATGTTTTCCTTTTATATCTGCCACCACAGCTAGAATGTTAATGTGAGGGAATATATATGAACCTATTACATGTATACTTCTTTCCTTAAAATTATAGGGTGAGAGGGTGGCCGGATGGCTCAGTTGGTTACAGCGGAAGCTCTTAACAAAATGGTTGCTGGTTCAATTCCCACATGGGCCAGTGAGCTACTCCCTCCCCTCCACAACTAGATTGAAGACAGCGAGCTGTCACTAAGCTTCCAGAGGGGCAGCCAGATAGCTCAGTTTGTTAGAGTGCAAGCTCTTAACAACAAGGTTGCTGGTTCAGTTCCCACATGGGATGGTGGTCTGCACCCCCTGCAACTAAGATTGAAAATGGCGACTGGACCTGGAGCTAAGCTACACCCTCCACAACTAGATTGAAGGACAACAACTTGGAGATGATGGGCCCTGGAAAAACACACTGTTCCCCAATATTCCCCAATTACTATATATATATATATATATATATATATATATATATATATATATATATGGTGAGGGAATTGTCATGCTTGAAAGACTAGAAAGTATCCTGAATCAGCACAATAGCATAAATCAAAGAAAGTTGACAAAGATGGCAGTCATAATATTCCTATTCTTCCCACCTAATGAGGAAAAACAAACAAAAAGCAAAAGCAAAAAAAAATAACTAGCATTAATTAAACTAAGCACGGGTAAAAACTCTTGTCAGATAGTTCAAATATCAGTGGCCAGAGAAAGTAAAAACAATGAATACATTTATGAATGTTACTCTACCCCTCCAGCAGCATGTTGGTAAGAAGTTGATGGTGAGGGTAGTGTTGGTTGTCCCCACTGTTTCCCTTTCTTTTCTCTCTCTCTCTCTCTCTCTCTCTCTCTCTCTCTCTCTCTCTCTCTCTCTTTCTCTCTCTCTCTCTCTCTCTCATTTTTAATTTTTGTACTATTCAAGGTGTTTATATCACACCAGAAACCATGCATGAATAATTTAAATTTCACTAATATATTATTCTGGATAAATATAATTATTCCAATGTAACAGGTTTTTTGTTTTTGTTTTTTTTAAATGAGTATTTTATGGTTAAATTATTGGGGGTTTATTCCATTCTATTAGTTATCAACTGCTGCTTGACGAACTACCCCCAAATTTAGCAGCTTAAAACAACCAAAATTATTCTACCATATTTCCTGTGTTTCAGAAATGTTGGTGCAGCTTAGCTGAGTCTTCAGGTTCACTGTATCTCTCACTTTTGAGATCCAGGTATAGGCTGTGCCTATAGTCATCTCAAAGCTGGACCAGGACAAGAGCTATTTCCAAGCTCATTCATGTAACTCTAGGTCCTTTTAAGCTACCTGTTGGACACATTAGTTTTTTCCCACTTGGGACTCTTCATTGGGCAGTTCAAACATGGGAGTTGTTTTCTCCAAGAGCAAACAAGCCAAGAAAGTGTGAAAAGGTGTGCAAGACAAAAGCCACAACTCTTCATAAATTAACCTTGGAAGAAAGAACCCATAACTCTCACCTTCTCTTCACTAGAAGGGTGTTACTGTATCAGCCCTCATTCATTAAACGCTATTGTTCTATTACAGTAAATTAAAATAAATAAGATTCTAACAATCTGACCTCTACTTTGTCCAGACATTTTAAGGAAAAAGTTACAAAAACCTAATGCAAACTGGCTTAAACTTAGCCAAAACAAACAAACAAACAACAACAACAAAAAAGCAAATAAAACCAAACCACAAACTTAGACAAAAGTGTAATTTCTTTACTTAACAAAAAAGTCTCAAAGTCTCAGAATTGTCCTGACTGCAGATCCAGAAGGATTCCGTTCTTCCCCCGACATGTGACACTGCTTTCTAAATATTTTTGAATGGATTCTATTGATCTGTCTTGTGCTCCATGCCCATCCCTATGGCCAGGGGGAGTGGAATTCCCCAGTTGATTAATCCTGGGTCACCTACCCTTTCCTGGAATCTGGGCAAAAGTGACAGGTGCAGAAATCTAAATCATATGAACTGAGACAATGAAATTTTGAGGTGCTCTTACCACAGTAAAGGGTATTGGCTAATGGGCTTGCAAATCACTACTGCCCAGTACACCTGTCTGTCCCATTTATTCCCCTACCTGTTCTAATTCATGAAGTTTAGTATGTTTGTCATATACCCATACAGGTATATGATGATTTATTTTGTTTTGCAGGCAGGAATGAAAAGAGAACTATCCTCCAGAACAAAAGAGCCCATGCTACATAATTATTTAAAATCAGTAACAAATGATAATTCATAGTTTTGCTAGGCAAGTGTGTCCTATGAAAGTAAAATGTCTACTAAGCCTTTTAACCCCAGCTTCGTTGAGATGTAATTGATATAACATCACAATGTTATAGGTGTACACAAAGTTTAAGGTGTACAAAGAGTTCAGTGCATTTATATATTGCAAAATGCATTTATATATTGCAAAATGATTACCATCTTAGCATTCGCTAACACCTACATCACGTCACATAATGGCCATTTATTTTTATGTGGTGAGAACATTTAAGATCTACTGTTTTAGCAACTTTCAAGTACATATAATAAAATGTTATTAACTATAATCACCATGGTGTACATTAGATCCCCAGAAATTATTCATCTTCTAACTATAAGTTTGAGCCCTTTGACAAACATCTCCTTATTTTTTCCCATCCCCATCCACCATTCTAGTCTGTTTCTATGAGTTTGGCTTTCTATGAGTTCTCCCTGTCTTTCTGAGTAATAAAACCCTAAATTTTAGCTTGGAGCATGAACACACAGGATAGACTACATGTTCTTGTCTTCGTACAAATAAGGATTGAAAGTGACCTAGTTTTGACCAATGTTCTAGGGAATAACATGATGTGTGAAATTGTAGGTAAATTTCCTTGGAGGGAGAGTCATGTCTTTCCCTCCTCTTTCCTATTTCTGTTGGCTGGTGGACATAGTGGATCAAGAAGTTTTCTTTAATCACAACGTGACATTTGGGTACAAAAAATAAAAGAGACTCAAGTTAAAAAGGATTGGATCCCTCGGGATCCGAAAGCTGCCCCAACATACTTGTACTACCCACAGGATTTAGTGATAAAGAATTGAAACTTCTATTACATTTAGCCACTTGTTGGGATTCAATCACAGCGGAAAATAATCTCACTCTTGATGTGGAAGGACTTCATTTAGGGAAAACTGCTATCTTCTGTTTTACTGCTCACTCTTGCCTTTCATTCAACTGAATGTAACAAAGTTCCTAAGTGGAAGGCTCTGTTTTCCTTTCCTCCCTATGCAGGGCCAGAGAAAGGCAGTGGTTTGTGTAAACATTTCTGTCTATAGACTCAAATTTATCGTCAAGTGGGCTGTATGAAGACTGTAGGCCAGGTGAATTTAGGCTCACCCTGGACTGATTTTCCCAGCATTTCTGTTTGTGACATGTTCACTTTGAACACTATCATTCCATGTCTCCATTAGTTTAGAAGGTAGGGAGGAGAGAGAGTAATTTATTAGCAATTTCAATGCCCAACAGATGTTTAAATTTAAAAAAAAAAAATCTTTACCTCAAAATTAGAAGGGAGGCTGGAGTACACAGAGAAAGCAGTTCAGAGACAAAAAACATGGCATATGACTGGTTTAGAAGTCCCTCTGTCCCATGTGTCAGTAGAAAACATTACACTTGCTAATACTATCCAGTTTTCTTCTGCTGGAAGCGGCATAAGAGATCCAGGAGGAGAATATCGTCATATTGTCATGATACTTATTGTCGTCTAGCAAAAAAAAAAAAAAAAAAGGTAAAAGGTATATCATAGAAACATAGACAGTCTGGAAAATTTAGCCTCTGTGAGTATAAGCTGTTTCATCTGATAAGGGAGTTTGGTCTTCCTCATCTCTCCTAGTAGGTAGATGTGGAGTTCAAATGAAAGAGGTGGAGTAATGTACAGCTCTGTAAACTGCTATACACATTACAGTCTTTTTATTATACCCTCCCATCATATGTTCTCTTGCCTTGGAGAATTTGTCTTTTTGAAATAGTTCTTACCCATTTCAGTATCTATAACCTTTTTGCATTTTACATATTGATTCTTCCATGAATGCTTTCACATTTTTAATCCTAGACTCACTGAAAAAGAGTAACTTAGACCATTCTATAATCAAGAAGGTGACTTTTGGGGGGCCACAGTATTTCTTCTGCAAGTGAGTTATAACCTTCAAACCACCATCATTCCCTTGTTTATATTTGATTGTGTTTTTCAGTATCAAAATTTTTAATTACTAGAATCAACTTGTCTTCAAAATGACTTTCTGTCTGTAAAGTCTTATTCACTCTATTCCCCATTATCTATCCTAGATCTTCCTAGAACTTATTTATTTTTTCATTAACAGATTGCTATCTATATATCTAATCAGTTTTATTTCTTTCCACCGGTTTTATTACTTGTTCCTCACTGCATTCACACAGGAATTGTAATCTTTTCAGGTCATTTCAAAGTTTCCTTTCTGTTTTCCTCAGATGATATAGTTCTCACAAGGTCGATATCCTTAAAAAAATGTCAAGCTGAGTTGGATTTGCCAAAAAAAAAAAAAAAAAAAAAAAAAAAATCGAGACAAGAATAGTCTTGACATATAAGGTGTGTTACAGGCCCATAAAAAGTAATTTAAATCAAGATGATATAAATTAAATCTGATTTTCCTATAAAAATTATGGTAAACTATTTCTGACAGAGAAGCATACCACAGTTTTTTTTTTTTTTTTAAAGAAAAGCCCATATATTTTATATTTAAACCAGTATGAACGATTTTTAAAAATCATAATACTAAATCTTTTTCCAATGTTTTTGTGAAACAAGTCTGCAAATCATATATAATTGTACTAAAATATCACTTAGTGTTGACTTAGTTATTATATTTTGCCATAGTTAAATTTTATCTTAATAATTCCAGACATATATATTTTGGAAAGAATAAAGAGGAAATAAATATTATACTAGGTCGTATGTTCTGAAATGCTTTCTTCTTTTGGTAAGTAATACTAATGCACAGCTTAGAGGAACCTTTACTTTTCTGGAGCCTTCTACAAAATGACTTGTGGAGGACTGAAATAAGGTGGAGGCTTTAAAATGAAGTGGACCCTTTGCTAAATAAATCAAACTATTATAGATTAGAATGAAATCATTTCTGTGGCTGTATACACCAATGAATTGATAATTTGAATGTAACCGGTTGGGGTTCATAAATGCAAAATTCTAGAACCAGTCTAGTCAACCTGCTTCCCTGGGGTCAGACTTGCAAAGAGAATTTGAAATAGGTTTCAAATGGAAGTAGCCATACTGAGTTTTACCTTCTAATAGAATGTTATTCTCTTAGGTCAGGACAGTACTGAACTTTGTATTTTCACTGAAAAGCCTCTGTGTAAGGATAAGATTAATTACTCTCATATATTCCTTGGCACATGGTAGATACTTAGTAGCTATTTATTGAATAAATAAATGAACTAATGGTTTCTGGATAGCAAAACAACCAATCGAAAGTTAAAGTAAATGACTTTGCTTTTACAGAACCCCAAACAAGAACCTGAAATGGCAGGTTGACTACATTCAACCCTTTTCCCACCTCAATTTATTTCAGCCCATTTTTGTGTATTGAGCCCTCACAGCCACAGCACAAGCACTAATCAAATACACCCAACTGCAGATTTACTCACACTTACACCTGTGAAGTTGTACACACCATACACATTCTGGTAAACTTTCTCTTAAATCTACAAGTACCTGACGGGATCATGGTAATATAAAGTTTTGCAAACTTCATCATATTTATAGTAATGAGTAGTTTAATCGACTTCCCTACAGCAGAACTCTCTTTTGAATTAAAGTAAGAGTAAAGATGGGGATATTAAACTCTATTAATAGTTTAAGATGTAATAAATGGCTCAACCAGAAATAGCTGACTCAGAGACAGACAAAGATATTTTAATTTCTCAACAATTCATATGCAAGAAGTGATTCCCCAAGTATAGAATTGGTAAATGTGGGTTCTGAACAAATTACTCCAAGGCCCAAATCAGAAAATGAAGGAGAGGGACTGTGTTCTTTGACAAGTTTTCGTGGTGGTTTTTGTACGCTCTAAATTTTGTCAACCAACCCATTCCTAGTTGTTTCTACTACTGATTAAAGACAATTTTCCTTAATCGTGATTATATATCATCTTATCTTAAGCATATCGTCCTATACAACTTGGCCACATTAACAACCTACTGAAGAGCTCTAAGAGTAATAAGAACAGCAGCCATAGTAGTCGTATTGATAATAGCATTCTCAAATATTTTTAGGGAAATGACAACATGATAAATATATGTAGAAAACCGTCATACAATTGGCTATAATATGTGTCAATAGCAAAAACTTCACTAGTATTAATAGGTCCTCTTGAGTTCCCAATACACAGGAGTCACGATGTCAGGTAGTCTGCATACTGCAATTACACTAGGTTGGTGTAAAAGTAATTGTGGTTTTCTTTTTTTGCAATTACTTTTAACCTTTTAAACTGCATCTGCTTTTGCACCCACCTAATAAATAGTCACGGCAGCACTATGTGATAGGAATTAGTGTCTCCATTTCAAATAACAGACTGGAGGTTAGAAAAACAAGACGCCGACATGACAGAATCAGTTCCTTCCTTTCAGAGTTTGCATTTCAAATTTAGAGAAACTAATACTCTTTTGAAAGAGGGCCAAAGAAGCAAAGCACAAACAGAGGCACTTACCTGTCCTGGAGGAAGCTCTAGGGCCTCTGCGTCCTGGAGGTCTGGGTGGTCCACACGTTCCTGGAGCTGCTTCCCCCTTTTAAAATCCAAGTAGAGATCTGAGTGCCTGCAAGTTCACCCATCGATTTCCCCTTCCTTCCTTTCCTTTCTTCCCTTCCTGATTGGACCTAGGCTTTTATTAGGGCCCTGGAGATTCTGGGGGGCCTATTCCCTGGAGATTCTGATTCAGTACATCTGGGATGGAGGCCTGGATGAGGTATTTAAAAAAAATCTACCCAGGTGAGGTGAAACTTAAGGAGAGACCACTCACTCACCATGCTCACAGGTGGGACAAAGGCAGCTTAACACAGGCAAATGTCTTCAAGATCCAGAACCCTTTTTTTATTTCATTTCTGTCATTTGCCTCGGGATTTTGCCCTATCTATTTCCTCTAGTGCCCAGATTCTCTCATCTAAAATTTTGTTTTTATTTTATTATTATTATTATTTTAGTTTCAGGTGTACAAAACAATGTAATAGGTAGACATTTACACAACTCACAAAGTGATAACCCCCTCCAATCTGCTACTCCTCTGTCATCGAATATAGCTGTTCCATTGACAATATTCCCCATGCTGTATCCCACATCCCGTGATCACACACACACACACACACACACACACACACACACACACACCGAGGGGTGCCATAAAAACCTATACAACTGGACACTTTGGTCAACGTTGCTCAAGCAGTACTTCACCGTAATCAGAAGTGTCTGGACACTGATGGTAACCATTTTGAGCACCTCTGTGATTACAGAAGTCAAACATTACTTGCATGCATCTTTTGTTGTCAGTATATACTGAGTATTACAAATTTAATACAGCTTTCCTTTCTTCAAATATGTATACACTTTTTTGGTGCCATATATATAAAACATTCTATATTATTCAACTTCAGCTTCAGGTGTTAGCTAATGGTCAGGCATCTACACAATCTATGAAGTGGTCTCCCTAATAAGTCCAGTGCCCATCTGGCACCCTACATAATCTTTACAACATTATTGGTTATATTCCCCATACTGTATTTTGTATCCCCACGGCTATATTGTGACTATTAATTTGTAGTGTCTAATCCCTTTACCTTCTCCTCCCCTCCACACCCCCCTCCCATCTAGCAAGCAACAGTTTGTTTGTTTTTTCTGCCTATATCTCTGAGTCTATTTCTGTTTTGTTTGTTCATTTATTCTGCTCTTTAGATTCCACATATAAGGAAGATCAAATGGTATTTGTCTTTCTCCATCTGGTTTATTTCACTTAGAATAATATTCTCTAGGTCCATCCATGTCATTGCAAATGGTAAGATTTCATTATTCTTTATGGCTGAGTAATACTCCATTCCATAAATGTACCTCAATTTCTCTATTTAGTCATCTATCTAAGGGCGTTTCAGTTGTTTCCATATCTTGGCTGTTGTGAACAGCTCTGAAATAAACATAGGAATACATATATTTCTTTGAATTAGTGTTTTGGATTTCTTTGGCTAGATACCCAAGAGTGGAATTGCTGGGCCATAGGAAGTTCCATTTTCAATTTTTTGAGGTACCTCCGTATGTTTTCCACAGTGGCTACACCAATCTGCAATCCCACCAACAGTGCACGAGGTTCCATTTTCTCCACATCCTTGCCAGCACTTGCTGTTTGTTGATTTATTGAAGATAGCCATTCTGACAGGGGTGAGGCAATATCACATTGTGTTTCTTATTTGTATTTCTCTAATGATTAGTGACATTAAACATTTTGTCATATGTCTGTTGGCCATCAGTATGTCCTCTTTAGAGAAAAGTCTCTTCATGTCCTCTGCTCATTTTTTAATTGGTTTGTTTGTTTGTTTTTTTGGTGTTGAGTTGTATGAATTTTTTATACATTTTGGATATTACCTCTTATCAGATGTATCATTGGCAAATATCCTACCCCATTTAGTAGGATGCCTTTTTGTTTTATTGATGGTTTCCTTTGCTGTGAAAAACATTTTTAGTTTGATGTAGTCCCACATGTTTATTTTTGCTTTTGCTTCCCTTGACTGAGGGGACATATCAGTAAAAATATTACTGAGGGTAATGTCTGCAAAGTTACTTCCTATATTTTCTTCAAGGAGTTGTATAGTTTGGGCTCTTACATTTAAGTCTTTAATCTATTTTGAATGTATTCTTGTATACGGCATAAGAAGGTGGTCCAGCTTCATTTTTTTTGCATGTGTTTGTCCAGTTTTCCCAGCACCATTTATTAAATAGACTGTGTTTACCCCAATGTAAATTCTTGCTTCCTTTCAAAGATTAAATGACCATATAGGAATGGATTTATTTCCAGGTTCTCAATTCTGTTCCATTGATCTATATGTCTGTTTTGATGCAAATGCCATGCTGTTTTGATTACAGTAGGCCTGTAGTATGATTTGATGTCAGGTAGCGTTATACCTCCCACTTTGTTCTTATTTCTCAAGATTGCCATGGCAATTCAGGGTCTTTCATGGTTCCATATAAATTTTAGGATTATATGTTCTAGTTCTATCAAAAATGTCATGGATAATTTGATAGGGATTGCATTGACTCTATATATTGCCTTAGATACTATGGACATTTTATCTATATTAATTTTCCCTATCCATGAGCATGGTATAAGTTTCCATTTACTTGTATCTTCTTTAATTTCTCTTTTCAATGTCTTATAATTTTCTGGGTACAGGTCTTTCACTTTCTTGGTTAAATTTATTCCTAAGTATTTTATTGTTTTTGAAGCAATTGTAAATGGGATTGTTTTCCTAATTTCTCCTTCTGATAGTTTGCATTGGTGAATACAAATGCAACTGATTTCTGAATGTTAATTTTGTATCCTGCTACTTGACTAAATTTATTTATCAGTTCTAATAGTTTGTTGGTGGAATCTTTGGGAATCTGTCTATATAGTATCATGTAGCATGCATATAATGACAATTTCACTCCCTTCTTTCCAATTTGAATGCCCTTTATATCTTTTTCTTGCCTGATTGCTGTGCCTAGGACTTCCAGAACTATGTTGAATAGAAGTGGAGAAAGTGGGCAACCTTGCCTTGTTCCTGATCTAAAGGGGAATGCTTTTAGCTTTTCCCCATTGAGAATGATGCTAGCCGTGGGTTTATCATATATGACCTTTATCAGGTTGAGATATGATCCCTCTATTCCCAGTTTGCTCAGAGTTTTTATCATAAATGAATGCTGGATTTTGTCAAATGCTTTTTCTGCATGTATTGATGTGACCATATGATTTTTACTTTTCATTTTGTTAATGTGGTATATTATGATAATTGATTTGTGAATATTGAATTAACCTTGTATACCAGAAATGAATCCCACTTGGTTGTGGTGTATGATCTTTTTAATGTATTGCTAAATTGGGTTTGCTGATATTCTGTAGAGGATTTTTGTATCTATGTTCATTAAGGATATAGGCCTACAGTTTTCTTTTTTTGTAATGCATTTGTTTGTTGGGGGGTTAGGCTATAATGGCTTCATAAAATGAGCTTGAGAGCCTTCCCTTCTTCTGGATTTTTTGGAATACCGTGAGAATAGGTGAAAACTATCTTTTGAATGTTTGGTAAAATTTACCTGTGAAGCAATCTGATCCAAGGCTTCTGTTTGTTGGAAGCTTGTTGATTACTGATTCAGTTTTGTTGGTAGTAATCAGTCTGCTCACATTTTCTGTTTTTTCTTGATTCAGCCTTGGAAGATTTTATGCTTCCCGAAATTTATCTGTTTCTTCCAGATTATCTAATTTGTTGGCGTATAGTTGCTTATAGTATTTTCTTTTCTTTTTTTTTTTTTTTTCTTTTTGTTGTTGTTGTTTTTTTCTTGTATTTCTGTGATGTCTGTTATCACATCCCCACTTTCATTTCTGATTTTATTAATTTGGGTCCTCTCTCTCTTTTTCTTGATGAGTCTGGCTAAAGGTTTGTCAGTTTTGTTTATCTTTTCAAAAAAACAGCTCTTGCTTTCATTGATCTTTTGTATTTTGTTGTTTTTTGTTATTGTTATTGTTGTTGTTGTCTCTATTCCATTTATTTCTGCTCTAATCTTTATTATTTCCTTCCTTGTACTCCTTTTGGGCTAATTTTATTGTTCTTTCTCCAGCTCCCTAAGGTGTAAAGATAAACTATTGATTTTAGATTTTTCTTATATCTTTAGGTAGGCCTGCATTGCTATGAATTTCCCTCTTAGGACTGTTTTCACTGTAGTCCATAGATTTTGGGTCATTGTGTTTTCATTTTTGTTTGTCGCAAGGTATCATTTGATTTCTTCCTTGATCTCATTGTTAACCCATTCATTGTTTAATAACAGGTTATTCCGCCTCCATGGGTTTGTGTGTTTTTCAGTTTTCATCTTGTAATTGATTTCTAGTTTCATAGCACTGTGGTCACAGAAGACGCTTGATATAATTTCAGTCTTCTTAAATTTATTGAGACTTGTTTTATGGCCTAGTATACAGGCTATCTTGGAAAATGTTCCATGTGAACCTGAGAAGAATATATATTCGCTTCTTTGGGTTGAAATGCTCTAAAAATATCAATTAAATCCGACTGGTCCAATGTGTCATATAAGGCTACTGTTTCCATATTGATTTTCTGTCTGGAGGATCTGTCCATTGGGGTCAGTAGCATGTTGAAGTCCCCTACTATGATAGTGTTACTGTTGATCTCTGTCTTTATGTTGGTCAATATCTGTTTTATATATTTAGGTGCTCCTATGTTCGGTGCATAGATGTTTATTAACGTTATGTCCTCTTGTAGGAGCAATCCCTTTATTGTTATGTAGTGCCCTTCTTTGCCTTTTATTATAGTCTTCATTTAAAGTGTATTTTTCCCAATATAAGTATTGCTACCCCAGCTTTTTTCTTGTTTCCATTTGAGTGAAATATCTTATTCCATCCCTTTATTTTCAGTCAGTGTGTGTCTTTAGATCTGAAGTAAGCCTCAGATAAAAACTTTGATTTTTATCATGTGCACATCATTGGGCATTTTAGAAATTTTATTTCATTTCTCAGTGATATTGGCATTTTAAGCCTAAATTCTCAGCATGGTTCTTAAGGTAAACAATTTTCAACTGTCAGCATGGGGAGAAGTTGCTTGACATACTGAAACATAGTAGACATTCCATAAGTAATTGTCAAATGGATAAAATAAAAAATCTCTCATGTTTTACACAAAAACACATATGCTTTGTTTGTTCTTTGAACTCTTTTTCTCCCCCTGGGCATTCTATTTTTGTATTAAATACATAACTTTGCCCCTTAATCTCTCTGGATATACTAATTAGATACCTTTAAATATCCTCTTTTCAATTACATATTTCTCTGGAATCAGCTTTTATTATTTTCATCTTGATTGTTATATTTCATGCTACCAGTGGGTTTTATAAATCTATCTGGTAATTTCTGGTTGTCCATTTTTACTCAATAATTAAGTACTGGAAGGTAGTGTATGTTTCTTCTTCTGTTGTATGTACAGGATGATTTCTCACCATCCCTAACTGGGAAATCTGCAGGGACTCTAACATATGGAAAAAAGTTGAGGTTAACTAGCAGTTTTCAAACTAGGGTGTCCAGACAGGTAGCTCGTTGTTAGGCCAGGACTCTGGAATCCCCAACTGAGAAAGCTTTTTCTAAGGATCAAATAGTCCATTAGAAACCCTTACTCTCATCTTACTACTATTTCAATGGTATTATCTCTTTAGAGAAGAACCAGAAGTTATTCTGTGGTGTGTGTGTGTGTGTGTGTGTGAGTGTGTGTGTGTGTGTGTGTGTGTGTGTGTGTGTGTGTGTGTTTACTGGTGGGATGGTGACAGACATTTGGCATAGTTGCTCCTGTTTATGGACTTTCAATTAGTCCTCTGGTTTTCAGCTCTGCTTCTTACTCTGGCCCTCCATGGTAGGTGCTAATTTTCAGCTCATTGCCTCTCTAGGATTTTGAAGGATAGATTAGCTCTAATTCTATGCAGTCCCCTTATGGTGTGATTTTGTAGTTTAATTTTGAATTAGTTTTTGATCCCAGATTTATTAAAAAGTGCTATTCACTTTCTGAAGGGTTAATTATTTTGTTTTGTTTGGCTTTTGTTGTTAATCTCTGATTTTATTATGATGGGTTGAGACTACATGACATTTATGAGTTTGGACTATGACATCATGTTAAGTCTTTAAGAAATTATGTGTTTATGTATGCATGTATGAATGCATGTATGTATGTATGTATGTACGTTACTGAGGACATGAACAACATAGTGATACTTTTGGCTGCTTATCAGTTGAATTCTCTTCTTATGCATGAAGGATTCTCCTCCAAATAAGTCCTATGGTGGGTCCTTCTCTGACAATAAAAGCTGGTGGGCAAAGCTCACTTCTGCACTTCCCAGGGGATGGATTGAGTAGCTGGTTGGTCTAGGTGAAGGATGCTAATGGGGTTCCTTCAGTCTTAGATCTCATCTCTATCTACTGCTTAATAATCTCTACACTCTTTCATCATCTGCCTGTGAGCCATTGAGAATGATTTTCAGTCTAAATGTTGTTGAGTAGAACATAGAAAGAGGTAATATGGAGACTAGTCTGATTTGAAAATTTCACAACTTTACCAAAGGTGTTTCTTCTGGATTTATTGGGGTAGTCACAATCTAATGCTGAATTGGATAGCTGTTTCTCTTATTTTTTTTTTACTGGAGCTTCCATCTTGGACTGTCCTCTTGACTCGCCAAGTGACCCTTAAGAATGTAAGTAACAATAGGTTTTGGTCCTGGTGAAGTTTTCAGACTTCTTCAATCCCCACCTCTCACAAAACACACAGAGGTACACACACACACACATAAAGATATGTGCAGAGACATTGGCTCACAGATAACACCAACTCTTTCAAAGTTCTAACTAGTGATATTTTTGGAGGAGAAAATAAGTCCACTTGTTTCATTTGTCCCTCTTTTGATACATTTAATCAACCTTTCTTTGAAATTAATTGGATTTTTCCTTAATCTAATCTCATTTAATTCCTCCGTTACAAAGATTAATCCAAGTTTTAGTCTAGTGATAGTACTGTTTGTTTTTCCTAGACTGTTATAGAATTTATCATATTTACTTGATAATTTCTATTATACCTAATGGGAAGAAATGTTAATACATGGGCTCAAATTGATATCTTGAAATCAATAGTTTAATGTCTTTGTATCCTTATAAAAAAATAAAACATCCATAATGCCCCCACTAGTGTGAAGCTTTCTGGTTTTGTGTCTCATATCTCCTTTACAGTGTTGTCCACTTGAAGTAATTTATCTCAATAGACTAGGCAGTGCATAGGATTTCTTATAAGCATGCTGACACAAAATTATATTAGGAAATCATATTAAGCAAAAATACAATAAATGTAACACAAACATCTGGCATTGAGGGATGAATACATGTCTTGTATGCACTTAGTCTCTTAGTAAACTCACCAATTAGATATCAGTTTACATAACCCCAAACCATTGACACAACTGTTTGTTAAATAGGCTCACAAGGAACATTTTAGATGATGTGCTGTATCCCCATTCAAACCTCTTAATGTTCTAATTTTTCCTGACCTAAGTTTGGCCCCCTCCAAATAGAACCACATAGAACAGAATATTTTTATCAGAGTGTATTATTTTTTTCTACTTCATGGCTAGTCCTTCTACACAAATTCTACTCCACTCAATTATAAAATCAAATAAGAAGTCATTTAAACTTCAAATTAATCAAACTATCAATTTCTATTTCTACAGCTCTGATCTTTTCCCTTCACTTGTTGTTCAGCAAGCATGCATAAGATAACAAAAGACTTTCAAGTTCTTGTAATATTAATAAATTCCGAACTCCTCAACATACATAGCTAACTAGCATGTACAACAAAGCAATCTTCTTTTTCTGTCTGCACTTTACATCTTTATTACACTGTATAAAATATAAGACACGAATAGCCAAAGCCAGGCAGAAAAAGTAAAAGAGAAACAGAATATATAGCACACTTTAATAGAGGGAACAGGACTTATGCTCCTTTCTTAATAAAAGAGTTACCCAAGAGACAGAAGCCTTCTCCAGTTAGCATTGTGGATAACAGCCAAGTTTGCAAGGAGGTAGACAATAAGTATGTCGGTATAATTTTGACCAGAGGCCAAAAGCATGAACCTGGGGCCAAATAGAACAGAATTCCTCACTACCCTAGAGATCCAAAGGAAGACGCGGACAATCACTTGAGTCAGAAGTTGGAAATAAGAAAGACTAACTAAAGCAGGTACAACCTTTGAGGCTAAGAGGTCTACAGACTAAAGGAGAATAATGACAGATGTGCTGTGAAAATCTGTATTTTGAAAACTCCACTGCTTAGAATTTTGAAGAGAAATATACCTAACACAAAACTACTTGTAATAAAGAAAAGGTTAGATAACAGTGCTTTTATTTTATTTTATTTTATTTCACAGAAAAATTTGAGGTGATTTGGTGTGAGATTCCTGGCTTCACAATATAAATACAACACCTCACTCCTGTCCTTTAGTTTCAGAGACAGAGGTACTCTTGTCGGATTCAAGGATATTATTTCCATTTGTTCTAAGTATCATCTTCTACTTCTTCATAGGTCACGTTTCATCACTTCTTAATCCTTTCCTGCTAATCTTCAACCAATGTCTTCTGAGCATTTCTTTAACATCCAAATACAGTGAAGTAAATACATAGTTAAAATAGTCCTCATTTCTATATTCTCTTTAACTAATGACATACATTTCTTTATAGCCAAACTTCATGAAAATTAATTATTTTTTTGTTTTAATTTCTTTGATTCAATTTAATCCAATTCACACTTCAGTCTATTCTAATCTGACCTAGCTCAAAATACTCTAAGAATATTTCTCTTTTGAAGGCCATTAAGGAGTTATTTCTGATTAAATCCAAAGAGAGTTCTCAGGTCTCTTTTTTTTTTTTCACTTACTAAGCATTTGTTTCCTCCTTTACTTCTATCAACATCCATACATGTCACTGATGGAAAGAACTTCACCAGAAGTTCTTCTTTCAAAGAACTCTACTTAAATTTGTGCAAATTTTACCCCATGAACGCGAGAACAGTGAAAAGAGATGTCCGAGAGAGTACAAGAAAAAACAGGATTTCAGGATTATGGCCTTGAATGGGGTATTTTCCTCCTTTTTTTGTTGGCTTCAGACTGGAGATAAGAGGACAAAAATCATTCAATGATTAAGATACTGGGGTGTCTCATTTCAACTTCGGAAGTACTTTGACAACTTCCAAAAAAAATCAACACATGACAGTTTTGTTTATTACATTTATAGAAGTATAACCTCATACTTACAGAACAAATTTTCCATTACCCATTTTGTGAGTACAATGACAATTTGTATTTGTTCTCCCAAAAGTTACCATTGGCCAGAACTCTGTGAAATTCAGAATTTATAGTTTTAAGGATATACAAGTTCTGACAATTAAGTTCATGAACTCATTCTAGAAAAAGTGCTACATACTTCATTGTTGAATATCACTACGGTCACCTTTGAAGTACTCCCTTAAGGAAGTTATGCACCGATGCCAGTGCCTAGTCCACCCTTCAAAGCAATTTGGGAACTCTTTTTCTGGAATGGCCATCGGAGCTGTCATAGTATTACCCTTGATATCCTGAATGTCATCAAAATATCTTCCTTTCAATATTTCCTTTATCTTCGGGTAAAGAAAGAAGTCATTGGGGGCCAGATCAGTTGAGTAGGGAGAGTGTTCAAATATAGTTATTTGTTTACTGGCTAAAAACTCTCTCACAGACAGTGCCATGTTAGCTGGTGCATTGTCGTGATGCAAGAGCCTTGAATTGCTGATGAAAACTTCAGGTCATCCAACTTTTTCATGCAGCCTTTTCAGCACTTCCAAATAGTAAACTTGGTTAACTGTTTGTCCTGTTGGTACAAAGTCATAAGGGATAATCCCACTAATATCCATAAAGCTTAGCAACATTGTAGCAACAAGTTCAGGAACTTAATTGTCAAAACTTCATAGATTTTAAAAATTAAAAGTGAGTTTTAAAAAGAGTAAAAAACTCAGATAATACTGGGGAAATTGGAAGTATTCATTATTTATGTAACAGTCTGGAAAAATTGAAGGATAATTTAAGGCTGGAGAATGATGACCCATAGTAAGTGTTAAAATTTTGAATACCGTGTTTTGGATGTTTTATTTTCTTATTTTAGAATTTTTGAAAATTGAAAACATGCATAATTTAAAATGATAGTTTTAAAAATAATATTTTAAAATAGCGTTCATCTTTATTTTTGGTTTTTATTAATTCTCCTTCCTTTTGACTATATATATATTAACATCCACAAGCATATAATACTCAGAAATGAGCATGATAATTATACTGGTTTCACATATTTGGTAGAAAAGAGAAAATAGGGGACTTCTCCCATATGAGATGCAAATCAGAAAATATACGTGATTTAATGGCAGATTAGCATCATTTATTTTTATATTCAGTGCATTTTGTTATTTTTAATAGAATTCCATTTGCCAGGATTTGGCTCCAAAATCTAAGTTATTTAACAGATATCATTAGGTTGCTAAGCATTAACACTTAATTATCATATTAATAAACAGTTATTACTCTCTTCTACACTGAGCCTTGCCTGGCAGCATTAGTATGCATGCACTGCTCTTAGGCAACTTAATTGTCCTTAAAGAAAATCATTACAATTTAAATGAAATTGGGAGCTACTGGTTAGGGAAGGCTGTAGGGCATGCACAATACATACTAAACAAGGAACTGTAATTTGCCCAAATCACTTTTTTTCCCCCAGTAATTTCACATCACAGCACTATATCTATTTGGTTAAGGGGAAAACAGTTTATTTTATTTTATTTTTTTGCCTTGCAATTTTATAAGGGCACCATGTAACCAAGGACACGAAAAACTCTGGAATAGTAGCAAAAGAACTTGAGTAAATCAAATAATTTCTTTGCGGCTTGTAAACTGTTGTCAGCATTTGCAACACAGTCAATGAAGCAATAAAGTATAGCATGGTGGGCAGCCATCAACCACCACGTCTGCCTCTAGGATGGAGGGCAGCAGGAGGCCAAAGCCTTTATGGAGACAGCTGTTGCCTTTCCCCACGTGTGATTTTGTTTGTTCACTTCACAGCAATGCATTTCACATGCTGCCACAAAAAATGGGGAATAGGGTCGTTCTCCTATGTCACATTATTTCTTTCTCATAGTCAAGAGCTCCTTTTTTGCATCCTCAATCATAAAACAACTTAGTTTAGTGATTTGAGTTCAACACTGCCTGCTATTGAGAGGCAAAGAGTATAAATATCCCTGGACTCTTATTTTTGATAGATAACTAATTGATATTGCACAAAACCGTAACAGCTCTCCATTTTTCCTAAGTGACTCATGATGAAAACAAGGATTTAATTCATGTGGGCATTTGGCATTTTTAGATTGATTAGTTAAGGATTGGGAGTTAACCTTATCAGTGTGCCACTTTGTGGGACTATAAGAGGAATAACAGTAACATAAATAAACACCTTTTACATAAACAATGAAATAGGCATTTAAAATATTGAAGTTAAACCACAGGACTGCCAAGTGTTGAGGAATCCAGAACTAGGCACCTAGGAAGCCCATTGCAAATGTTACCTTTCATAGACACAAGTTGAATAGTTTCGTTTTACATACCACTTAAAAATCTCCATTTTGAGTATTAGAAAACTGAAATTGGAATGACTCATTAATTTCAAACCAGGTCTCGTAGTTATTAAAAGACTGTACAAGGTTTAGATTCCAAGTCTGTCTGCCTCTGGAGCTCATCTTCATATTTGAGCACCTCATTATAAACCCCATAATCACCCATATTATTACCACAGACTATCCTGTTACATCTAGAACTTTCTATGAATACAACAGGAGAAAAATAATTCAGTACTCATTGCAAAAGTATTTATAGAGACTTCCTCCTCCTAGGCAATATGAGTTATTGTATTGTGTGTTTGTGTGTGTGTGTGTGTGTGTGTGTGTGTGTGTGTGTGTTGCCATCAGTAGAAATGTTTTCTGAGTAAAGTCTATATTATGGAGGTTCTTTATAGAGTTTTGTATTCCTTACCTTGGGGGGAAAAAATAACAACAACAACAACAACAACAAAATAACCAAATTAGCAGGCAAAAGTAAAGAATGAGCATTGGCAGATTTGATTCATTGTATAAAGTGGAGATACGTTTTTTAAATGTTTCTGTGTTCCTGGAGTCCTTGTGGTGGTATACCAAATTTTCAGATTGGTGATAGAAGTATGTCTTTAACCTTGTGCCCCCAGAAACGTGAATTTGAGTACAATGTTTGGCATCTCTGAGCTTCAGCTTTCTTACTTGTAAAATAATATCATATGTCATACTTATTCCACAAATTTTAAAGGAGACAAAATATATATCCATGACTTGCTTTTGATACTACAAAACAATGTGCACACAATGATTTGTTTTCATTGAGCTGTCACGGAGTAGGGGAAAAAAAAATCGTGGGATTTAAAATCAGACAGACCAAAGTTATAACCACAAAGACTTATTATCTGATAATGGCAGGTTATTTAAGCTCTCTTAGTTTCAGTTCCAGTGTCTCCAAACTGGAGATAGTGATACTTGTACTGCAGTTAGAGTAACGATTAAAGAAATGTATGTAAATTTCTAGCATGCAGAATATCTAAAGAAAATGGAACCACTTACTACCATTAATCTACATATGAGTGGAGAAATCTAAAAATAAAAACTAAAATATAATTCTATGCACAACGTTAAAAGTTTGTATTTAGTATTTATAACTTATGTCATTGAGCCCAATTTATGCACCTACCTACGTTCACTAATTTTCATTTCTCTGTTGTTTGACCAGTCGAGGATATGACCACATCAGCGTCCTCTGCCTCATCCATAAACCTCTAAACCCTGCTATCTCACTCCTCACTGGACTAAGGACTAGGCAGTTTCTACCATTTCTACTGCACTGGGAGTTGCAGTAACTCCAAATTCCAAGCCCACATCTGATGCTTTATGAAATTGGGACCAATTTTATAACAAACCTTATATTTGCTTTCTCTTTATATTTGTACTTTCATTTTTACCTCATCTCACTACTTGGGATTTCATCTACCACAAAAGCATCAACATGCAAGTCTTAGTGAAAGTCACTATTTCAGGGGAATTTGTGCTGAAACAATTGACCAGGAATAACCCTGGAAAGTCAGTCTGCAGAATGGATTTTAGAGGGAGCTTGGACACTGTTTGAATGAAATAGGACTTATGATAAGCAGGGTGTTAATAACACTTTGCATTCAATAACATCACAGTTTTCACATGCAGTTAATCAGTATAAGACCAATAATAACTAAACATTTACAATATGGTATGATTTTTTTATGGCTTTGCAGAGCTTATAAAAAGCTAATTGTCAACTTAAGGTAGGCTGTCAAAGCCTCCTGTGGTAGATTTTAAGATCTTCATTTTTTTTTTCTTTTTTAGATTATTTGTTTATTTTCAGTTAAGGTTGACATTCAATATTATTTTATATTAGTTTCAGGTGCACAGCATGGTGACTAGACATTTGTATAATTTATGCAGCGATCATTCCCATTAATCTAGTACACACCTGGCACTAGACATAGGTGTTACATCATTACTGACTATATTCTCTACGCTGTACTTATATTACATCCCCATAACTATTTTGTGACTACTGATTTGTTTGAGTCACCAGACCGATTCTGTTGCTAATCAGACCAAACATCTGACTACAGGATTGGTAGAACTTCAAAAGAGTTTGTTGTTGTTGTTGTTTTTGTAGTAGTCACAATAGGTGACTTACAATTGAGAGTCGTGGCAGTAAAATAATGCCAGCGGTGATAATAAGTCCATATACATTGGAAGCCTGCTAGATCAGAGAAAATTTTAGGGTTTCAGGGACATGGGCACTCTAGGATATCCTGCCTTAAAGACAAGTTGTTGCTTATGGAACTATATGTCACTAAGAAAGAGCCATTGTGCTTGACAAGTCTCTCTGCACTTTGGATGCAAAATGCACATTCCTTGAGAATATAGCTGCAAACGATTGATCAGGAGATTCTGAATGCTATCAGCATTAACTGAGGTTCAAAAATCAAATCTTCAGAGCAGGTTGCCCTGCTGTTGTAGCCACTTTATTCACTGACTGATTTATGTTCGAGGAATTACTGGTTCATGAGGATGCTGTGTTAAGTCTCTGGATATGGAATAATCACACAGTAGCCGGGAGCAAAGCCATGCCCACTATGGCAAAGAATCACCCTCCATTCGAAAATATAATTTTATGTGTATATGCTAGCAACTGTTTTTACCTGAGCAACTGTTTTTGTTTGAATACCAAACCGAAAAACATCACCAGATTATGAAACGAGAAGTTTCTACCATAAACTAAGTTGTTTTGGATTCAGCTAGCCCTAAGGTTAAGCAAGCACCACAGCAATTAAATATTTAATGGAAGTGACACATTTAGGTGTAGGCTGATGCAGATTCAGAAAGTGTAAGTAAATTAAATGAACAGATGGCCCAGACTCCCTTGTCACTTATTTATGTTTATCTGGTGTTTATCCTTCAGCTCACAACTGTGTCCTTAAGGAGGAAATCTTTTGACCAACTGACAGAGGAAGAAGTCACTTAAGCCTGGCTCACAGATGGACTCTCCCCACTATGTTGAGATTATTTGGAAAAGGGCTGCTGCCATGTTATACCCCCATTCATAGGTGGCCCTGAAAGATAGTCATCAAATTAAATCATATAAAGGGGAAAAACTATGAGCAAAATACTCAGTCATCAATTTTGTACAGAATTGAGATACTGCCTCATGTCTGGATGCACATAAAATGCTGTGTAGTTGATAATGACTTGGAAGAAAGAATGGAAGACTGGGGATAGGATGTCTGGAGAAGG
The DNA here is from genome assembly GCF_057876585.1 of Rhinolophus sinicus. Taxonomy (NCBI): domain Eukaryota; kingdom Metazoa; phylum Chordata; class Mammalia; order Chiroptera; family Rhinolophidae; genus Rhinolophus; species Rhinolophus sinicus. The sequence goes on along the minus strand of NC_142516.1, from coordinate 172,773,483 downwards.
GTTATATGGATGGATTGAAGGGAGTGAGCATAAAGTGTGAAGATCTTTTTGTCTCATGTTAATGCCCACCAGTGTGATTCTACCAAACAGCAAGGTCTTAAAACCTAGGTAACAGACGACCTATACTGTGCATATTACCAAACCTCTTTTCTTGACTCTCCTATTATCTGCAAAGTGGGCCTGTGAATGGAATAGCTATGGTGGCATGGCTACAGCTATGCATTTGTCAAAAATTGTGAGTTGCCTGTTATAAAGGCCAAATTACCAACTGCAGATTGTCCAACAACTGAAGTAAAGAACAGTGCTGGCTCTTCAGTATGGCACTGTTACTCAGGGCAACCATCTAACAGCAAGTAGATTATATCAGGCACGTTGGAGGAAACAGAGATTACTTTTACTGAAGTTGATGCACATTGTGGATATGGGTTTGCCTTCCCTACTCCTGCCAATACCACCATTTGATGATCATGACCTATAGTAGGCCAGATCCAATAACATAATATCTCATACAACATTGCCACTAACTAAGGAAACCATATAATGGGAGTGACTTATGATAATGGGTATCTGGCCATGGGATTTTCTGATCTTACAATGTTTTCTATTACCTATAATTACTGTTCCCCTAGAATGATGAAATGGCCTATTGGTGTCCATTTGGGGTTAACACCGTGAAGTGTCTGAGGCCCTCTCTCGTTATCTACTGCTATACAATCAACCACTCTTAAAGTTAATGACTCAAGCAAATTTATTATATCTTCTGTTGGTTGACTAGGTTCAGCTGGAATGTCCTCACTGGAGGTTTTCAGTTGGCTTACATCAGATATTGGGGTTGAGGCTGAGGCTGCGGCTATAGCTGTGGCTGCAGAGATTTGGTAGGACTAATAGCTCACTCACATGACTGGCAGTGGATCTCAATAGCTCAGCTGAGGCTCATACATGGAGTATCTCCACATGACTTCCCATGCAGCAAGGGGTTGTTGGCTAGGTTCTGGAAGGGAGCCTTCAATACCAGGTATTCTAAAACAAACATGTGGGAGCTGCAAAACTTCTTATGATCCGGCCTATAATATCACTACTGACACTGTATTTGGTCAAAGTACTCACTAAGGTTGGCTCAGATTAATGGAAGTAGAAGCGATATGGGCGATTAGACTCCACTTCCTGATGGGAAACAGGTAAAGTCCCATGCAGAAGGGCATACGGAATGGAAGATATTGTGGTGGCCACTATGGAAAATACAATGAGTTCAAATGCATTCCTCTCATGGAGATGGTATATGAGCTGGTCCAATGGCAGATATATGAAGCTGTATTCCAAAGGATCTAGGTAAGAACAGGAAAAAATATGATTGACTCTCTCACCATGGCTCCCAGTGATCAATTTGTAGAATTTGTAAAGCAGTTCTCCTAAATCAGTAATTCTGTGGAAATAGGGGTTCTGTTAACAATAGAGGTAATTTCCAACAGAAGAAACTATGAGTTTCACTGAAAAGGAAGTTGCTTATATCACTTGGCCATATTGGGCTCTTCATTTCACCCCTTGAACAGAATAGCTATGGTGGCAGACAAACAATGGATTACTGGACTATCTGTTGTAGTTAACACTGATACCAAGAGAACAAGGCGTGCTTCGGCACAATAAGTGCAGGAAAGAATATGTATAGAATCAACATATTTCAATGTAACATTTATTGGTGTGTCTATGCAGCAAAATCAGCCTGACAAGAGCAACACATTCACACTCAGAACCTCTGGATATGAAAATCTTGGTCACTTCACTACTTCATCACTAAGCAAGGTGAAATATAAGCCAAAGGGGAAGGTGGTGAATATAGAATTGGTTAAAAGAGAAATATCAACTAGAGCTCAGGAGCAATTGCAGCAATTGGGGTTGTAGTATAGTTTGCTAACCTCTGCAATATTTTTTAGATTTCTACTGTTGGATACTAAATGATTGCATTTGTATCTCCATTCTTGGTGAAGAAGTGTGTCAATCTTATTTTCACTTTATTATTGAGAATGTGAGCAGATCTGAGTGGTGCAAGGTATGAAATCTAATTTATGTGCTCCCCCATACTCACTAGGTCACATCTTCCTTCTGAATTGGGATGTTTACAAAATGAAGATTCTTAGCTCCATTATCATCCCCTAATCTCCTAACACCAGTAGCTGTCTCAGAAGTTCTTTAAGTGATAACTGCCCTCTGCTGTAACTACTTGTAGAGAGAACAGAGCATCTGCAGCAGCCAAATCTTGCTTTAGATACATCATCTCACATCTCACCATTTCTAAGCTCCACCTCTCTGCTGGGTGGTGGTGGTGGTGAAGGGGAATCTGGTTTCGCAGTAACTGACCAGAAGTATCAATAACAAGCTAAACCTGTAGTAATGTGACTTCATGAGGTGCCCTTCAAGCACTGAAACATAGGAAAAGGGGAAAAGTTTGCAGATAAATACTTGATCTTCCTGTTCCCAAATTCTATTGATCAAAGCAAATCCCAGAGCCAGCTCAGCTTCAAAGGAGAGGAAATAAATTCAGTCACATGACAAAAGGAGTTGCATGCATTACAGGAATGGAAGAAATTCTTGGCAGGCTACTTTCTAGAGAATTTATCACAAACTCATTCCTTTTAAATTTTCTAATTCTTTGTCTTGTAGTTCAACATGCAGACCTTCTTTAAAATTTTAATATCAGACATTTTTTAAATATTCCCATTGAATTCTTACTACTAGAAGTCAAAATTTAAATTTTGAAAAATGTTTTATTTTTTTATTTTTAGGAAGTTTCTTTTTTGGAGTGTGCTGTCATATTTTTATCCAACTATTTTCTCCAACTTTTCTCCATCTGTTAGAGATGATGCCATAGGCATTCTCTAAAATGAACTCTGATGTTTCTTGTTTCCTCATACTCACAACTCTGTGGACCCCTGCCAAAATAATGATTAATAAATAATGATTAGCCCATATGACCAGTAGAATACTGAGGGAGTGACTATATGACTTCTAAGGCTAGACCATAAAAGGCCTTGTAGTTTTTGTGTTGGCTTCGTTTGGACCACTTGCTTTCTCTGTGTTGGCTTTCTCTTGGACCACTGGGGACACCAGTCATCAGTCACGAGGACATTCAAGTCATCCTGGGAAAAATCCCATATGGGAGGGATTTGGAGCCCCTTATTAAAAATTAGAGCCAACCTTCCATCCATGCGAAGGAGTCCTCCAGCCCCAGGAGTGCCTTCAGATGAATAATGCTTTAGACAACATCTTGAATGTTACCATGAGAAATCCAAGGCGAGAACCACATTGTTAATGTGCTCCCAAACTCCTGACCCACAAAAACTATGGGAAATAATAAATATTTAGTGCTATTTAAAGCCACTGAATTTTGAGAAAATCTATTAATCAACATTAGATCACTAATACAAGTAATATTATTTCAGATTAAAAATGTTTTGTTTTGTTTTCTGTATGTTTTTCTAATGTTTAATGAGTTCCTCTTTCTGTTTGATTTTGTTATCTCCATCCATAGTATTCTTTTCCTTGACTGCATGTGCATATTTAGAAGTGAGATGCCGAAAAGCTAACTAAAAATGCGGCGTTCACAGGTTCCTATATAACTGTGGACTATACCATTTTTTGAGAGACACGTACCTAACAACCTTTGCAGATTTTGCTCTTTGGCTTATCATTTTCCTCAGAGAGGAGTTTTCCAAATTTCTATATGGGAAGTCTGCTGTAAAGCTAGGGAAAGAGATTTGGGTTATACAGTTTTCAGTTTGAAAATTTTAGTTACTATCTGCTGTTTTGGTATGGTGCTTTACCCATGTCCCCACCTAAGCACTGGTTCTTCTTATTCAGAGTACAGCAGGTCCTCAAATAACATCGTTTTATTCAACATTGTTTTGTTATAACATTGATTAAATGCCATTGGAACTTTACTCTTGTTTATATCAATTAGGCTCTGGCAAAACTGGTTTTGTTATACCTCATTTCCCTTAAAGTCACAGTACCTACTGACAATGATAAATGAGGACTTACTGTATTTCTGATTCAGCCTCTCAAGAGCATGAACTTCCTATCTTTTGCTGGGATGGTGAATGGGATCTGGAATCCCATTCATTTCAGCTTCACCCCTCATCTTTCCTTCATAGAGATAGCCAGGGAACAGAAAGACTGTTCAAAATGAATAGTAACTCTACTCCCAGAGGTTGCCCAGGTTCCTTCTATCTTATTTCTTTGTCATCATCTATGCACTCATCTGCAGGTGACTGTTGGACCACCAGCACTGTATCCAAGTTGTAGCCAGAAGGATGGGGAAAACATAATTGGAGGGCAAGTACCTTTTTCTTCTCAAAGGACATGAGTTGGGAGTTACACAAGCTACTTTCATTTATGTTCCAATCACTATATCTCATGGACATATATAAATGAAAGAAATGTTGAGCAATGTGGTAAGACCTAGGCAGTCGTGTGTCCTGATTAAAGAGAGAGGAGCAATTACTGAAAGGAAGAAAGAGGAGACTGACTATACTACTTCTGATGCTTTCAGCTTTCCTTTCTCTAAATCACTAAATTTCATTACATATACTCAATCTCCATAAATTTTGTTCACATATTTGTCTTTTCTCCCCTTCTTTATCCTTCTGTGTATCTTCCTATTTCTTTCTTAACCATTATTTTAGTGGATTTACGCAGTGAGTCAAAACTTATGTATTCAACCTTACATAGCAAATTGGAAGATACTTGCTAAAGATAACACATCTTTACAGTCTATATAATTGATCACAAATTAGTATATATGTAAATGTTTTGTCTCCTTTAATAAAGCTTTGTAGTGACATACAATATACAATTCTCGTTATGCACTGTAGGTATGTTCTATAAAGTCATCAAAAACTGAATTTGCAAATACGGAACCATTGCCTTAGGAGAATATATATATATATATATATATATATATATATATATATATATATACACACATACACACACACACAAAACTCATATAGATGATAATCTCAAATCCTAAAAACAACTCATCTGGTATATTCTGTTTTCTTTATTTTGCAGAAGAGAGAATGAGGTTCTGAAGTGTTAAATAACTTGCCTGAGGCTGCCCCACTAACACATACCAAAATTAGTCGAGCTTCTTGCATTTCACTCCACTACCCCTTACTATCTCCATCCTCTGGTCACTTATGTATGAGAGCTGAATCAAGAAGTCAGAGCTGTGACTTGCATCACCTCAGCTGGGAAAATGGATGCCAGGTGACTCACATTTTTTGCTGCCCTGAGCATGTGCACAAATGACCACAAAAGCACCACAAGAATAGATCTGGGGGTACAAATAAATTTTAGCAAGTGGACAATTTCATAAATACAGACTACAGGAAAAAGAAGATTTGACAGTAAATCATTGTTGAACACTTCTACCTAATATATACTAATATAGGTCAAGGGCTGTGCACATTCTGCATATCAGTTATCTAACTAAAATGCAAAATGCCATATCTACTACCATATATTTCCACTGATAAAGGTAGTTTGCTAATCTCCCATTTTGTGTTCTTTCCCAGGATATTTATGATTAATTTTCTGAAATAGTGTGTCTTAAATATGATTGTTTATGATTCCCTAAAAAATACAACTTTGATGTGTCCATAATGTTGGTATCTAAATTGTGACAGATTGGTCAAATTTGCAATAAAATTAAAATTGAGCATTTGTTCTAGAAAAAAAAAAAATATAATTAGTTTACCAAACAAAATTGCTTTGATAATTATAATTTTTTTTATAAATAATATACTGAAAACTTGAAATACTGATTTCTAGTTAAATGTAATGCACTGTCCAATTATGATTTTTAATTTATTTTAGTCTATTGGTATAAAATCATCACACTTAGTTTTATGTTCTCTAGCTCACAAATGAATTATCTACATTAGTACTGCCATGCATCTCACTACTTACTTATGACAAGTCTAGATTGTAATACTTACATGACTATTTTCATCACTTTTGTATTTTCAAGAATTGATTTTGAGTTCATGCTGCCTATATATATGCTTTTCCACAATTCAATAAAAACGCAAATTTAAAAAGTGTAATTTATAACCATCCCCACCCAACTTTAGCTGAAACTATTTACTAACCTGATGATGAATGTTAAATAAGACATAGCAAAAACAAACAAACAAAAACCCTGGTAAGTATATCAAACACTTTTAAAAAATGTTATGACAGTAACAATATTTTTGAGAAAATACCAATGTAGCTTAAAATTCAAATTTGTGAAATACATATTACCAAAATTATTTCACAGTCTTTTAAAATAATCTACTTGTGGACTTCTTGATAGACTGTCAAAGACCCTGAAACACATTTTTTAAAGATTATTATTTGATATGCAAACTTTAGAACTTTGTTTGAAATCCTAATTTACAAAACATGCATACAAACTACTTTCCATAGGGGAAGATAGATTTTCTTTCAAAGAGATAGTAAAAAACTCAAGAAACCAGTTATAACTCTTAAGAGGGTTTCAAACTTGAAAGCAATAATTTCATATTACAGATATGAAAGTTTCTTTTAGAGGAACAATGAGACCATTCTCATTTAAATAAGAGGCTCCCCAATTATTATAGATCTCTAAGGTGATGATAATAGGTTGGCTGAAGGAGATAATGATCACATCAGGAAAAAGTTAAAACTTTAAATTCATAAAAAAACCAAAAACCAAAAACAAACAAACACACACACACACACACACACACACACACAAAACAACAACAACAACAAAACACTCCTAGAAATTTTAACTCATAAAACTGGGGTGGGGCTAAGGAATTTACATTTTATAAAACTTCGCCAAGTGTAAATTTGAGCACCAGTAATACAAATTATATTTTAAAAAAAATGAAATTTTTGAATGCCAACTGTGGTGAGAGAGTATTTGAGTACTTTTATAAATGTTTTAATTTAATTCACAAAACAATACTATGAAGTAGATTCCCCAATCCAAAATTTACATCAAAAGAAACAAAAGCTCATTCAGGTTGAGTACCATGGTCATATTAATACACACTGGAAAAAACAAGAGCTTGTATAAAAATCAGTATCCCATACATATTAGTTTCCTAGGGCTGCCATAGCAATGTAACACAAACTGGGTGGCTTGATTTTTCTCAGAGTTCTGGAGGCTAGAAGTCCAAAATCAATGTGTCAGTAGGGCCATGCTCTCTTTGAAATCTGTAGTAGAATTATTTCCCTCTTCCTAGATTTTGGTAGTTTGCTAACTGTCTTTGGGGTGACTTGGCTTGCAGCTACGTAATTCCAAGCTCTGCCTCTCTCATCACATGACATTTTCCTTGTAGGTCTCTGTGGGTACATGACTATCTTCTTATAGGTGTATAATCATATTGGGTCAGGGATCCCTCCTACTCCAGTATTACCTCATCTTAATTAAACAAGTTGCACATACAATGACCTTATTTCCAAAATGGTGATATTCTGAGGTCCTAGGGGCTCAGACTCAACATATCTTTTATGGGGAAAACACAATTTCAACCATAAACCATGTTTTCAAAGCATAAATGTTTCTAGTATGCCACACCACCTCTACAGAGGATCATGTACAAATATTTTGATGAACTTCTAAACAGCAATATTCACTTTTTGGTTGACAAATCATTGAATGACCTTTTAAAGTAGAATACCTTTAGAACTGGGAGGGACTTAGCTTATCCTTTCTATTTGGCAGATGAGGAAACTGAAGTCAAGAGACAAAAGAGATTATATGACTTCGCTAAATAGTGTAACAGCATGGACCAGAACACTAGTCTTCTAACCACTGAATAGACCAGTTATTTTTCATAATATAATTTTGGCTGTTGCTATAAATTTTATTTTATTGATTTATTTATTTTTGGATAGCAACTATTTCTATAACAACACTAAACTCAGTGTCTGCTATGTATTTTGTTTATTATTGTTGTTCTTGAGTTGATGTAGTTATTATTTTAATGATTGACTAAAACACAAAGCATCATAAACCTTAAAAAACTAGGAAAAAAATATTGAAAAATGTTTAGGATCACTACAATGAACACTAGAAAGCAAAACCAAATAAACAAAGAAAGAAATTAAATCTAGGTAAGTGGAACAATATACAATACTCATGGATTGGAAGACAACATTGCTTAGATTTGAATATTATCCAAACATAATTATTAAATCAACACAGACTCAATGAAAATCCCAACAGGCCTGTTTGGATGAATTGGCAAGTACGTTTAAAAATTTATGTGAAAATATAAAGGGCCTAGAAAAAAGCAAAAAAAATGTTGACAAAAAAAAGCTAAAAGATTCATGCTACCTTATTTCAATATTTACTGTAAATGTTAAGTTTTCAAAACAATTTGGTAGTGTCGTAAGTCTTGTAGCTTCACAGCATTTTTGTTACATTGTTTTCCAAACTAATCTCTACTTCATCTTTTTCAACACTATATATTCTCTTCACTGCACATTGTGTCTTTCTTTCCCTTCTTCATATACTATATCCCTAAACCATAAAAATGTCAACTTCTCTGTCCCCTAATCTTTCTGCTACATGGACTGACAAGAGTCAAGCCTCAATCAATCCAACCATCGATCACCACTACTTCTTCATTCAGGTTGTTGAATGGTCTGGGGAAAATCACTCAACTGTATGGATTTGTGTCAGCACACACTCATTGTCTGCAACTTCAGCTGGAGATTGTAAAATGTTTGAAATTTGTAGTATACTTATTTGTACTCAGTTCCTGATCCAATGAGTTACTCTTTCTAGACACTCAAGAAATGCCACCTGATGGATAGGCTTCATTCTGCCAAATCTTTATCTAAACCTATTCTACTGTAAATTCAGTACATTTCACATTTCTCAATTGTCAATTTATTTTTAAAATATTTTTATTATTGCATCTAATACATTAGAGAATATTTTAATGTAAATGACCTTTAAATAATACTAATAATTGGTTTTAGTTGTCCTCACTTTACTTATCATTTTCACTTCTCTTGCTGCTTCTGTCAATCAAGAAATCACAAGGCAGTTCCAGACTTACTGGCATTTTGGTCCCCTGACTTGCGGCACATTATACCTCTAATTAAGTCTCTGTGTTATTTTAGTATTTTGCTTGTCTGGCTCAATATCTCTCTTCCTTTCAGGTTAAATGTTGTAAACAAAATGCAAGTATAATAGCTGCCCAATCAAATTATAGAAGGAATGTTGAAAAGGTCAAAACAGCAAAACACACTATGGTAATTTATGTAATGTAGAATGTATTAAAATTTTGGCCTTCATTTAACTCAAAAAACAAAACAAAATATGTAATGGCTGAATGGAAATGGCACAGACTATTCATAGCTAAGGCTTATCTTCTGAGTGGCAAGGATTTTGTTCGTTCCCTGGTCTGGGAATGTCTCTCCCCTGTTTCAGAGGGAAACTCACTCCTGTGCCACTGGCAACCTCCCTCTAGTTCTCCTCTCCTCTTTGTCCTGAGGAAAGAGAAGGAACACACTAAATCCTCCTGTTCTTGTGAAACTCGCATAGACCTCATGTTCCTTCCTCTGTGCACACTTTTTAACTTGACGTACAAGCATTGCTTACCTGGATGACAAAAGACTTCCTTATTTCATCTCTAGTGTTGTATGCTATATTGGCTTTAACATAAGCCATTCAAACAAAAGCTAGTACTGACAAATAGAGGTAGAGAAGGTAGGAATACTATCATTGCCTACTAAATTGTTGTGAATTTGTAATGAAGTGACAAGAGTCAGTCTGGTTACTCTTATCAAGAGTAGCTTTTAGATGCAAACATAGTAAATGTAATGCCAAAAAATAATGAGAATATACACTAAAATTATTAGAGCCACATATTTTTCTCATTCATATTATGCATTTGATACTGTAGTCATAAGCACAAGAGTGCTTATTTGGGGGAAATGTCTATACTTATGGAAAGTTTGAATCAGGTGGAAGGCAAGTATGGGGACATCTATTATATTTGCCGTGATGTGGTTATCTAATTATAGAAAGATACGTTTCCATATGTGTTAGCTAAATGAAATATCTTATCATTGTTGGCTATTGGGTTCCTTGGGAAGCTGATTCTGAGATGGAATTTAGAGTGCGGGCTGTCTGTTAAGCAGGGTTTTAGGAACAATACTTATGGAAACAGAGAAGGAAATAAAATTGGTCAGAGAAATGCTCTAGCTCAGCTTTGGCTGGCCCCATTAGTAAATTTGAAAATGCAATAAGCTTTCAAAGTTGTCCTCAGTTTTGGTGAGGAAGCCAGATTCCATATCCCCACATAGAGTAGTCATTGCATATAAATTGTGCTGGATGGGGCTTGTCTTTAGATAAAATGACTCTTTGAAACTCAGGCAATACCCGAACGGCCTGGAAGCTGAAATACATCTGCTGATAGCATTCCAACGAAGCCAGCTCCTCAAGTCCCTCATTGAAAAGGAATCTGTCTAAAGGAGTCTCTGCAGCTAAGTTTGGCCAAGTGACAAAGTTAGCTCTAATGGAATATGAATGGTAGACATAATCTGTGTAATATTTGAGTGTCTTTCTCAAAAAGAAGTTGTCTGCCCTCCATTAAATGTTCTGATTTCCAGAGGCTGAAATAGGAACATGGATTGAAAATGATGTCTTCTGGAAGTATAGAGGAAATCAATACTCTAGAAGAAGAAATGGAAATAAAATGGAAAGAACCTGGGCTCCTTCATAGAAAGAACTTCAGAGAAGCATGATACTTTCAGTCTGAACCACTCTGAAAGAGTATGTGTGAGAGAAACAACTCCAATTGAAACTGATGTATTCTGCGGTCTCTTTGTAATCAACTTAGTCTTTCATTAATAGAAAAAATAGTGTTACCTGGAAGTGAGGTGCTACTATACAAAATTCCAAATCATGTGGCCGTGGCATTGCTATAAAATGGTGAAAAAGGATGGCATGAGTGTTCTGGCTGGAAAGATGATGACTTATGTTTGGACATGGCAAAACACTTGTAAAGCTATCACCTATGATAATTTCAGTGGCAGACCATATGCTTACCAAATCTGGAACTTTTTAGAAAAACTTAAAATATCTTTTCTTATGGCAGATAAATAGATGATGTATAAAATAATTGTAGACCTGAAATCTATGTAACTTTACTAACAATTGTCACCCCAATAAACTTTAATTAAAAAAAAAATCAAACAAATGATGTCTGGCTGTCCTTTGTTGTTTTAGCAAAGTTACTACTAGTAAAGAGAACCAAGAGCAGAAAGAAATGACAATTTTTTCAATCATATAAAGAAGAAAATATAGCACTGCTCAGAAAGGCAATCTCTGCCTGCAATCAGCAATCATATTGACTGTGCTACTAGTAATCTGGACCATAAAAGCATTAGAATGCCAACAGGTTTTTTTACCCTAAATAGCAGAAGGTGAGCTTGTTACTTCTAACCTATCTCCACAGGCTCCAAATTAAACTTTTTAAAGGGAAACAGTGTGTGATAAAACTCAGATGGAAGGTGTCTTATCATACAACTGTATTGTTTCAGGGTATCTTCAATTTAGCTGCATTTATATTGCTGGAGAGTAGATGGGTCTAGCCCAGAACCTGTACATAAAGAACTGGAAGACTCGAGGTGTATGTCTAGAGGGGATCTTCAGGCACTGGTTATTTTAACAACAACAAAACCTGACTCGAATAAAATAAGGTGAAAATCTTCCGTTTCTTGAGAGGATTTTATAGCCAAGAAAACCAAACAAAATAACTGCCTTACTAGTTATTTGCCTTTGATAGACTGATATATTGTTCTACTGCATTTGGGGTGAGAGATGGACATATAAATCATCTGTTAGTTTATAAACTATCGGATTGCAAAGAGTCATTTTGGCTTGATGGGGAGGACGATGCTTCACTAAGAGAGTCTATATTGACCTAGATGCAACATTTGTGGAGTGAGTCTACATATGGGAATAAGGAAGGAAATCGGGTTCCTTTCTTCACTGTTGCTCCAAATCCATTCTTCCATTTCACTAGAATTTTGCCGGGCCCAACTTGTCTGTTAAACGAAATTCATTTGAATTGCCGTTTCTCTCCCCACAGGTTACAGTATAGAAAAGTTTTGACTTACAATTCAGATGAGAATGATGCTTTGGCAATGGCAAAGTGAAAATATGAAACGAACCTGGGACCCTATTTATTTCCTGGAGCATAGTCACCTGACTTATCATTCCTGCCTAGACTGTGAAGAGAGAAAAAAAACATAGATTCTATTTATTGTTTAACCACTGTACTTTGAGTTATGAAATTATTTTTTACAATGCCTAGTTTAATTTTTATACACATTTTATTATTTACCATTTATTGTTTCAGATATTAAAAGGCTATATTGGGCATACTTTGTCCTGCTTTTTTATTAGGACAAAATAACTACAGATCACTGTGTGGGGACAGAGCCAGGGATGCAGTTTCCAGGCTCTCGGCCTCATGTGGAAAGGTCCTGGCTCAGGTAGTAAATGGCCATCAACTGTGATTGGATGGCCATCAGCTGTGGCTAGTTGGCCGTTAGCTATAACCGGTGAGCCGTTGGCCACTAATATATAACTGCCATGAGTTTGCTGGCAATAAATGGGGGCTAGCAAGAAGATGGTGGCTGAGCTAGCAAGAGCAGATTGCAGTTAGCAAGTGAGGTTAGTTGTCAGAGAAGTGGACGACAGGTTGCAGATAGTGTGGCTCCTGTTTCCTGTGTCTCCAACCGAGGTGCCAGCGAGAATATAGTGGTATGACTCCCCTATCTATGGCTCCGTGGGTTCCTTTTTGGCCTCACCATGTCCTGCGTTCTTATGTGAAGAGCGGGACCTGAGACACTGCATGCCACCCTGCATGACACACTGCTTCTTAAAGAATAGATTTTCTTAAGAATTGTGGTTTGTTTTCTTTTCTCATTGTAGAAAGAAAAAATTTGAAAATAAAATGGCATAATTTATAATAAAATGTATTTGACATAGTTAACATACACAACCATTATCAGAGGATAAAAACATATTGGTTGTTAGGAAGTTTTGAAATTCAAAGAGACTTTCCTGCAACTTCTAAATTATTTTCTGAATGATTTTGGAATTTCCATGAATACAAATTAACAATCAATTCCTCTATCTCAGTTATTGGATACATCTGTGAGTCCTTAAGATTTATGGCCATATAACTATATAACTTTTATTGGAAGTAAAAAGAAAACTCCTCTTAAATGAAAAAGCAAACCTTAAGAAATTCAAAATATTTTCATTGAAATAGAAAAAATAAATTCCATCAAAGCAGTTGGTTAGATGTGCTCTTTGTTCTGGTTTAAGTTCATAAACTCATCAACAGTTTATTCATTATCTGGAGCATACAGACAAGTGATATATACTCCAAAACATACTCCATATGTTCTTTGTAAGTGGAATTGATGGATTAGTAAATATATCACTCAGTGCTTAGCAGCCAGTAATTAAACTTCCATAATACAGTCTATTTCTCTACATGTGGTAATTACCGAGAGTCATGGGATGCCTATCAGATAGTTCCTTCTTCACCATTTTGCTGCCATTTTCCCAAGGACAATGCACCTATAAGTTATACTGATCAACATTTAGAAAGTAATTTGTAATTGTCTAGGAGGTGAATGGATTTTATGTGAGACTGAGGCAACTATTAATATCATACAAACAGAGTTTGATTTCACCTTACAAACTGGTAGGTATAATGACACTTAAAATTTCCATTATTTAAACTGTATACTTAAAAACTTAAAACATGAACAACAAAGGTTTTTATTTTTACTTACTTTCTGGTAAACTCTTAAGATGATAAGGACCATTGAATTTAACTTGTTTCTTGTGAACAAATTTCAGTTTTTAATCTATTTCCATTTTCAGAATTGTAAAATGTGGTTTTAAAATATAAACTAGTTAAGTAAATGTCTATGCAACCATATAGGAGCATCTGAATATATAAAACACATATTGACTTACATAAAGGCAGAGATCAACAGTAACACAGTCATAGTAGGGGGCTTTAATACCTCATTGACACCAATGGACATATGTTCCAAACAGAAAATCAAAAAGGAAAGAACAGCCTTAAATGATACACTAGACGAGATTGACATAATTGATATTTTTTAGAGCATTTCACCCCCAAAGCTGCAAATATACATTCTTCTCAAGTGCACATGGAACATTTTCAAGCTAGACCACACTAGGCCACAAAACAAGTCTCAATGAACTTAAGAAGACTGAGATCATATCAAGTGTCTTCCCTGACCACAATAGTATGAAAGTAGAAATTGATCACAAGGAAAAAAAAAAAAAGAAAAAAGAAACTGAAAAACACACAAACACATGGAGGCTAAATAACATGCTACTAAACAATGAATGTGTTAATGATGAGATCAAGGAAGATATCAAAAAAAAAACCTTGAGTGGAATGAAAACGAAAACAGAAAGACCCAAAATCTATGAGACACAGTGAAAACAGTCCTAAAAGAGAAATTTATAGTAATACAGGTCTACCTCAAAAAACCAGAAAAAAGTCTCAAATAAATAATCTAACTTTACACCTAAGGAAATTGGAAACTGATCAGCAAACAAAGCCCAAAGTGTGTACAAGGAAGGAAATAATAAAGATCAGAGTGGAAATAAACAAAATTGAGGCTAAAACAACAACACAAAAGATCAATGAAACCAAGAGCTGGTTCTTTGAAAAGATGGACAAAATTGATAAACCTTTAACTGGACTCAAAACGAAAAGAAAAACAGAGGACATAAATAAAATCAGTAATGAAAGAGGAGAAATCACAATCAACACCACAGAAATACAAAAATATTTAAGAAAATACTAGGAGCAAATATATTTTAACAAATTACACAATCTGGGAGAAATGGATAAATTCCTAGAGGCTTATAAAGGTCCAAGGCTGAATCAAGAAGAAACAAAAAAATTTGAACCAACCAATTACTACTAATGAAATTGAATCAGTAATCAACAAGTTCTCAACAAACAAAGTCTTGGACCAGATGGCTTTACAGGTGAATTTTACCAAACATTCAAAAAAGAATTAACACCTATTCTTCTCAAACTATTCCAAAAAATTGAAGAGGAGGGGAGGCTCCCAAGGTCATTCTATGGGGCAACCATTACCCCAATTTCCAAACCAGACAAAGACATTCAAACAAAGAAAATTATAGACTGATATACATGATGAACATAGATGCAAAATCCTCAAGAAAATATTACCAAACCAAATTCACCAATAAATTAAAAAATCATACACCACAGCTAAGTGGAAATTCATCCCTCATATGCAAGGTTGGTTCATTATCTGAAAATCAATCAATGTGATACACTACATAAACAAAATGAAAAATAAAAAGCATATGGTCATATCAATAGATACAGAAAAAGTGTCTGACAAAATCCAGCATACGTTTATGATAAAAACTCTCAGCAAAGAGGTAATAGAAGGATAATATCTCAACATAATAAAGGCCACATATGACAAACCCACAGCTAACATGATACTCAATGGGGAAAAGCTAAAAGTATTCCCCTTGAGATTAGGAACAAGACAAGGATGTCCCCTTTCACCACTTTTATTCAACATAATACTGGAAGACCTGGCCACAGCAATCAGACAAGAAAAAGAAATAAAAGGCATCCAAATGAGAAAGAAGAAGTAAAACTGCCATTACTTGCAGAAGACATGATGCTATAGAGAGAGAACCCCAAAGATTCCACGAAAAACTATTAGAACTGATTAATGAATTTAGTAAAGTAGCAGAATAAAAAAATCAACATTTAGATTGGTTGCATTTTTATGCACTAATAACAAACTACCTAAAAGAGAAATTAAGAAAACGATCCCATTTACAACTGCATCATAAAATACCTAGGAATAAATTTAACCAAGGAAGTAAAAGATCTGTACTCAGAAAATTATAAGACATTGAAGAGAGAAATCAAAGGAGATACAAATAAATGAAATCATGTACCATGTTGATGTATAGAAAGAATTAGTATAGTTAAAATGTCCATTCTACCAAAAACTTTTTATAGACTCAGTGCAATCCCTATCAAAATACCAATGGCTTTTTTCACAGAAATAGAACAAATTATCCTAAAATTTATTTGGAATCGTAAGAGATCCCAAATAGCCATGGCAATCATGAGAAAAAAGAACAAAGCTGGAGATATCACGCTACCAGATATTAAACTATACTGAAGGCCATGGTAATCAAAACAGTATGGCATTGACATAAAAACAGAAAAATAGATCAATGGAACAGAATAGAGAGCCCAGATGTTAATCCATGCTAATACGGTCATTTAATCTGTGACAAAGAAAGCAAGAATATACACTGGGGTAGAGACAGTCTATTCAATAAATGATTCTGTAAAAACTGGACAGTTACATGCAAAAAAATGAAATGGGACCACCTTTTTACTCCATATACAAGAATAAACTCAAATGGATTAAAGAATTAAATGTAAGACTCAAAACCATAAAGCTCCTGGAAGACAATTTAGGCAGTAATCTCAGATATTACCCTTAATAATATTTTTTACTGATTATTTCCTTGGGCAAGGGAACCAAAAGAAAAAATACACAAATGGGACTCTAGCAAATTAAAAATGGTTTGCACAGCAAAGGAAACCATCAACAAAATGAAAAGACATGCTACTGAAGATATTCACCAATAATACATCTGATAAGGGGTTAATATCCAAATAATATATAATAACAATAATAATAATAATAGTATCCAAATTTTATATAACATTCATACAACTCAACACTGAAAAAAACAATCCAGTTAAAAGATGGGCAGAGGACTTGGGTAGGCATTTCTCCAAAGAGGACATACAGATGGCGAATAAACATATGAAAAGATACTCATCACTAATTATCAGAGAAATGCAAATGAAAACTGTAATGAAATATCACCTCACACCTGTCAAAATGGCCATCATCAATAAATTAATAAATAAGTGTGGGTGAGGATGTGGCGAAAAGGGAACCCTTGTGGACTGTTGGTGGAACTGAAAATTGGTGCAGGCACTATGGAAAGCAGTATAGAGTTTCCTCAAAAAATTAGAACTACCTTATGACCCAGCAATTCTACTCCTGGGTATTTATCCAAAGAAATCTAACACATTAATTCAAAAAGATATACATACCCCTATGTTTACTGTAGCACTATTTACAATAGCCACGGTATGGAAACCATCAAAATGCCCATCAA
The DNA here is from genome assembly GCF_057876585.1 of Rhinolophus sinicus. Taxonomy (NCBI): domain Eukaryota; kingdom Metazoa; phylum Chordata; class Mammalia; order Chiroptera; family Rhinolophidae; genus Rhinolophus; species Rhinolophus sinicus. The sequence goes on along the minus strand of NC_142516.1, from coordinate 172,756,160 downwards.
TAGATGATTGGATAAAGAAGAAGTGGTACATATGTACAATGGAACATTACTCAGCCATAAAAAAGAATGAGATCTTACCATTTGTGACAACATGGATGGATGCTAAGTGAAATAAGTCAGACTAAGAAAAACAAATACTATACAATCCACTTATATGTGGATTCTAAAGAACAAAATAAAGAACAAATAAAACAGAAACTGACCCATAAATACAAAGATCAAACTTATGGTTACCAGATGGGAAGAGGTTTGGGTGGCTGGGTGAGAAAGGTGAAGGGATTAAAAAATACAAATTGGTAGATACAAAAAAGTCATGGGGATGTAAAACATAGTATGAGGAATATAGTCAATAATACTGAAAAAAAATAATGTAATGTCAGATGGGTAATAGACTTATTGGGGGAACACTTTACAAATTATACCCCACCCCTTTTGTTTTTACAACTTACTATATTTATTGAAAATGTTATAATTATTTCACAAAATTATGTGAAGCTATCAGTTCAAATAATACCACAAAAATCAGGCTTCATTAGCAAATGGCATTTTAGCAATTCCAATTTCTTAGTTCTTACCTGAAAATGTTTATTTTTTTAATATTCACATAGATTTTCTCAGTTTCCCAGAATTGTGGGGTGATTTCTTATTTGAAATAGCTAATTTATCAAAATATGCATTTGAACAATTTGAAAATAATAAAAGATATTTTAAAAGATCTCCATATATTTCTTCCATTTTTATCAGTATTTGATTTATGCAAATATGTAGGTTATATCATACATAGTCCACTATCTTTACTTACCTCATTATTATTATTTCACTTGAAATAACTTGTGTTCTCTTAAATCTTCATTTCTTATTCCTCTCCATTCACTAGTTAAACCTCCCATGTTCTTTTTATTCATTGCCAGAATAACTTTCTTATTAACTATACTTAATGTGCTATTAAAGCTAACCCCTCATGCAATAAGGACATATTTATAATCTGCCCAGGATCCATGCTCATGCAAGTATCTCACAATAATTTTTTATGGGATGCAAGTTTCTGTTTCACACAGGCCTTGACACGGAGACAGCAAAGCTATATTAGAACATTTTCATTTGTCACTTACCTCATTGCATGCCAAATAGATAGAGCTTTAGGAATTTTTAGTTGTGGCATCATTTGGTACATCAAAGCAATAAGCTTGGGTTTCTAATAGCACACATCCTGTGATGTACTTCTGCTACACAAGTCCCTCTACACAGAGTTACGTTAAAGTGGCTCATTATTTAGAGCCTGTGTCAGAAAAGTATTTCCTCTGGACAAGGAAAAAAGTTCCCTTCAGAGGAAAAATTGTATAATGCCTCCCAGGTGTGTAAGAAATGTGAAAAACTACAGCTCATCTGATGTACTGTTCATGACTTAGTGGGCTTATTAGTTCCCTGAACGAAGACTCATCTGCCCTGCGTTTCCGTGGTTTAATTTAATGGACAGATTCTCCAATAACGGTAGACTGAAATAAATGCATTAGACAGCGCATGCAAGGAGCAAAAGGAAAAGGATTTAAACATCAAGATTTTATATATCTTTGACATGATATGTTGTTTCAAACAATCTCAATTTCTCTAGCTTACGTTTATTCTTCTTTATCTGATTCTTACTGCCATCTGGTTCGTGTGCAAGTGCAAATCATAAGCAAGAAAAAGCAGAGCTAATTTTCTGTTGTCAGCTTAACAACACAAGCTGTGCGATATGGATAGCTATCATTAAAAGTATCTATCATGAAATATTGATCTGAAATAGGTTACTTTTTCAATGTTTAGATATGAAATGATAAGTAGGATTATTTGAGAAAGGGTGAGTGTCAATCCGTAATGTGAGAGGCTCTATTGATTTTGGAAAATGACTTTGCAAAGCAACAAATAATTTCTACACATTCCTTACAAATTAATCTTTTGAATTCTTTCATAGCACAGATTTTACTAATTGAAAATATAATTATTAGTAAATTATCTGAAGTTTCTTTTGCACACGAATGGCTTTACATTGGTCCCTTGGAATGGTATAAAATGTAATTTACACTTTGGGTTAGAATCTTAAACCTAATAGAGAAAATAAGAGGATCGAAGGGAGAAAAAGACAGGAATCTTTATGATTGTCAGCTCATTCTTGACATTTTATGTATCAGACATAGATTAAAATCTCACATTTTATTATTTTTCCTTCCTCAGGGCAACAAAAATTGAAGAATAAATGTAATTCTTTCTTCTACAGTAAATAAAATTATAAAGTGTAATAACTTAATTTGATATGAATCTTTAAATTGTTGGAAAAAAATACATTTTATAATAAAATATTGTAACGAACCTGTTCAAAAAGGCTTAATATTCTTACAGCGTTATAATAATTAACTTTGTGTTATTTTACTTTAGAGCAGTAGAAGTAGTGGATAATTACAAAGATACTTTATCAGATGGAGTTTTAATAACTTACTGTAAAGATATATGCCCATATGCATAAATGTTTCTATTTGGATTAGGTAAATCTCCTCACAGATGGAACGATCTATTCTTCCCAGTGGAGACTTATGTGAAGCCAATTCTTTATTAGCATTACAGCTAGACATATTTATATAAAGAATGAAAAATGACCTCAAGATACTTTTGATTTTTTTTTAGACTTCTTGGATGTTAACTTCACGTTCTTCTTCAGACCTGAATACTGCAATTATGTTCTTCAGACCTGAATACTGCAATTATGTCCTACTGATTTTTACACTTAAAAGCATTCAAAGTAATATCTACTTTAATCATTTAAGATACGAAACATATTATAAAAGCTGTACTCTAAAGAGATCCCTAAAGACCATTGCCTTTTGGTATTCATGCTCATGTGTAATTCATTCTTCTTGCATGTTGGCAGCACTTGGAGAACTTGTAGACTCCCTTCCGAGGAATACAACACAGAATGCGGTAGAAGTGTTGGGATGTAACTTTTAAGATTAGGTTATAAAAGGACTGGGGCTTTTCTATTGGGTGCTCTCTCTTGCATCATTAACCCTACAGAAGCCAGCTGCCATGTCATAAGGCAGCTATATAGAGAGGAACTAAACCAACAACTACCACATGATACTAAAGATGAGGTTACAGTCCCTGCCCACAGTTTGATTTCATTCTGTTTAGACTCTACACCAGATCAAGCTAGCCCATAGCCTGAATTATGAGCCACAGAAACTGTGAGATAATAAAATGTATGTTAATTTAAGTTGCTATATTTAGATAGTTTGTTATCTGATAATATATAACCAATACAGATGTTCTAGAAAGTTTTGACATTTACTCTTATTTTTCTGTAGAGGCAGTGCTTGTGTTCTCAAGGTTTATTTGTCTTGAAACAGGCTACTTTGCCAGTGGATGATACTGCATTCCAGGAGCACAGTATTTACAAAGGTAAGTTATTAAGACAAATTCTCAGATCACTTACTTTCTTTTATTTGAATCCTGCTGGATTTATGAAAACTATATTCATCAGTGAACACATGGGCATTTACATTGATGTAAATCATTCAGGGAAGCGATTGCTATGACACAATTACAGAATACTATGCCTATGAAGCAAGTAGGAACAAAGGAGAAAACTATGCTAATGCCATAACTTAGCATATAACTTAGCAGAATAACTTAGCAGAACAATTCAAATAGATTCTGAAATAAGTTCTTTATGAGCTTTCATGTATGATGTAGTGATTTTACTTAGTCAAAATTTTCTTTAATTCAGGAGTTTTTATGCTTCTTGTTATATATTATTTTAGGTCTATTCCTTATCTCTTACACCTAAATTATATAATTTAATATGAACTTGATATATTATAATTTTGAAATAATTTTAAAATAAAAATCAGCTAATAAAAGTTAATAGATAATCATTCATTTTATTTGAAGATAACCTAAAGAGGTAAGTAAGAGATACATAAGATATCTAAATTGTTTGGCAAAGTAGACAAAATGCTGCATGTTGATAGGCTGAAAGAGGGCATATATCTATTAGTATATTAGATATGGCAGTTTTTATTTGTAAGACAGAACTGACACTTTACAAAATCTACTACCAAGATAACATTCTAGTAGAGGAAATGTATGAAGTTTAGTGATGACTCATGACCTTTATGAGCTTAATGGACAAAACTGAACCATGGCATTAAGCTCTAAAACATTTGAATGTGTAAAACATGGTGTTCATGTCTAATTTTGAGTGAAATTTGGACTGCCCACAAATGCCTTATACCATTTCCTGAGCCATTTCATCAACAGCTTGCTAGACTGCATCCAGTTCACCATCTGGAAGTGTCACTTGCTACAAAATAAACCTGCTCCCTGGATGACAGCAGGATAGCTAAGCATCTGCTGTTTAATAAGCTTCAGCAGAACATCTACCACCAGCACAGGAAGGGGCAATATTTCAAGGAAATGATGGAATCATCTAATATTAGCCCTTGAATGCACCTTAGAGAATCATCTAATCTATCATTTTCAAGGTGTGTTCCATGAGATACTAATACTGCAAGATGACAACAGGAATTCCATGCTTGAAAAAGAAAAAAAGTTCTTCTAATCCTCATTTAAATTCTGTGCAAACAATGACAAATCAGAAATGATATTAAATGATAATATTATCAACTTTTTGATAAACATAGATAGATATAGATAACTATAGACCTGATGAGGAAATAAGACAGGCAGATAAATAGATGAGATAATAAGAATGACATAGAAAACAATATTTAAAAATAGATATAGAAGTCTGGGATGGGAGGAGGGCAGCAGAGTCTGGGAATCTGTGTGGCATGGTAAGATGGAAAATAAAGTACATGTTTTGGCAGTTCTCTAATATCTGCTGATATATTGATAATTCTGCTTTTTTTTTTTCTCTAATGGAAGATCATTGTCACTTCTTTTCTACTTTCCTAGTTGCTGTCTCTCCTTAACTTAACTAACTTAAACAAAAGATCCAAGATGTTGGGGTGAGCCCTAGATCTAAGTTCCATGATTTTCCAATTCAGGAGCTCTAGACCATATTCTTTTGTTGTTGCCCGTTCTTAAACTGTGAAGTACTTCAAACATATATAAAAGTACAGAAAGAAGCATCATGAGCATGTGCCTACCATACAGTCTAATATAGCCTGCCATTTTGCCATACGTAATTCAGATTTCTTTTTAAGAAGTAAAACACTAATGATAGAATTAAAGTCCTATTTGTACATTTCCCTGATCCCTTTTTCTGTTCCCAAGTATTCAGGGCTAGAGTTTATGACTTTGCTTATTTTCAAATTAATACAAAACAACCAGAAACTTTCTGGCTCCTTTCTCAAATGCTACCTATTTTCTGTAACATCGATCCCTTCATTGTTCAGATGCAAAATAAATTCTTCTCTTTAGTTCATGCAGTTTAGGTTATATCTTTGTTTTTTAAACAACCCTGATCTTGAAATTTCTACTTCCCCCATATAGTTACAGTGGTGTAATTTGCTGAACAATAATCATCACTATTCTAGGAGGGATTCTGATGCCATATTTTAGGTTAATACATTTGTGTGGTTCATCATAGATACTATGATGCATCTTTTTATATCTAAAGAAGATACTATGAGTATCTTCTTATACGTAAAAATAGCAACACTAAGATTCTCAGAGATAAGAAAGAGGGCTACAAAATTTGTCCATATGGAGAGAAAGTAAGTGCCAACAGAGACTCAACAGAGCATGTTTTACAAAAGTACTTTTATAAAATAATAATGTATGGGATCTATATATTTATGACTTAAGTTTAAGCCATTACAAACAAAGAGGAGAATTATTTTCAGTTAATGCACCTATAATGATGATTTCTGCATTACTTAGATGAACTTCCTGTTTGGGGGGCTACAGGTAAGAAACACTGCTAATAGCAGATTATTTTACAGTCAACCAGGTGATTGATGGTAAAGACAGTAAAATTGCACAGAAGTACTGCCCACCTCCTAGGAAATGAAAACTTTGTGTCTTTATGACAAGAGATAAACGAAGAACATTGCAATGTACTGACGACAACAATTAGGTGGAAATTTTCTCTAATGAGAAATTGATTGAAAAAGCAATGGAGAGCCAGTTAAACAGGTGGGTTGAACAAATGCTTCTGTTTCTAGGTTCTCTGGAAACTCTGTCAATATAACAAATATTTTAAAGTCATAAACACATAAGCATAAAAATAGAGAGTTAAAAAGAAAATAGAAAATATATATCAATAAAAGTTTTGAAGTTGGAATGTGGATGGAACTCAGCAGAGCTGAGAAAGCTAACACAAAACATTCAGGAAGATAGTCAAGAAATAGCTTAGCCAAGTAAAGCCTCGTGGATGGAAGTGGATTATAACAAAGGGGTATTGCTGTGGTTTTAAAAAAGCTAGAAGATTATTTGAAGACTATCTTATAAGGAGTAACCAAAGATTTTCTCATCCACCCTTGAACGCCAGGTAACACTGGTGAGTATTCTATACATTTTCTCTCTGGAGATGTTGAAATAGAGCACTCTGCAAAGTAACAATAGGATTAAGTGAAAATCTACACACCAAACAAGGAACTCCTGGCCTCCCTCTTGAACTTGCTTCCAGACTTGGGCAGTCATTGTTAAGACTGGATAATTTCTCTCTGAGGTGAGAAAATCTAGAAACTCAGGAGGCAACACCTACACATCCCCAACTAGACTGGTGGGTCCATGCCTAATCATTATAGTATAATGATCACCAGTTAATATACCACACTGCATGGGAATATCTATGCATCATGCCTAAATAGGAACATGATGCAGCAGGAAGATGGAGGATTCCATTAAAACTTTCTCCAAGAAAAGAAAAAAAAAAGAAAAGGAAAGGATAGGAAAGAAAAGTAAAAGAAAGGAAATAAAAGAAAAGAAAAGAAGCTAATAGACATTTTGATGTATTTGACTGTATTAAACATATAATTTATTTCTCTAGGAGAGTTTAGGGATGAATTAAAGAAAGGTACACAAAATCATCCTGATTAAAAATAACACACAATGCTATATATAGATGATGTATTATACTTGAAACCTATATAATTTTACTAATCAATATCACCCCAATAAATTTGATAAAAATAATAAATAAAATAACTATATTATTAATCTGAGGAAAACAAAAGAAATTATATAACAATAAATATAATACTAATATACCACATAACTCAGCTGTGGATAATAATTAATAATTAAAGAGTAATACTATTGGAAATAATAGAAAATAATATAACCAAATTTTTTGTTAGTCATATTGAAAGGATGAGAGTTATGGTGGTGTTTGAATGTAAGACAGATAAACCCCAAACATACATACATAGAACTTAATAGATAATATCTAAAATTTTTGCAAAATCAAGATATGAGATAAATAGTGTCTAATTATAAAATAAATATGACATGAAATCCTCAGCCTCTGGGGACCAAGCGTGACATATACTGAGGGTGAACCAAAAATGTGTTTTTCATAACAAGTTTTACAAGACCTCTGATATTAAATCAATGGATATTTACAATTCTGATAAAAAGAAAACATTTTTACAGGAAAAGGAACAAGAGGCAGAAAAGATAAGGGCTTGCAGGGTGGTCTTTGATAGCAGAGTCGTATACTAAGAAAAAGCAAGAGGCTTCCACAGCTTCAGGATAGATAGAAATGGGATTGCTAGGTTGCTGAAATGTATAGATGTTTTTCAAGCTTCCTAGGGAAATAAAGATTTCATTTAATTTTAATTTTGATTATAGAAAGGATAGAGAGAGAAGGAGGCAAGAGAGTTGACAAGGTCTCATGGGCAAAAAATATCAACACTGGACATCAAATCAGTGTTCTTGCTATGTGGCAGAAAACTGCTGGAGTAGCTACCTACGTGCTTTGCTTCAGTTTATTTTGGGTTGACAAACCAGGAATACAGTGAACATTGATGCTTATTTCAGTTCCCTCATGCCTTGGTACTTATTTTGGGTGACAATGGGAATTGGGAAACAATAAGTATTATGTACACAGCTTCAACTAAACAACCTTGCTGGAGTGAAAGAGTCTGCGTCATACAAAACCCAAACAAAGGGCAATACAGTTCTCAATGATGAAAGAGATGATGCAAGACCAACTGAAACATTTGTTTTTAGTCATATTTGCCTAAATGCTCTAATAATTCTATATTTAAGAGTTTAGTGGTTACCAGAGGGTAAGGGGGGAGTAGGGTTGTAGAAGGTGATAAACAGGGTTAAATATATGCTGATGAAAGGAGAACTGACTCTGGGAGGTGAACACACAATGTGATATATAGAAGATGTATTGTAGAATTGCACACCTGAAACCTATGTAACTTCACTAACCATTGTCATCCCAATAAACTTTAATTTAAAAAGTAGTTTTAGTGGTAATTAATATAAAACCTCTACTGTAGACTATCTGAAATAGTCCTGCATGGGCCTGTGCAACTCTCATATCAAATGTGGATTCTTTCTCAGCTAAAGATTGTATGTGTCTATGAAGTCCCAAGTTTAAAAAGTATTCTTTCCAGACACATAAATAAATGGATAGTGTGGATACAATCTAAGGACAATGTTTAATTTTTTGATGCTTACAATGGGAAAACTACCTTAGTGTACCTTTCTGAAAGACACCCAGAATATACATATTTTAGTGGACGTACTAAAATTTCCAGGAGAGTCCCTTTAAATAAGGTATGAAAAGAGCTAAACTAGGAACTTTCAAAATCAGTATTCTGCAAGGATACTGAGAGAAGGGATTTGGAATCATATGACCATTTATCAATTGATAACTCTGATAGAAATTCATTATCTTTTATTTAATGAAATTAAAACTTAATCCTTAAAGATTGCTAACATGAAGAGCGATGGCTGAATTTCATACTCTTGACTCCTTTTCATGAGACACTCATTCTCTTGGTAAGCTGTCATTAATTTTCCTATGCAACACCAGAGTGACCCCGGTGAGTAGTGGCCCCTAATTCCTGCAAACACTACTGAGATCTAGCTAGAAAATTTAATCATGATTTTACTGTCATAGTATCTTGAAACTAACACACCTTCTTGTTATAAAACACACAATCATTTTTTTGGATAATGAACTGTTAAAACCAGAACTTTTTAACAAAAATTAATAATGCTACCATTTCAATTTCTAACCGTTTTCCCTCTTAAATGTCACAATTAGATTTGAGCCTATACCTAATTGCATTCCAGAGTACAACAAATTTTGTGAATCACCTCAGATAATTGACTGTCATTATAACCCTTTTGACAGCCTTCTAATATGTAATGATATCTTTGAGTCTCATTATATAAGCACCCTTAAGCCTCAGCATATGATTCCCAATGATATCAAAGGATAACATGATTCTGTCTGCATTGACCATTTACCTAATTTCTTGTTTTGTTTTTGCCGTAATTAAATTAAACATTGTTGAAAATGAAATATTTCTTCTCTAAAGTCTGGCAAAACACTTTGTGTTGATAGCTGTTGACATGTTTGTCACTGTTTTTCATCATGTATGAATCTATTCCCCATGAACTTCTAATTTTAAAAAGTTTCATCCCATACTGAAGAATTTGGCAATTTCTATCACCTTTGATTACATTGCCTAGTGTTTGACAATTTTCTGTGTATGAATTTTTGTTTTTCAATGCTGGATTATAGTGCTTTCATTTCAAAGACATTTTAAGAAATGTTTAGGGATCTTAATTTAAGTTAAAATTCAACCCTATGCTGTGTTGCACAGGTAAATACACAACTAAGGTGACAAAAAAATGAACAGATACAATCTATTGGTAGGTTTGCACCTGGGCAGATAGCTAAATTGCTGATATAGCTCAACCTCATCTGATGCATTTCTCAATTGAAAGTCACACACAAATTCCAACAATTGTAGTTTAGAATATGAAAAAAAAAAAAAAAAAAAAAGATTTAATATCAATGCTTAAATGTAGGAAGAAAAAAATGAACACAGATAGTCTCCTGCCACTAGGTAACATGACTTCACTGATGATTCAAGAAAATCTAAATAGGAATTGTTTAAACTGCAATTGGTTTCAGAGGAGATACTGATCTTACACTTGCATTTGCATAGTAAGGATAAGAAACTCTGTTAGCATCTGGCTGTTTTGAGGGATATTGTGGCAATTAAGTCTGAGCAACAGGGAGGCTTCTAGAAGTCCAGATGACTCCTTGGAACTGCCCTTAAAATGCCTGACCAGTTTTGAGTTAATTCCTCTTTATGATGAAAACCACCACTTCTCTTCTTGGCTCCAGCTTTGTCTTCATAAGACGGGCTATTTACCGTCCATCCTGAATATAAATCCAAACCTGTCTAGTATCCTAATTGTTTTCCAGCTGTCTTCAGGTATAATGAACATACAATATTGTGTAAGTGTAAGGTGTACAATGTGATGACTTGATACACATACACTGAAATAATGACCGCAGTAGGTTTAGTTAATATCTCCATTACATCACATACTTACATTTCTTTTTTGTGGTGAGAACATTTACGATCTACCCCTTAGCAATTTTCAAGTATGTAACGTACTATTGCTAACCATGATCACCATGCTGTACATTAAATCTCAGAACGTATTCATTTTCTAACTCCAAGTTTAAACCTTTTGACAATCTCCCCATTTTTCCTAACCCCTTAACTCCTGACAACCCCCATTCTACTCTCTGTTCTATGAACTCAGCTCTTTTAGATTCCACGTATAAGTGACTATCATATAGTATTTGTCTTTCTCTGCCTGGCTTATTTCACTTAGCTTATGGAGAAATTCCAAGAATAGCATAGAAATATTAAGCAAAACCAAATACTGTCAAGATGTCTCTAATGCATAGATCACATGGGGCCAGAATATAAGTATAAGCCTGGAATTAAAGAGAGATCCAATAAATACAAATATAGTAAATCCAATAAATGGAAAGACATAGTTAAATATCATTTGATTAACTTATTAACCCTTCATAAAGGTGTATGCGTTTGGAATTATTTAATTATTTTAAAGACAGAAGAGATAGAAAGCATTTGAAGAACAATGTTTAAAGACTTGCTCTATATCTGAAAGCACATGTATTAGTTTCCTGTGGCGGCTCTAACAAATTGCTACAAAAGTAGTGGCTTACGACAACACACGTTTATTCCATTACAGTCCAAATAGGTCAGCAGTCCAAAGTCTGTTTTCCCTGAGTTGAAACCTAAGTGTCAACAGTGCCCTGCCACCTCTGGAGACTTCAGAGGAGAAACTGTTTCCTTGCCTTTTCCAGCTTCTAGGGCTGCATTCTTGGACTCACGGCCTCCTCCTCCATCTTTCAGTTCAACAGTATAGCACCTTCAAATGTCTGTTTTATCAGCACATGTCATTTTCCTCTCATCCCTCTTTCCTCTGCTTCCCTCTTACAAGGATTTGTGTGATAGCATTTAGGATGCATCCTAATAATCCAAGATAGTCTCCTATGGCAAAATCCTTAATCACATCTGCAAAGATTTTCTTTTCCAAATAAGGTGACATTTACAGGTTCTGATGACTATTACCTGATGTCATTGGAGACCATTATTCAGGCTACTGAACAGCTAGGTGTGAAATGAAAGTTTTATTTTTTCTGATTTATTTTATTCATTCTGATGTGCTCCCGTCCTTTAAAGTGTATGTCTGCCTGTCTATCTATTTGACTATCTGTATTTTCTATCATCTATCCATCCATCCATCCATCCATCCATCCATCCATCCATCCATCCATCTATCCATCTTGGTTATCTATGTATCTCTAACACACTTAGAAAATTAGATGAATTTCAGATAATGTAGTTGATAATCCAAAATTCAATCTTACATGTTTTATGAAAATTTATCCTATTGTCTTCACAGTAAAAGACCTGATAATAGAACTCACTCTGCGTAATCTGTAATTATTATTTTCCCATAAAATGTTTTAAAGGCAGAAACTATGTTTACAATATTCTTCTGAACCTTGTATCACAGTATAAATCTGAATCTACATCATCAGTAATCTTAAATTTATTTGAACAATTGCAGTTAATTCAATGACTTCTGGTAACAAAACTTTATTGAATAAACTTATTTCATGGCTGGATTGAAGCAATTCCTTTTCCCTAAAACAGATGTATGAGGATGCCATAAATATTCTAATTTTGTAGTTTATTTGTTAATCTGTTTCTTCCCACTGGAGGGGGGGAATGATATACTTTAAGAGAACACGTGCATAGTGGAAGGGAGACTGAGTGCTCCAGTGAAGACATTGCTTTCACAGGGTATGATGTCTGCACACATCAGCATGTGGGAAAAGTCATACTGAAAATCACGTATGCTACCCTACCTCATTCCGGACCACCATAATGCATAACTCCAGGGGTATCATTCCCAATTATATCGATGTCTATGTAAATGGTGCCTCCTGCAGTTGGATAGTACATCCATATATGGTAGGCTTGCAAAATAGACTTCAATAGAAATCATGTAATTCCTCATTTTACAACTAAAGAAACATTTGACAGTAGAGGGTACAGTGCAAACAGGGAACATCTGTATCACAGGAAAGTGTTAAAAGAAAAGTCAGGTGATCTAGTATATCCTTTCTGCTGAAGAGTATTAATATATTCATAATCCTCCACAAATATTAAACAGCAGACCTAGTAAGGAAGCATTAACAGGACCTTTTCTACTTACAGGAAACCAGCTCCAAAATTATTGTATACTGTTCACTTTTAGTCATCCTCAACATTTCTGTAAGCTCTGAGTCTGTATTATATGCCAGACATCATGGTAAAACTGATGCAAAAATTGTAGTATCTCTTGGTCCTACCTTCAAGTAGGTCATAATTTGAGTAGGAATTTGCAGAAACACATATAAGAACTTGGTTTTCAAATAAGTAAACTATCTGACATCCACTTTATATGAAATGCTCCAATTAAAATACACTCTAACCAAGAAACCATATTTACAGTTTTGTTTTCTTTCCATCTCTTGACTCTAAATAGGATTTTTTTTGTATGTATTATTTAACTTGACAGATATTTGAGTATTTAGCGAGTTCCCATGTCGTATTTTTCCCCAAATAAAACATGAGTTCATTTTTTGGTTCAAACAACATTACAAAGTGGGTTCTCTTAGTTTTTAATAATGTTAGTAGCTTGTTTTTGTCATCAATGTAGTTGTCTATCTTTGAATGTTCCAGTGGCACTGGCTTTAGACAGCTCCTCAGGGCAGGGCCTGTGTCTGCTTAAATTGCTTTGTGCAGAACACAGGTGGCTGAGTAATAAACACTTTTGGCTGATGCAATGTCTTGTATTGAAGACAAAGCCTCTGATTACTTAGTGTTTTGAAATTAGTTTTTAAAGATGCATCAGGAATCCAATTAGTGTATAATGTGTGCCTGACACTGAAATGGCTGTGGAGCAGATTAACAAGACCACCCCACTCTCATCTTAAAAGTTTATATTTTACAACCCATACTGCAGGATGAAAACAAACGTGGACATTGAAAAAGTGGATTATCTTTCCAAAACCTTAATAGAATTCTTAATATTATATAAAACAAATCTGTGTGTCTGTGTGTGTCTGTGTGCGTTTGTGGGGGTGTGTGTGTGTGTGTGCGTGTGTGTGTGGGTGTGTTACATTTTTCTTCATCTTTGCATTACAAGGGTCAGAAGTAGATCAACAGCACCATTATGGGAATAATCAGAAGCAAACTGGCATTATTTAGGCTAAGAATACTTGTTTGACATTGATGTGTTCAATGTAATTTTTGCTTTCGTTTTTGTGTTTTGTTTTGTTTTCCCTTTTCTCATGTCAAGTAATGCTCTATTTAGGAGAATAAAAGTGTTGTTCTTTTGGGGACATCTGCTACTCCAGCCCTCTCTCCCCAGAGCAAAGCCCCAGGTCAACCTTTGAGAGTCCTTTGGGTTCCAGAGCAATATACAATGAACATAGTTCCTGCCTTTAATGTTTAACCTTCATGGCTATTCTGATCTGAGCTTTTTCCATTTTTGAGGTAGGTTTTATTTGTGGGTTTCACATGAAGCATAGACTTCTGTTCTTCTGGTGGTTAATATTATGTTTTTCAATCCAAACCCCATCAATGATGTCAGAGTAATCGTTCTACAAAGCAAGTGACCATATCATACATCTGTCTGAAATTACGCAGTAGTTTATCTTTCCCTGATTGCAAACTTGGTGAGCATAGTACACACTCCGTACTTGTTTGTTAATCAACTGACTGACTGATCTCACAGCCATCTTGGTCCTTTAATTTTCATTCAGTTTTATCCTAGGTGTTAATTTAAATTTTCTGTTTGTGATTTAAATGTTGGCTCTACCCATGCCATGCTGAGTCTCATTCTCTTTTTCCTTTTGTTCGGCACTGCTAAACTTACTCAGTTTCATCAGCTGACATGTTTGGCCCTGCAGGTTACCTGGTTACCCTAACTACCTATCATTTGTCTCAGTGCACTGTCCCTGCCTGTATTCATTTTCTTATTGCTGCTGTAACACATGACCACATACTTAGTGGCTTCAAACAACCCACATCTATTCTCTTTGAGTTCTGGAGGCGAGAAGTTCAAAATCAACATTACAGTCTTGAAATCAAGGTGTTGTCAGGGCTGACTCGTTCTAGAGCCTCTGGGAGAAAACTTGTGCCTTGTTTTCTTCCAGGTTTTAGAAGCTGCTGACATTCTTTGGCTCATGGCTGCTTCCCTAAACGTCTGCTTCTGTCTTCACGTTTCTGAATAGTCAAACTTTCCTCTGCCTTCTTCCTATATAGATGCCTGTAATTGCATTGGGTCCACCTGGCTAACCAAGGCTAAATCCCCCATCTCAAAATCCTTAAATTAATCATATTTGCATGTCCCTTTAACCATGTAAGGTAACACAGTCACAGGTTCTGGGGATTCAGATGTTGACATATTTGGGGAACATTTCTTAACATACCTTATTGTGCTTCTCAAAACAGACTTGTAAAGTAACCAGACGTTTCCAAAAGTGATTCCTTAATGCCTCCCAGTATGACATAGCTTTATTTTGTTTCTTTGCTGGTTTCTTCTTCTTTTTTTTTTTTTTTATTCAACTATAATACGGTCATCATAAAAAATTTAAGCAACACAGAAGTACGTAATATATAAAAAGCTCTCCTGTCCCCAGTTTCATTTGTTTCTCAGCAATGACCAATATTAAGAGTTTGGTGTGGATTATTCCATTTCTGAAAAATGCACATGGAGGGAAAGGAACAAAAATACATATGCATTCTATGTATCCTACATATATACAATTATGGATGAATGATAAAGGATCCAATATTATTCTACACCTTGCTTTTTCTTGACCTGTAATGAACATTGAGCATATTTCCATGTCAGCAAACATATATCTATTTCTTATTACAGTTTTGAAGTATGTTACATTGAAGTAGCATGTTTATTTTAGGATAATTGACATACTAGTATTATTGATTCTTCCTTTCCAGGAATATAGTCTATTATTAGTATTTTCAAAATAATGTTTCATTGTTGTTGTTTTATTTTGTTCGGTTAAACCTTTCTCTAATTTCTGAAATTCATTTCTAAATATCTAGTAGTTTTTTTGTATTTCAATGTGTGTGTGTGTGTGTGTGTGTGTGTGTGTGTGTGTGTGTGTACATGATTTCCTGATTATTGCTGGCATTTGGGAAAGCTATTATTTTTGTATGTTTCCTGTATCTGGCTATTTCACTGAATACTCATTAGGTTTATTAGTTTTTAAGTGGTCCTTTTGCATTTGCTAGGAATAGAAATATATTATGTGCAACTAATGACAATTCAGTTTTTTCCTTCTTGGTTCAACAATTTAAAAGTTTGCCAGCTCTCTCTCTACAATTACCCTCTGGATGTTCTAGCTTCAGGCATTTGTGTGCAGGTGAAGACGGCCAAGTAGCCATAGATTAGCTTCTTATAATAATCAACCACCTTGGCAGACGTTCATGGGGAAAAAACAAGGAGCGGTACTTAGGTCAATATCAGAATAAACTAAAAATTTCTCATATCTTAGTGGGAACCTACAAGTCTCTGGGTTTCAATTTCAGGATATTGTGAAGATAGTGAAAGGTTCAAAGAGAACAGAGTGGAAATTGAAAGGGGATTATTTCAAACTCTGCTTTCTATTGTGTGTCCTTAGGGTATGTCACTTAAATTTTCCTTCTGTTGGCTTACTTATCTTAAGGTTAATACATGTGAAAGCGGTCCACATAGCAGAGAGATTGGTTGAACAATCCTTGTATTAACCAGGCTTACTTCTGTCTAGGAGTATTATGCTAAGAAATTGTTTTCACAGTATAAGACAATATGTGATTTCTTGTGTTAATGTGAAGCAATAACAACACAGACAAAGTTATAAACTAAAAATGAAGTAAACGTCATGACAACAACAGGGATGCAAATGTTTCAAGCAGATATAATGCTTTGAAAAGTGTAAACATACGAAAAACATCATTGTCAAAGTCAAAGGAGTTGGTGGCAAGGTAGACAAGGAGAGGCTGGGAGAATATCCTATAGGTTCCAAGAGTATTCAGATTCCTTTCAGAAACACACATAATACTCAGTTCATCCCTTTTTTTTTTTCATTCATCTTTAGCAGTTTTGAAGCATACTTGTTATAAAGATGTGTGCATGTAGATATATTCTTAAATTTCCTAACTGTATTATTACCAGGAGAGTGCTGTAAATTCATTGAAATATTCTGCACTCACTATCATAAAAATCAGTTACAAATGTTGCTCTAATGCTGACTTACTTAATCTTCATAAATAATGTATTTATTGTATGCAGCTATTCCTAAAACATTTAAGAACAAATTGCCAGTGTGAAAGAATTACACCATTACAATCCTTTCAAAAACTTATCTGCATTCATTTTCTTTAAAAATATTTTATGAAATATTTTAAACATATAGAAAAGCTTAGAGAATAACTTTGTAGATACCAGTGCAAACACACACACACACACACACACACACACACACACACACACTCTTCTTAACATTTTGCCATATTTGCTTCAGTTTCTTTTAAGAAATAAAGTATAACAGATGCAATTGAAACCACTTTCTACTCTTTTCCATCACATTTTCTTCCATCTTGACTCCAAGTTAATCAGTATCTTGAATTTGACGAGCGTCCTTTATCCATTTGTTAAAATATTTTAAATAAGTACGTATGTATCCACATGAAATATTGTTCTGTACTTTTAAAAATATATCATACTGTTGATTTAATTTTGTGCTCTGTGTTTTTAAATCAATATTATACTTTTGGTCTCTGTCCAGACTAACCAGTCACTGTAGGTATTCATTTCAACTGTTCCTATAAATTATTTATCGAATAAATATCTGTTCAATATTTATTTCAGTTTTCTCAAATCTGAATATATTCAATATTCTGTTATTGACGGGCATTTAGGTTATTTCCAACTTTTCCTGTAAGATACACTGTTATATGTGCAAAGTTTTCTCTAGAGTCATGCTTCTCAAACATTAATTTGCATGTGGATCCACCTGGGACTCCTATTAAAATGCAGATACTGATTCAGGAGGTCTGGGATGGAGCCCGAAATTGTGCATTTCTAAAAAAAAGCCTTGGTGATAACTCTGCTGTTTGTTCATAGAGCATAGAACACACTGAGTAGCAAGGCACTGGTCATGTTTGACTTCTGCAATTACAAGAGGTGCTCAAAGTGGTCAGCATCGGCATAATTTTAATAGTTTGTTTTTTTTCCTTTCTTAAAATGTGTATACATTTTTTTGGGACCCTCTGTGTGCATATGTGTTTGTGTTTGTGTGTGTTCATATGAGAGTTTAAGTATGTCTATGGTGCGAGTATTGTTAAGTCAGCTAATGCAACACTAACTCAACCCCTTTGACATTTGGCTTTCTCAACTTTGGAGTTTGGAAAGCAAAACTACTCTGACTCCCAAACTTCTTTGCTGAGAGAGATGGCTGAGTTATGAGACAGTTCTGGCCAATGCACTCTCAGCAGAAACAGCCAATGCCGACGCCATCACGCCTAACCTTTTTCTTGCCTGGAATTGTGATTCTGGAGGTGCAGCTGCCACACATTAAGGAAAGCAGAGTGACAACATAGGTCTGGTTCCTTGAGGGCATTTTTAGTCACTGCTCCAGCCCGGGATGCCTGTCCAGATAATTTTGATTTTAATGTCTGAGACAAACCCCTTGCTTGATTAAACCACTGTAATCTGATTTACAGTTACTTATACCCGGATATTATTCTAAATTATACAGTACCTCTGAACCTTTAGCTATTGCCAAGGTACTTTCCAAAATGCTGCTGATATTTTATACTTCCAGCACCAGCATGAGACCCTTCCTAATTTTATTTTTCCACATCTTTGATAGTTCTTGGCATTGCCCAGTATTTTGGAGCACTTTCACATATAATAATAATGAGAGCAGCATCTAATTGTGTTTTAATTTTCATTTCTGTGGTTACTAGTACTGTTAAAAAGATATTTTTGTGTGTTCACTGCTCATTTTCTCCTGTGTAAATTGTTTTCGTGATTGGCAATTTTCCTATTGACTTATTTGTCACTTTATTACTGATTTATTAGCATTGGAGAGGTTCCCAACAGCAAATAATTCAATTTTTGTGTTTTATGTATGCATATGCCCAATAAATATCGTCTTTCAAATTGTAGAGTTTGTTTGTTTTCCACTTTGTTTATGGAATCTCTTGGCAAAAGTTAATTATGGTCAAATTTATAAATATTTTCCAGTACATAATGTGCTCTTTTTTTTTCTTATTGAAGATACCTTTTTCTTACTTAAGATACTTTCCATACCTTCTTTAAAAAGTATATATTTATTTATTGTTTTCTAAGTGAGGTAAGTCAGAGAGAGACGAATAGTGTATGATATCACTTATATGTGGGATCTAAAAAAAGGTTATGTCTTCTTTTTTCTTTAATAATTTGAACATTTTGCTTTTCTCTTTTAAATTTTAATCCTTTTTTTTGAAAGTCTCCCCTCTCCTACACACACACACACACACACACACACACACACACACACACATACAGATACACACACAAAACCACAGTGGAGCTGGTTCTGTTTGGTATTGAGGATAAAGACTAAAAATCAGGGCTGAGGAACTGAGGTCTAATATGAGTGGGAAATTCTCAGGAAAGGGAGGAAAGCTGGGGGCCGTGGCTGCCTTCTCAGCCTTCCTGTCAACTGAGTGCATTTTTGTTACATGATGCGAGGAAAGATTTCAAATTCATATTTTCCATATGAACAACCAATTATTTTAGCTCTAATACATGTAAAGTTTATTCTTACTGCTTTCTTAAGTCATATCTGTCATTTAACATGATACAGAGTTGCCCCTCTATTTTGTGAATCTATACCAATGATACACATTGTCTTACTATCTGGTGGCATGAGTCTTCCCAAATTTGTCCTTCAAAATCTACTACATTATTCTTGCCCTTTTTGTTTCCCAAGTAGGTCTTATGAGTGATGTTTAGAGGGACCAAGCCATGGTTTCTAGACACAAGTATTCTAGCTTCGGAGGACCTATCCTCATATCTAAGCTGATGATTCAATGCAAATATTGGAAAACAGCATCTCAAACTCACAAGATGTATTAATTGAGGTATATCTTAGTGATGACTTTAATATACATTCCAACATTCGATTAGGTAAGTTATGCCATTGTGATGTAACCTATTATAGCAGCAGTAGGTTCTATGATCCAGAGCTCATTGTCACATCTCTTCTGCCATAAAATCAGTCTGTTGGCATGAGCCAATGCAGTACAGGGTCCCACGCCAATAAGTCAGGGTGTCTCTTAGACCTGAGATAGTAATGCTCACAAAAGCACTGCAGTGAGCAAAGAAGACAAATTCCTATCTGAGGTAGCTGTCAATTCAAGTAAGACTGAATGGTACACTTTCCAAGGTGGACAATATATTCAACCTGGAATGGTGCTAAGATAAATGGCTCAAAATCTTTGCCCTCTGCTGGTAGGTTTACATGTGGTGAAAGGGAACATACGTCCTTGAGCCCATAAGTTGTTTACAACCCCGCTACTATGTGTATGATTTTCTTGGACCCATTGTGCATGCAACGGAGTTTATGAGGAGAGGTTGGTAGACATAGACTAGAAAAGTCATGCGGTTCACCCTGTTAAGAGTATCCAACACTGTTCGCTGGTGAGTGCTAATGTGAGATGGAACTATGAGTGTTTTGCCCCAATTCCCATAGATTCATACACTTGACTCATACACACTCCTTTGACTTCAATTTTCCTACCTTTGCCTTTGTCCTCCCAGGACATTCATGCCTACCTAGGAGTCAGTGTATAACCTCAGGATATTTCCCCCAAAGTAAATGACGCACTGCACTGCATACAGCTCTTTCCACTGGGAGAATATTTCCTCCTGCCCACTGTCTTTGGGGCCAGGCCTGAAAAATACTGTTATTTGAAGGCAACTTCCCTCTAATAACAACTTATTCATCTGTAAATCAAAGCTGAATTAGTGTCCACCTTTGTCAGGGAGTCTTGAGGTATAAGGTATAGGCATGAGGTATGAGGCTATAGGTATAAAGTTGAGGGTGAGGCAGCTGTGCAATAGAGGTAGGTCACGTGAGTGTCTGGGCTAGCTGTTCATGTACGTATGACCTCTGGATGTTCAAGGGCTTGACCCCAAGTATATCATTTCTATTGCATGATGAATTGCTATGGTATCCACCCCACGTTAAGCATCTCTGAATGGAATAATGCCCATTCACAGATGACACATTATCAGGTACTTAAGTCTCTGCTGGTGCCCAACAGACTCTAAGGACCTGCTTTTAAAATAATATCACAGGTTTTTTTGTTTGTTTGCTTGTTTGTTTTTCTGCAGATGGCATGGTTTTACATTACTTGGGAACTTGTTAGAAATATAAATTTTTGAGCTCCAACCCAGATCTACTAATTAGAAACTCTGAGAGTGATACTAATGAACACTAAAGTTTGAGAACCACTGACTTAAAAGAATAACCTGGAATACCAAAGATACTGAAACCCTAAACAATTTGCTGATGAGGCACCCTCCAAATTTTTTAAAGCTTTGGCTCTTATTTCCTGGCACCTGTGCATCTTTCCAAAGCATCCAAGGTATGTGTGCCTACCATCAGGTCCAATTAGCATGATATAGCGCAATGCTACATATTCTGGAATTTATCTGATCTTGAGCTTTTGTTTTCAATATTCATATTTTTTCAAATATTTCCAATGGATTCTTTCATAGTCATCTGGTAATCTTTCTATACTATTTTTGCAGAAATACATTTTTGAATGTTATTTCTTCTTTTACTTCTTTAATGATATTAAATATAAGTGTGTAATTTTTCACATATTATTTTGTTATTCATGGTTAATTTAAGGTAAATTCATTTAGAGCAACTTACTATTTTTAATACGTTGTGAGAACTTTCACTTTACAGGTTCATCTTGTATGGTATATGCCCATGATTAGAGCAGTGACTCTCTCTTTCTCACAAGCCATGTTGCCTACTGGATTTAAATAACTCCAACTATTACGACCCACAAGGCTCCTAATCCAGAGCCAGTTCTTCAAGTGTCAGCTTGGAGCTTCTATCTTATAATCACATTAGGGATAATCATAAATTCAGATTCCAAGCCAAAGGTGGACTGCTTTTAGTTCCTGGTCTTAAGTTGGCCCTTTGTCCATCTGCCTCCCAGATCCAAGATTTCAAATACGCCATAACTTTATGCCCTATGTGGTATAAACTTACTTTAGCTCTTTTCACCATCCATGGAAATCACCTTTAGTCCTGGTTTTAAGAAATGAGCATGTCCCTGGTCCCCCCATCTTTATGTGGTGCCGTTTCTTCTTTATATCTTAGACAAAATGAACTTCAGGCTTCTTCAGCCTACACTGATGCCTGAACACTGACTGTGTGTGGCTTTTCCCTCTACCCATTGCTTTACATTTCTATTCTATTTCTGGTATCTGGGAATGCTTATTTTGTTGGGCTTTAACATATCTCTTTATGTATTTATCTACCATTGCTATACATTTTGACATAGGAGGTAGTGTGTCAGAGAAATAAAAAGTTTAAAAGTGTCAATTTGTAAAGCCAATTTAACCAGAAATTCCATATTCTATTTTTTCTCTTTTTTATGTCTAAAAATAAACTTTTAAGCAAGGCAGAAACCATTTTCAAAATGAAGAAGCCACATATTTACCAATGTATAACATTAATAATAGCTAGGCAATCCTAGCTGATATAACTTCCGGTGTCTTTCCCTTCCTTTGAAACTATGAAGCAGGGGAAATTATTTTAGCTAGATAACATCCTGGACAATGGCCAAGCAGTAGCTAGGAATTACATTAATATGTATTAGCTTTGAATAAAATTGTGTTTTCTTTAGTATTTCTTTATTATTCAGCAGAGCAAGTTCAAAACTCTGCTCTGCTTTTAATATTTTCCATGAGTTATCTACCTCTTCCTATCCAAACATATATCATATTATTCTGTGACATTTCATCAGCCAATACTACTCCTTTCTCCTGAAGACAAATGTGCTCATTCCTAGCATAGTGTTTTTGCTTATTCTGGCTTTTCTTTCCATGGCATTCTCTACCAACTTTTTCTCACCTGTCCATATCCCTCACATCTTTCATGAACCAATCAACTCCAATCTTCTGCACAAAGCTTCCCAAATTTGCAGGAGTCCCGAAGTAATTTCATCCATTCCATTTACATTACATCTCATGCTTTTCTATTGAGGTTTTATTTTCCATACTTTAACTCTGTATGTGTAGGAACCCAATTTGAATTTTAAGCTCCTTGAGAAGACTATGTCTTGTATTTCTTCAAATGTTCCACAGTGCATGGAGAAACGCACAACACATGGTGGGTTAGTTAATTTGATGAGAGTTCTAGGGATATAAAATCAAATGCACATTACTCTTTTTCACCCCTGGTGGCCTCACCCTACCCTGCCCGTTTTTGTTTTTGTTTTTCTGTTGAGATATGTCCATGGAATTTCTGTCAGAAGTAATTGGAAAGGACTAAATTTGCTATCTCACCCCTCATTCATGCTCACTTTGATTTGTCAGAAACAATGATATTTGGTTATGCAAGCATCTAAGTTTGCAAGCATTCCATGCATCAATTGTTAATCAAAAATCAAATATCAACTGACCTCTTGCCTCAACAGCTAAAGTGCACTAGACATTTTGCATATCTGTTATACTCGTACAGGGACTACAGTAACAAAGTTAATATGGAAGTCATCAATTTGCAATTAAAATCTGTTGATAAGTATAATCCATCTAATGAAAATGAAATTTTCAGTATCATATCTGCATATTTTGTATGCACAGTTCTATTTTATAAAAAAAGATACATAAAGAATTTAGTTAGTAGTCAAAAGAAAATGCATAGCATATAGCTTGGGAGATTCAAGAGAAAGTAGAGAGAATAATGTTTAGGTCAAAGTTCAATGTACTTTATACTCAACCTAGCAAATCAATCGGTATATTTTCTACAGAACTATGTTCTAAATTTCTAAGAATTGCAAGAAAAAAATAAATTCAATAAATTACAGGCAATTTATACAATGGTGTTATAGTTTTACAATGTAAGCAAGCAGTGGCAAAATGTGTTATTTTCCTCATTATGCCAACTTAATTTATTAGTTTGTAGTATGTGGCTTGTGAGCCTCATGATAGGAGAATAAGCTTAGGTTTAAATCCCATCTACCAATAGGTGCCAGCGTTGATTCAGTTCCCTCGAGGCATGGCAGTCGTTCACATAACAGCAAAATGCCCAACTAGACTCATGGTAATTGCTGAGAAATTGAGTTCATCTTACATTTTTCTCTCAAGTTTTTATTACACCATGTATTTGAGAGTAGTGACTTGATTTTTATGCAATCTAATCCTCTTGCTGTGAGTATAATCTCTGAGAACTTATGATCTTTCAGTTCATTCTTCATTCAATAAGGTGTTTATGTGTTCTATATACAGCATTATTTTGATACCAACTATTCTCTCAAATGTTCCAAAATAAATCAGATCATACAAACTGGGCCAAATAAATCAGTTCTAAGAAATAGACCATCAATGCCATTACACAACTGAAGGATAAGAAACACCATGTTGTGTGAAAAGTAGAACAACTGTAGATACTAAAGTGTGCATTACTAATATATTAACCCTTATTTTGGTACATATCACTTCTAACCAGGTTTTCAGGACAGTGGTAACCATAAAATGTTTTAATTTCTACTAGGGCATTGGGCTATACAAAAAAAACGATGGAGTGTCTCCAAGTATGGTCATTTCAGGTAAGGCCTCATAGTAGAGATCTCAGACCACTACAAGATAGTAATAGCATACTAAGATATCTAAAAGCTCAGAGATAGAGAAAGAAAGGACCATTTTCCAGGAACAAAGAGAAACTCATAAAAGCAATAACCATATTTGATGCTTAAAAGAGAGTATTAATTATATCACTATATTCATGTTTGTAACAAAACAAACTCCTTGTGACTCCATTAAATGACAGAATCAGGTTTTAACCTGCAAACAACAAAGACTAACTCTGCCTTTCTTAGGCAGAAACTAATAGATTTCAGAAGACCGTTAGGTCTCAGAAACCACAAGAAGGTTGGAGACCCTGACTCAGAAGACGGGTCAAATCCAGAGGACACTGGGCTATGGAAATGGCACAGTGAGCCTACATACATCACTGATGTGTCTGCTATCCCTGCCTCTGTGCCTGCTCCCATCTGTGTTCCCACCACCACCTCGACACATGGAGGCTGGGAACAAAAACTGCAAGCTCTCCCTTATCTAGGGCACACTTGTAGATTTAAAGTCTCAGGCAAGAGATGAAGAATCTCTAAACCTAGATCACTTGCTCGCACTTGATCATCTGAGTCTGCTGAGAGTGGTATCTTCCTCCTTTGGAGGTAAGTACCTCCTTTAAGAAACTCATACCCCTCAAACAAGCTTAAGATACCTGTAAATGTACAGAATTCAAGCTCACTACCCTTTACAATATTTCTCTGTTCATTTATTAATCACTTAGTTACATGCTTTCTTATAATTTCTAACAATTTCATTTCATAATCACTTTTTGACATAGAATAACAACCAAATGTGAGTTATGTAGGGTAAATATTGTTTTCCACATTTTATGGATGAAGAGAATAACATCTTTAAAAACTTGTGTAATTATAACTGAGATCTTTGACTAAGGCCAAGTGATCTTTCTACATTTATATCATGGCCATATTTCTATATTTTCCTTTCTGTCTTTCTTCACGTAAGTAATGCTGTGGGACAAAATGTTATAATTATCTTAACTAACCACTTAGTTTTTATTTGTCAACTAAGTAACAATACTCTTATAAAGAATGAAAAATACACACTATGACTTGGGGACATATTTTCACACAGTGTGAATTATTTCCCACACTACAAATGCCTAATGAAAACCATATATTCTCTGAAGTCCAATTTGGCTGATTCCCAACAGTATATATATATATATATATTTTTTCATATTTTTTACCCATTTGAGAATGAATGCATTTTAGAGCAAAATAAAATAATCAATTTCAGTGTTCATTTTCAAAAACATTCTTGAGGATGAGTTTAAATATTAAAAATACAAAGACTTAATTAAACTGATTGCAAATTGATCATCTTTATGTTTTAAGCTTGGAGTTCTATAGTTTTCCACTTTACGATCAATGACCCAAGCCCATGACTTGTGTGGACTTCGATAAGAATTTTTTGAGAATGTCTCTCCAGTAACATAATGCCACTGATGATATGAAATTTCCATCTGCAAAACTGATTATACTCTAAGTGCTGGATAATGGTCAGAGACATGAAACTTTCAGACTGCTTCTGTTGCATCAGCATTCCTTCAGTGTTTCCTTACTAATATACTCAGTTTTGAACCCCTTGGAATTCATCAGCAGCCATGTATTTTCACATCTGTGTACTGTAACAAAATAGTTACCAGTGCTAGCCAGGGTATCTTTCTTGAACAAAGACATTATAGGTTGGCCCCTCTGTAATACAAAACATCTTCTGAAGTAGAGAAAACAGTCATGTAAAGAATATTGTACTGTTCAAGTACAAGTTGAAAATTTTCACAGTGATTTTTATTATCCAAATTTCTGTAAAAAACTGTATTTGTAGTCATATGGAAGTTAGTGAACGATTGCTTTACCTTGGTCACTTTCAGGGATACCTTAAGGCTAACATGATTTTGTGGATTAACCTCCATCTATCTCTTGGGGAAATATTAAGCTATTTGTGTTGAGAATGGCCTTAAAATTATTTTGAAATGCTATAATATCTTAAACATTGCTGGGATTGTAAACAATGGCCAATTAGCTTGGTATGTTTATTAGGTGAAAATAAGCTTTTCTTTCAATCCCGATAAATCAAGTGCTATCACATTATATAATTGAAACCGGCTTAAATGAGAAAATTGTATGATGTATTAAGAATCTTGTCTGGTATATACAGAGGGTGCCAAAACAATGTGTACGCATTTTAAGAAAGGAAAAACTGTATTAAAATTGTAATACTCAATATATACCGATAACAAAAGATGGATACAAGTCACGTTTGACTTCTGCAATTACAAGAGGTGCTCAAAATGGGTACCATCAGTGTCCAGACACTTCTGATTATGGTGAACTACTGTTTGAGCAACGTTGATCAAAGTGTCCACTTGTATACATTTTTTGGCATCCCCGGTATTAAGCCCCATTTTGTCAAAATGAAACAAGTATATTATAGGTCGATCATGTTTTCATATACTACATTGTTCTCGATGCCAGTTGGGAAGCAAATTGGATCCATTCTATTAAAATTGCATACCAATTGTCTTCCCACCACATTGGGGATAAAAAAGACAAAGGTGTTTAAAGTACCATATAAGTAAAATAAGACAATGGAGGTATAATCTAACTATTATGCTTAAAGACATCAGAAACATTTTAACTATGATTTTATTTTCAAAATAGTAAACAAAATAATGTTTCATTTAGTTAGATTTCAAATAATACCTCCTTTTCCGAATTCCTCATGGTCCTTCACATCAGGTATGTCATTTTCTATCCTTCTGGAAAAGGAAAGCTGTTGTATTGCTATTCCCCAGGAAACAGCATACAGAATTGGGGCAATATTTAAAAAAAAAATAAAAGAACTATTTTTTTTCCTGGCATGAAGTGGCTATAATGCATTATCTACTGCTGAAGGAGATGAGGCAGGCTGGTGAATATCACTGAGATAAGTCAAAGTGTATTGGAAAGAATAAAAGACAGGATCCCTAGGTTCTATTTCTTTCGGCACATGTCATAAAAAGCTTGAGGAAAAAAAAATTAGAATTGCAAGGAGGTTTTCAAAACACATAAGATGGAGCCCCATATTTTTTTCAGGGTGCCAAAACATTGTCACCAATACTCTGCTTGAAAGAGAAGATTAATAGGAAAATCACCGCCTCATAAAACAGTCCATTCAGTGTCTTTTCTTTATTTTTATGACTATCCTTCCCTTAGGTACTCAGTCTTTTTTATACATTCAAAAGAGATGTGAAGTGATAGAACCTCACCAGCACCTCATGCATAGTCATCTCTTTATAGATAAGTAACATCTCACGTCTACAAATTATATTTCCTATAATACTTTCTAAACCCTTAATATTATCTAACAAAGTGTTTGGCAAATTCTCAGCCTGCTGTTAATTGAAATGATGGCTCTCTTCGATGTATACTTCCTTGCCAACTTTTTTTTTTTTTTTTTTTTTTTTTTTTTTTGCAACACAGATGATCAGAATTTCACATTACGTATGTAGCACATAGTGGAATATTGCTCCACTTGATTTCAAAACCAGAATCGTTTTAACTGATTATTCATTATATTAGAATTTGAGACATCAAATGATATATTCTTATCGAGATCAATGATTTCCACAGATATTTTCATTAGGTTGTGTCTTCTTCGTTCTGCACTTACCTCCCTGAATTTGTTTAATAATAAATGAAGTCTGCATTAGACATTATTTACTTTATCTTGATTATTTATACTCATGATTTCAGTATATCAGAGAGTACTACATTAAAAAAAATTCAGCTCACATATATACTCTCTAGCTTGTCTTTGAGCAAAAAGCCATTATTAAATAAAGAATAAATATAAAATTACCAAGTAGTTTTCATGGAAATCTCCCAATACAGAGCCACAAACTCAGAAATTCCTTCCAGCATTCATATTGGGAATCTCAATTATTAATTCAGGTAAGTCAAAAAAATGGGGGGAAAAATGTTCTATGTTTGGCTTCTTTCTCTTTACTACAAGGGAGCATTACAAATCATTCTACCACATTCACAGTCTCAAACATCTAACTGCCACGCACCCAGAAACATTCATGTTGCCCCACTGCATCAGTGTCCTTACCGATTGTCTGATAACAACCACCTCCGAAGTGACATCTATGTGTCACCACCTTCTCTTCTAATACCTGCAACTTGGACCTCTTCTTACAATCTAATTTTGTGTGTCTGTCAAACCTCCTGATCATGGCTGTCTGGCCCTGGCTGTACCATACCCGATCAGACCCTAGTTCTATTTTTTTTTTTTTTTTTTTTTTTGAATCATCATGATAAAGACAATATTTCAAAATGCTTCCTTTTAGGGAATTCTTAGGAGAAGATTTCTGTACTCAGGAAAATCTTTACATGGGAAATTAATTTCATGCTATTTAGGACTGTATTTAAGGCTAGATTAGAACTGTGTTTAGGTTTTTGGGTTTTTGATGAATTGATGTGAGTGTTGTAGTACAGAATACTCAATTTCTAGGGAATCATATGCAAGAAGGGATACAGTTCTGCCCATATTCATTATTCAGTGGTTTTCATGGTCCTGGAAATGCTGTGTCAATTTTTATGTGATTATGAAAGCCAACATCTGGAATACCAGATGTGAGCTGACACATTAGGGGCATTTAATCTATACATTTAAGAATGAGTCAAGTTAATCAGAAAACTCATTTCATTTCTGAAAATGAGTTAGATAAGCTAAATCAATAGTAAAAGCCTATACAATCTAGAAGACAAAAGATTGTAAAAGAGACCATATGGCTCTTAAAACAGGAAAGCGTATGTGAGTATTTATGTGTGTGTGTGTGCATGTGTGTGTCCATGCAGAAATACTTTTGCAAGTCATACATGTCCCTGAGAAGAGAAGGCTAAATAAGTGCATAGAATAATACATGTCTATACAACCTTCCTCCATTAATTATATAATAATTGCATTTAGGAGCCTGACTCTGATATAAAAATTTTAGTAAATATTCCTGGAGAAGTAGACTGTATATTTCATATACTATATTTCAAGTTTCAAAGCAATTTTTGCTTCACATGTTTTCTGATTACTGAAACTCATCTTAGTTAAATTAAGTATATATGTGTATGTGTACAAATATCTATACATATATAGGTATATCAATATATGTATACATAGTGATATACAAAGGGTGCCAAAAATGTATACAATTTTGAGAAAGGAAAAAACTATTTTAATTGTAATACTCAATAAATACCGATAACAGAAGATGAATGCAAGTCACATGTGACTTCTGCCATTACAAGTGGTGCTCAAAGTGGTTACCATCAGCATTCAGACACTTCTGCTTGAGCGTAGATAACATCTCTTAAAATGTGTGCACATTTTTGGCACCACCAGTATGTATAGATATACAGATGACAGAGAAATTCATATATTATATAAACCTTTGATTATCCTTCAATATGTTCTGCTAACATAGATTTAATTAGAAAAGGGGCATTTGATTGGAACATATGTAGTGGTTAAGCCATCAAGCAACTCTGACTGCTAAAACTAGTAAGTGGCTTTGTTCTAAGGAGAAAAACTATTCCACATGCCATCCTGAGATATTTGAAGAGAGCCAAATTGACATATGAGGAAACTTGTCCAAGGTATAGATTCAGGGATTTAGAATTCCATGACTCAACTCCGCTCATCATAAAAACAAAGATGAAAATTTACCTCACATGTCAATCAGTTTTTTAAAAATTACCTCATTTTTTTTCCTTACAGTAGTTAATAAGAATTTATTCTCATAATTTAGTATGCAAAAGAATCAACTTGAGAGTTGGCCAAAATACAGATTTCTCTGTCCTCCAGACCTAGGAAATCAGTTTCTGGTCCTTGGGACCCAGAAATTTGTATCTACAATAAGTACTTTAGAAAATTTTGATGTTCTTTACTATATTGTCTCTAGTTTTCATGCAGATGTAAAAATTAACATAAATTTATAAAGTCATTTGCATAATCCTTTTTTGGATGCATTTTAGATTGTTAATATTCTGGTATGGATGTTTCACTTCCTTCTGTTTTTCAATAGATGTCAACCGAGGGCCTACTGTGTTTCAGCCTTGTGCTAAGTCTGGTAACACAAAGGATAAAGAAGACCTCTCCCTAAAGAGACTCTGAATCTTATAAAAGAGACACATAATTTCACAAATACTTATATTGAAGTTTGGCGAATGGAAAAACAAAGACGGCATGGTGAAAGCTGAGTGAATGTTGTAAATTTGAGGTTTTGGAGAAAAGTGAAAAGGAGGCCATCTCTTCCTCCGCTCAGGTGGATCAGAGAGATTTTGAAGAAGTAGCTTGAACTAAATCTTGAAACAGAAGTAAGAGGAACAAAATGGGTTAGTGTCCTATTCAGATAGAGCTGCATGAACAGATGTAGAAATGTGTACTGTATTTCAGAAGTGGAGAGTGTAATTGGGAAATAATTGGAAACGAAGGTGCAGGGAGGCTTGCACCTGATCAATGAAGTGCCTTTAAATCATGTTGAAATATATGGATATTAGCGTGTAGAGAATGGAACCATCGCAGGATTTTAAGAAGACTAATATGATCAGACTTGTGTTTTAGAAATAAAAAAGCAAAAAGCGAAAAACAATTAAGTGACAGTATGATGAAATTGGAATAGAAGACCATTTAATACTACCTCAGGAGACAAAAAGTAGGGGCTTGAATGATTGTAATTATCATGGGGGGTGAAGAAGAGGAATTCTTTTCACAAATGTACAATTCTATAACACAATGAACTTAGTTAAAATATAAAAGTGGTCCCGATTCAATTTGAAAAAACACATAGATCTTCAGAATGAAAATAAGTGATACTGCATGAAAGGTAAATGTAATATAAGAACAATCAAATATTTGCTGGGAAACTTAATAGAAAACATAATGATTAAATTGCTTATAGTACCAAAGACCCATAGAAATGTAAAGCTACAGTAAAGTTTAGAATCATCTTGTCCAAACCACAGGAGAGTTAGTTGACCTTGTGGACTGCAGTTTGAGTAACTGGGGAGCTATGTGTTTACTGAAAAACTTTGAGCATAATATTGACAGAGTCCATCCCATTACAGAGATACAGCTGCCATTTTTATACTTTAAAAAGGATTTGTTCTGACTGAGAAATAAATGAAAAGTTTGAGTTGGAAATAGGAATATAATAGTAAAGCCAACACCACATTTTATTTTTTTATATTTGTCTCATCATCAGGTTATGAGAAAATAGTCTATTTCACACTTACAGTAATCTTTACAGAATTCTTACAGGAATTAAAAATATGTAGTTGAGTTGAACTAATTATAAGAATTTTTATGTTCCTATGCAATGATAATTTATTTCAGGAGTCTCTCCTTTAGATTATGCTAATCATAAGCAAAGCTTGCCATACGTGTTTGCCTCTATCATCTATCTATCTATCTATCTATCTATCTATCTATCTATCTATCTATCTATCTATCTACCTACCTATCTAACTAGCTATCATCTATCAATTTGCATACATAAACATATACCCACACATATATAACATGCAGACATTTACACACACACACACACACACATATTTTTGAGCATAAAAAATATATAGTTTATATTTTCTTTGTATCACAAGTACTGCCTCATGCTCTGGGGAAAAAAAGAAAAAAGAAAGCAAGAAAAGAAAAAAGAAAAATCATTTAATAAAAATGAATAAAAATGTCAGTGATTTTTTTTTTCTACATTTAAATTGTACCCCTTGTTTTTATAATTCTGGAAAAAAAACATGAGAATAAATACAATACTACTACTTAATAGTTAATAAGCATGTACTTCTATTTTACCTGGAAGATAAAAGTGTTACAAATTTTATTATCAGAAAAAATCATATTTTTATCAGGAAGTTTTTAAAATATATATTTGGCAAACACATGTATATCTGTCCTGTACAATGGCATCTAAAGCATAATTATCACTTAACATTTATGGAATAGTCACAAAATACAGACATGAAACAGTTTTAAATGTAGGGTCTAGTCTCATCGAAACCAACCTAGTTTTTCATTCTATTTTAAGATCTAGAGATAAAAGAATAAATGAGAATGAGAATTCTGAGTAATTTGTATTATTTATGATGATGCTAAGCATGTCATTTTTGCATACATTAAAATTTACATATTCTCTGTGTTTTTAAGAAAGTCTATAATGGTGGTACATTGAATTCTACAGTTTCTAAAATCACCAGTAATATGAACACTTGAGCTCCAAATTCTCTAATGTAATGATATCCAATATTAACATACGGAGCCTTAACATACAAGCATTAACATACAGTTGTTGTTTTTTTAAGCAACCATCAATGGAACCCACAAAAGGTCTAATGCATGTACTGAGATACCACACAATTCAGCAGTTGCATGAAATATTAATGTAGTTTTGCAAAAGTCATCTTTAAATTCAGTGATTAATAATTCATTAGTCTAAAGCAGATGTATTGCACAACAGTATCGACACCATACCAAATTTACTTGAAAATTATATTTTCTCTAACCCCTCCCCCTTTTTCTTTTCAAAAAGGGAAGAACAGTTAAAATTTGTTGTTGATAACATCCTGACACCTAAGGTCTCTACTCATTTTCTTATTAAAAACTAATGTAGCATGGAGACGTCTTACAGAAAAATGAATATTACAAGGATATACTGCAATGTTAAAGAAAATATGTGATGAACCCAAAACAATAAGCCATTTTTAGCAAGTAAATATACAATGATGCAAGTAAAACACATGGGAGAAGGAATCATAGCAAGCTTTCCAGCTTGCCTGTTGCTTCAAAGGTGATCATATGGTCACAAGGGTCATTATCTAAAAAATTATAGTTGAAATCCACAAGCTACCTCTTATTTTATATTTCATTCTTCCTAGAATTCAGAAAAAAATTTAAATGATTAATAGTCTAAGTTTTTAATTTCATAAGGATGGGGGTGGACATGCATCTTAAAAGACTTAAGAGAGAATTAAGATCAAAAGTCAAGGATATTGGTTAGTCTAAAAATACCCATAGATTTTTGTAATTAAGATTAGGTTAAATGTGGAAGATTTGCTGAAAAATTGTATAACATCAGCGGATGGAATCCACCCACCCTTATAACCCAAACCCAAGCCTGTGTGTGAGTGTGTGTGTGTGTGTGTGTGTGTGTGTGTGTGTAGTCAGATATCTACGCTTTCTTTACCAGGTTTACATATTCAGGCTGACTTTTACCCCCATTTTTAATTGGGAAATATTTGGTACATACAACTTTTAGATACACCTGTAAATCATGAAGCATAATAGTAAATAAAAATCTGTAAACTCACACT
Organism: Rhinolophus sinicus; assembly: GCF_057876585.1. NCBI lineage: Eukaryota > Metazoa > Chordata > Mammalia > Chiroptera > Rhinolophidae > Rhinolophus > Rhinolophus sinicus. Next base: position 172,722,321 of record NC_142516.1, on the reverse strand, counting down.
CAATTTAATGAAAGGAAACATTATTAATTCTTTTGTGGGTTGTTGTTTTTTTGTTTTATTTTGTTTTGTTTTTAACCAGTCTATCTTTCTGCCTTCCTCTCAGAGAAACACACACACACACACACACACACACACACACACACACACACACACATCATTTCCAAACTGTTTTATCATTCTCTTTATTTTTATAATGTACATATTACATTATAAAATATATGTACCAATTGTTTAATTTGTAGTTTTTGCTTTGTCCTACAAAAATGTTTTCATAATGTGCATATTGTCTGTTTTTTACAATTTTGATGCTCATTGCTATAACACAATTGTTTTCATCTTTGTATGTACTTCATTCAATGAAAAATTGTTTAACCATTCTATCAATAGACATTTGGTTGTTTCTTGTTCTATGACATTAAAGAAAATATTTCTATGGTATTCTTTTCCATGTTTCCTAGGACAAATTCACAAGGATTTACTTGTTTGAAACATGTCACTAATTTATAGTTCAGAGTAATTGTATTGGTTTTTAACCCACAGGCAGTATATGAGAGGTCCTGAGCAGAAAGGTGACAACATTTCCTATTTTTTAAAATTTATATTCTTGCCAAATTAGTGGTACAAAATATTACTTTGTAGTTTTAATTATAAATTTTCTGATATATAAGGCTGAGCAGATTTTCACATATTTATCGAACATTTATGTTATCTTACAGTGTGCTTGTTTATAACGTTTGCCCATTTCTCTATTAGGTTGTATTTTTTTTTTTTTTGATATTAACTTTTAGTATCTTTCAATTTTTATGTTGACTGATCTTTTGTTGATTAGATGTGAAGCAAATGTTTTCTTTGACTTGTAAATTGTGTTGTTTCCTTTGTTATGGTTGCTGACACTTACTTTTAAATTGTAAGCCCTGATCATATACGATTAGACTGCAAATAGCTGAATGAAAGTGTATTTTCCTTAAAATTCCTGAACGACTTTGACAGTTCAAAGGAGCACAAGTCTGCAGATTACTCAACAGTTTGACTTGCATGGATATGCAAGTCCCCACTTTGGAGCTACCAGTTGAGCTCCACAGAATGTGATAGACGCAAAGATCTGAACTTACAATATGTGTTCAGCGGAGATGCAGCAGAAGGGGGAAAAATCTTTAGATGGGTTTGGTGGTGACATGAAAATTATTCCAGTCAAAGACAGCAGGCAAAAAAGAAAAGGACAGAAGACATTAGAAGACTAAAACTACCTCCCAATTTCTAAAACTGTGAGGACAAATTTAATTATGACAAGGCTGAATTTCATGCAAAATGGATGAATGTTTCAAATAGAGTATGTATTTATCTAACAGTTACACTGATCCTGTTATTGTCCCAAGAGTACTAGAACAAGAAAATGATTACATATTATAATTACAAAATTGTAGATAAATTCAGCTGAAGCTTTTTACAATCCTTGGTGACAAATACACGGGACATATTTAGGTTTCTTTGTATCATGATAACAGCTTTGTCAGTTCTAGGTGCTTGTACTAGTTTTCAAATCATGGAATCACAATAAAATGATATACAGGTTTTGTTTGTTTTTTTAATTAACTCACATATGAATGTTGGGAGATAATTCTCTGTAATGATTCTGCGCATGTATCAATCAGCTTTTGTCCTGGACTAATTCCAAGTATGTTTTTATAGCAAGAAGCCTTAGAAAATAGAAATAGTGACTGCTTAAGTGCTGCAGACAGGTTTGTTCGCAGAGTTTAAAAGATGTAATGTCACCACTGGAACAGCCACTTTTAAAAAGTTGGGGTTTCCTAAGCTCAGGGTTCTTCAGCTGTGACAGTAGCCCACTGAGTGCAACACCCACCTGATCTCAGCCCTGTTTCAACTGCCAGGAACTTGGGGGGCAAAGGGGACTGATGCACTGTCTGCTGACTGGTGTGGAATAAAGTAATAATGTCCTTTGTCTGACCCAGAAGTCTCATGCCTTCTGCCAGGATCTATGAAAGTGTGGTAGTCTAATAACACGTAGTTTGCAAAAAGGGTTATAGCTCAGATGCTGGGCAGTTCTTGAAATATAAAATGAAGTTCCATTCAGTATTATTTTTTGGTAAGTTTACACTTCTGTCTATCACTACCGCTCATCCTTATGGAACCTTCTAATGGTTCCTCCAATGATAGAACGCCTTAGGAATTCTTGTGGAACTGGAGAAAAAAATTTCCTAAGTGTGAATATTTCTCATTCATCCTATACTGGTTCTCTTTCAAAATTGCTATTGTAATAAATCTTTAAAATCAAAGAGTGCAGTTTTCTGAGATAGCTGGTGTGGTGAAAAAGAGGTTCAACATTGTAAAATAATTCTGACCACTTAGAATTAAGTTTAAAAAGTGATGATTATTTATATATTCTTTGTATATAAGATGCTATATCTAGTATACAAATTTATAATCTACCAAGATAAATACTAAAATATATCAAGTTTAATTATGTGAAATGTGAGATTTCTAGTTCATATGCATGTGTACCCTAAACAGGAGCTAAGAAGATTCCAAGGAAACCTCTCTTACTTTTGCTTTAGTAAAACACACATAAAAAATTTTAACTATTGTAAGTAATCCAAGGTATATAATATGAAATGAAAGGGGGTTGATATTGGATATGAGTTATATTTTCATATTTAGTCTCTCAATGATTGGGTGTATATTCAAGATGTTATAAAAGTAATTTCCTATTAGATGGCATACAACAGTTCGTAAGATTCCTTCCAACTCTAAGACTCAATAATTTTATAACTTACAGATTTTTTTAAAAAGTCACACAATTATTCCTAAATATGTTTTTCCTAACAGTCTAATTGCAAAATTATATTTTACACATTACTAGATTAATTATGTTAATGGAATCATTTTGTATTTAATGTGATACAAGATTTTCAAGTTTCACTTCATCCCTGACATATGCTGAAAATCAAAGTATTATATACTAAAATTTAAAGGACAACTAGTATTGGTCTGAAAATGTATTCTCTATGTTTTAGTAACAGAAAACTTAGGCAATTATTTGTGAGAGAAAAATTAATAAATGCATAATCCAAAGTGTTAAAGCTATGAAGTTTCCCTATGAATAAAACAACAAAAATATTTGAGTTATGCTAAAATTCTATCTCAATAAATGGCAAAAAAGAAAAACTGTGACCTAAACTTGCTTTAATCTTTCATATCTTGTATATGTTTGTTACGGCGTTGGGCTAACATATCTATTTTATTCTAGAAAGAGAGATAGGTAGAGATAACAATAGAGGCAAAGAGAAGAAGAGGCAGAAAAAGAGAGACAGAGCGAGAGAAGGAAAAGAAAGTGAAAAGTAGTGGATTTTAGCAATGATGATAAAACATGTTTCAGGTGACAAAATGAGATGCATGCAAAAAGACAGGTAGGCTCTCTGTACCCTGAAAACGTTCAATTCAGAGTGACCTGTGGCCATAAATTAGCAGCTTAAATCTTCAGATCCTCATCTTGTGATTTCAAGATCAACAAGATGCAATCTTAAAAAACTGTTTGCATGGTGTGAGGACAAAGTGATGCCCTTGTTCTCCCAGACAGCTGAGTTTGATGCACAAGAGTCTGAGTACTTTGCTGTCTTTCTGTAGCCGTCTATGGCCGTTGTAAATAATTAAGTAGAAATTTGTTACCCTTTTGTCAAATGTGTTTCTGATGTTGCTCTTCCTAGCTTCCATTAAGAAATCCCTTGATTAAATTTTAAAGTCTTAAACAATTTGAGAGTCTGAGAGCATTGGATACAAACTACAATTTGAATGTTTTGCAGGGGAAAGTCATATTCTCTTTGGGAGTAGGGAAAATAATGTCAGGTAGTTAGTATGCAGCCTGTGATTCCTTTTCAAGACACGATATTACAGATTTGATTACCAACCCTGTAGCTGGTTCTTGTAGGTCATTTATTTTCCCAACTACATTTTTGAAGATATTCAGAATATATTGCTTAAAATATTTGGAAATATTTTAATTTTAGCAAACTATGCTTTATCTAGAAATTTACACTTTTAATCACTCAAACTCTTACATAATATGATTAAAAGAGAACGCTGAACAAATGCTTATTTACAAAAATTAACTTAAAACCCATAATTCCTTCTTATATTTTATAACAGTCTTAAGTAAACTTTAGGACAGGAAACAAAAAAAGAAAAGGAGCTAAATAGTGAAATATAATTTTCCAGATTTATGCTTTGGAAAATATGAGTAATTTTAATTTTTCATCGTATTCTTAAAATGCATGAATTAAAAACAGATTGGTATGAATAATTGACACTTGTTGTAGGGGTATACCATAACTATTATATATAGTTTAGAAACATAAAACAACCTTTAAATCTAGAACACATAATTCAAAAAACATAATATGGCATTAATTTTCTATTATCATTAACAAGAAGCATAACACACTGTGTATCATGAGGCTGATTTTCCATATTAGCATAATAAAATGCTTTCTGCTGATTTTTACTTCCTTTTATGTGGCTGAATGTTGTCTTTATTTCTGCTCTCTGTATATCATTTCCCCTTTTGCTTCAATAAAATGGATGAAAATGAAATATAGTCTTAGAGGAATTAGAACTTCTCTCCTTGGGGTCTTTATTTTTGTAATGATGCATTCCCTTCATAGTAATTCTACTTCAACTTTGACCACTGTAGTGTCATTACATTTATATGATATAAGTTTCTCTTTCATTTTGCAATAAGAGAACTAGAAACCTTATGATTCTTTATGTATTTAGGAATTCTCTCCAGTTTTCAGTTATGTTTTGCATATTATAAATTATGAATCTAAATAGAAAGTGATAAAAATTGAAGTTGTTCTGCTCTGATCGTACTGTCCTTCTCTCCACACCCACCCCACGCCCAACCGTTGCCTTCTATGCACTCGACAGATTTCCTGTTCATATTTTGTTATTTTTTTATGTTTCACCCCCTGCGAGGCCTTGACTGCTGAAACTTGACTGGTAAATTGCAGGAGTTATTGATCCAGAGATAGAAACTGGCATAGCTGGCCACCTCTCCTGCTCTCTCTCTTTAGGGGAAAAGCTTACCCTGGCTGACTCTGGCTGACTATAGAACTGCTCTTTAAACATTCTTGTTCTAAAAGAGAAAGAGGTGGATAGCCTCAGGTTTGTAACTGGAAATTTTTTTTAAATTAAAGTATAGCTAACATACAATATTATATTAATTCCAGGTGTGCAACATAGTGATTAAACATTTATATACCTTACGATGTGATCACCCTGGTCAGTCTAGTACCCATCTGTCACCGTTCAAAGTTATTACGATGTTATTGACTACAGTGCTGTACATTATAGCCCCATGACTTATTTATTTTATAACTGGAAGTTCCTACCTCTGACTCCCCTTCACCTTTGCCCCCATCCCCCACCCTCTCCCTTCTGGTAACCATCGGGTTTGCTCTCTACCTATGAGTCTCGGTTTCCTTTGGTTTGCTCATTTGTTTTACTTCTTCTTTTTTTTTTTTTTTTAAGATTTCACATAAAATTAAATGATATTTCTCTTCCTCTGTCTGAATTATTTCATTTAGCTGAATACTCTCTAGATCCAACCATGTTGTCACAAATGGCAAGATTTTATTCATATATATGTGTATATATATATATATATATATATATACACATACATATATATATGTGTGTGTGTAACATATATATGTATGATATATATATATATATATATGTATATATATATATATATATATATATATATCACATCTTCTTTATCCAGTGTCATCTATCAATGGACACCTAGGTTGCTTACATATATTTTACTCACATGATATTCTTTAAGTCAATTAACTGCAACCTGTTTTCTTATTTAACAATATAGAAATGATAATTTGTGCTCTGTAGAGTGGCTTTGCAGGCTGAGATGACATACAGTCATGCACTGCTTAATGACAGAGATATGTTCTGGGAAATGCAATGCATTGTTAGGCAATTTCATCGTGGGAACATCACGAGTGCATGTCACACAAATGCAGATGGTACAGCCTCTTACTGTAAGTGCAGGTGCTATACCTTTATGCCACTTTACCGCACAGTAGGTCTGTTTACACCCTCATCATCACAAACAGATGAGTGAATAACTATAGTGTAAGCCCTGAGAGTTGACTTCTCTTTTTGTAATGCAAATCCACGACATAAGCTTTCATTGAGGAGGCATTGACTTCCCATACACACTGCTAGCCACACTAGATGAAGAGCCAGGCCCATCCCCCTACTAAGGGTCCTTTGGGAGATCTTGTTCGATTTTCCTAACTGACCATTTGGGCTACTTGCTTTTTATCTCTTCTACACCAGGGTTTGTGAGTAATAAACTCTTGTTTTCTTCAAAGTTGCCTACTTTATTTTGCTGAAGGGTATGTTGCAATCTTAATAAGAACCAGGAGGGTTTGTCCAGTTGTAACATTGATTTAGAAAGGGGAGATATCCGCGAAGCTCAGCAGGACTCAGGTGAATGCCTGCAGGCATTTCTAGCTGCTAGCATTATTATCCCTAGCTTGAGACTGCCACAGAACAGTAATGCATTGTGGTACAACCTCATGATGGCTACGATGCCACTAGGTGATAGGAATTTTTCAACTCCATTATAATATTCTGGGACCATCATCATACATGCAGTCAATCATTGATCAAAACATCATTATATGGCATATAACTGTGTATACACACACACACAAACACACGCGCGCACACACACACACACACATACACGAAAGTTGTATGTAAGTTATCAATTAGGATTCTGATACATAGTAAGCTATCAATAAATGGTTAATGTCTTAGATTAGCTTATTAAAATCCTAGCCTTAGACCCTTGGATGAGAGTGGTGCTACAACTTTGACTTGGTTATTAAGTCAGCTCATGAAATGTAAAGGTTTTGGCAGGCAGGTGGTTCACTGCAGTGGTTTAAAATGTCAAAATCACTGGCATAGAGAAGAGCAAGGTTTCAAAAATATTGATGTATGTATCCCTCCTCCAAAGACTCTCATAAAATGGAACTGGATAGTGGCCCTGAGATTAAGAATTTTAAAAGCTCCCTGGATGATTCCCGTATGCAACCAATGTTGAGAATCACTAGTGTGTGCCATATGTCCCTGGTGTATATTTTTATTTAACGAGGACTTCCTCAGATACAAAGTCCTGCAGTGGTTCTCAAGGTAGAAGATATCATCTGCCTGGGTATATTTAGAAGTATTTATAGGAGGTTTTGTTTTTTAAAGTTTTGTGGTTTTTTTTTAAGGTAATTCAGTAACATTTATTTTACATGAAACAATTTTCAGAGAATACATTTAAAAAAACATCTAGATAATGATTTTATTGCTTTACAAAACATTGGGAGGCACAATTGAAGTATTCAAATAAATTGTGAGGGATAGAGGTGGGGAGCCTAAGATTGCTTGTTAACCAGGTTGTTCCTGAGTCACTTAAAGGCTCCGGGTAGAATGGTCTTTAACATGGGACAGTAGTACACTTCCTGTAGTAGAAATAAATCACTGTTTTTTATACAGACAGCCAGGGATGTAAACAATCTCCCTGGAAGGGAGAGTCATTGCTTGTAGTTCTCCCCAAAATACACTGAGATTCCAAAGGAATGTTTCTACCATTATTTTCTCCTCTATCTACTTCTTCCCACCCTTCCTTCTTTCTTTCTTTCCTTCCTTCCTTCCTCCCTCCTTCCCTCCCTGCCTCCCTCCCTCCCTCCCTCCCTCCCTTCCTTCCTTCTTTCCTTCCTTTCTTCCGATATTTTCCTATCTTTCCTTTAAATTAACCTTTCTTTTAGTTTTGTTTTATTTATCTGTGTGTTATTACAGAACTTAAAATAAGCATTTGAATTGGCTGATGCCTCATGGAGATAGGTTAGGATTATCATAGACAAAACTGGACAGGCAAGAGTTGTAATATCTAGAGCATAATGCGGATATTTTGTGCTTGCTGTCTTAAAACGATACCTTTAACAAAGCTGGGTTAGTAGGTATTAGCTCTGTTTAATCCTTGGCATCCTTGCCCTGAGATTTGAATAAAAAAAAAAAAAAAAAGCAAAAATTACACTAATGTAATCTGTACTCTTTTCCCATTGATCATACCATGTTCCAAGGCTGTTTGGTAGAAATCCATCTTTTCAGGCATGTGGTCAAAATTAAATTCTAATTCATATTTTTTTTCTGTCCTGATTGGATTTACAAGGATTTATTCTTACTTCTCTATCTCTATCACTGGGTTCTAAAAAATTCCAGGTAACTATAATCACAAAATGAAAAACAGCTGCAATTTCTTTTGTCATAGTTATTTAACTAGAATGAAATGACACCAATGTTAATGTCAAACCCTTGAGTTTTGACTCGGTCATGGTTCAATGTTTATCTGAACCTCCTTTTTGAAGAGTCTAATCGCAGAGGATATATAGAACTTGTATTAGAGCAAACCTTTGTTTTACACACAGGGAGATGGGGGTCATGCAGAGACACTGACTGGTAAAGTAGCACACTAATTACATTATTAAACTATTTCCTACCTTTGGATTTTGGCTTGCTTTATTTCTTTTAACTCTTACTTTTTAAAAGATCAGTTATCAACATGCAAAAAAGTGGATTTGGAAGGTGTGAGGAAGGGGCATTGAGTTAATAAGCAAATCAATGACAAGTAATGCACACTGAGATTTTTATAACTATGACTCCTTATATCTAGTATCCCTGGATATAAACAATGGCGATCCAGATTTTCCTAGCAAAAAACAAATCAGGATATGAAGCAGTTCAATTACACTGCAGTGGTCAGACATCTACACCATCACAAGATGTGGAGTACAGCATAGAGAACAGAGTCAATGGAATTATAACAGCTACATACAATGTCAGAGGGGTAGTAGATTGGGGGTGGGGGGGTATCACTTTGTGAGGGGTGTAAATGTCTAACTATTACATTGTTTTGTACACCTGAAACTAATATATAAAACAATTAAATTAATTTTGGTTATAATTTGTATTAATTTGATTATTTTAATGTTATAATGAAGAAATAAATAACACTGAAAGAACGAGGAATTGTAGATGACAATTTTATAAGAATTAAGATAATTCAATGCTTCTGTTCGTCCTTTGATTTCTCTTAAGTAATTTATATCATAATATATTGTTCCAAGTGCAAGAAACATGCATTTCCTAGAACACTGTTATTGAAGAGAACTTTTTGATCTTGTCAATTCATTTTTAATGAATAGCCTTGAGTTGATTTGCTGTTTCTGCAATGGAACATCACTCAAAGTGCCCTAGCACATAAAAGTGTAGTGTAATAATCTTGGTGCATTCTCTTCTTGAATTTATAATTGTTAATTTAAGTATTATATTAGATAAAATATAAAGGTCTTCTGGCAGGGGGATGATTTTACCAAAATCATTCTATATAAAGACTAGATTAGCTTTTTTAATACAAGGTAGAAGGCATTGTAATATACTTGAGAACTTATTTTAGAGATACATAGCCAATTATGTAGAACCTATTTTTATAACTCTATGGGCTTTAATAACTCTATAAATATTTAAATATGCCCACCTGTTCACCTGCCCAGCGTGCATGCTACCCTTTCTGCCATAAGCATCTGCCTTTACCAGTAGCTTACACATTTATGCTGTTTAAGCGATATCTCTTAACCATGATACAAGTAGATGAAAATCTCACATGAGATTTTCTGGGAGATAAGGAAACAATGCATATCCTACTGGAGTTTGTGAGCATATTAATTGTTAAGTAATTATGTCTTGTACTATATTTTTTTACATATTTAGTATTGTGACAAAATATCTTCTTTCTGGCTATAGATAAGTTTTAAAAGACCTATAGATCTATTAATATTATTCAATTGAAATAAATAAATGTAACATGAAATTGTACCAAATATAGTACTTTATCTATCCCAGGTACCCCTTATAATATTGAAAATAAGACCAATCACAACTCTATTGAGGATATTGCAGACAATATATTGTAGTCATAATGTATACGTATCTTATCAGGCAGGCATTTTGTAGTACGGTTTCATTCTATGTGGAGAGGGCAGATATCATTTTAATGATCTAAGAAAATATTTACCTTTTTTATTAATCTCCATCAGCTGTTGGGTTAAATTAACTTATTATTGCGGCTTGCTAATGATGTATTTTAATGTTTATACATTTTTTAGAAGTAGTATATACCTAAAAAGGCTCATAAGACATAGATATGCACTTATATTAATAAGTATGCAGCATATCTTAATATAAATATCATTATGGTACTTTTATCTGGTAAGTACTATTAACCTGTATATCAGGGATGAAAATTTTAACTCTTTTAGTGGAGGTTAATCAGGAATGTGCGTGTATATGTGTGTATATATATATATATATATATATATATATATATATATATATTATCCTAAGAGGGACTCAGAAATTGATATTTCTAAAAAAGGACAATTTTGAAGGGGTTCTAAAAATTAACATTTTTGAAAGACAACAAAAATCTTAGAGTACTAGTGAGTATAATAAACCATGGAGAGAATAAGTGAACGTAGAATAAGTTCCATAGATGTTTCATTATGGTTGCCAATGGGATCATCACTGAGAAGGGTTTGCAGGGGCCTCAGATACAAATTGGGTGGGACACAGAGCAACCACAAAGGGAAAGATATAGGTTAGAAACCACTTTCTTGGGAGCACTTAGCATCATAAGCTTGAAGCACTATTTACATTCGTAACCCCATTTGTAACCCAAATACACCGAGTTTTAATTGGACATCCTCCTTTTTCCCATTATATAATATTAACATTTGATTATGTCCAATGGAGAAAAATATGACTCCAAAGGTATTGCAAATATTCAGCTAAAGATTTTGGATAAATGAAAATTCGGATCACCTCCTATATAACACAACAGTCTCCTCTTTAAATTCTCCCCCATCACTAAATCTCCATCTTAATAGTTAAGATAATTTTAGGGAATTTTTAGAAAGTTTTCATCAATTTGCTCTCAATCATCAATGCTTGAAATTTCTTATTTGACCACACACTAGCCAGCAATGAAGTAGTCTGATCAATTTGATAGGCAAAAATTCTAGTTCTTTCTTTATCTAATTTGATTTTTTTTTTTTTTTTGGTTATTGGTAATTTGGAACATTTTAATGTACTTTTAATTTTATCATTTTATCTTCTATGAATTTTCTTCTCAGCTTTTTGCCTGTTTTTCTACTGGAATGATTTCTCCCCATTCACTTATAATGAATTTTTATACCATAATGGTTTTAGCCACGTTTTAGTTGTTCCTAATGTTTTTCCTGGATTGATGATTGCTTTTTAACGTATGTATTTTTAAGTGCATATCTCCCTTAATTTTGTTTAGTTACATTTATATTTTCCTGTGAAATACGTGCACTTTTATGTTTAGAAGACAGCTTTCTAAGTAGAGACCATATAAATAGCCAATGCCATTTGTTCTTTGTTTCTTGATGAAATCATCTTCTACACAGCCTTTTAAAAATATCATTCTTGCTCTCTGTTGTACTATCAAATTTGGGTTTTAATCTTAATTCTCTTACACTTTTCTAAGATATTTCAAGATTTTTTTCCCCTCCTCATCCTGCTCCTAAACTTTCTGCTGCTATACCTTCGGTACTATCTGTCACCTATCCTTCTTATCTAATCTTTACTGAATGAATGATTACATCTACAACTATGCACTCATTTATTACTTATAGAAACAAATCCTCAACTATGTATTTTCTACCCAGATATCTATTCTATGTCTCAAAACTGTATCTTTTATTGCTTGACATGCACCTACTTTAGAAGTTCCTAATCAAATCATCATGTCCATAGTTTCAATCCCTCCTCCTTCCTTGATCACATACTAACTCTCTTTTATTTTTGTTTTAATTGATATGTACAAACCCCTCTATAACCAATTCTTTTCTTACATGCCCAGCCTCAATTCTTGTATTAGATTGAAAATATTTATAACTTCTTAATCATGCAAGACTATTTCATTATTTCCTTTCTTCGGGCTGTAGTCTTCTTTCTACCTGGGATTCTTTTATACTCGTGAAACCCCCTTCAAGCCCACTTTAGGCTGAGAGAAGTCTCATTTGTGCTCCTATCAGACAATGCCCATGTTCTTCCTTTCTTAGTATTTGTCAAATGTTACTGATTTTTATTTTAGATCAAGTCTCTAATACCTAGCACAAGGAAAGTTTCTTTAAAAAAGGAATTATCTCATTTTTCTTAATTTCCCAGTGCCCAACCATGTGATAGGCACTGAGGGGTAGATGCAATAAACAAGCAATTTGTTGAATTAAATAGAATTGAAAATGTACAGAATCCTATTAACACAATTACCATACTTCTCCAGTATGTCTAAAAATCCGGAGCCAAAATTAAATAAAAGAGATAATGGGCTTACTCAGATCCAACTATTATTAAACATGCATAAGAGATGCTCAGAGGGTGTGTCTGTTAGTTTGAATACATTATGGATTTGGGTTGTATAGGGTAGAAAATTACTTTAGAATTATATTGAAAATTTGTGAGAGTGTCTGGGGAGTGGGAAATAACTGAACATTAGAATGAAGACCAACAATAAAGAACTTTAGGAGTTAACGAGAAGTTATATGGAGAGAGGAAAAAAAAATCTGAATTTCTCATCTAATCAGAATGTGAAATCTTGGAAATTTCAAGTGATAATCGTTCACTTATAACCATTTATCCAAATGAGATAGCATTACAAAAATTAAAAGTAATGCTCTTTAAGTACCACTTGTTAAATTTCATATGTTTAATTAGCCATTTTGTAGCAAATTGAACTTTAAACTTGTTACCTTTGCAACAAAATTTGAACTGTAAGAAGTATTTTCCTATTTTTCCAGTTGTACTCCTAATAACAGACTTTCCTAGGCATCCTTGCATGACAACTCCTTGGAAATGTCTGAATGGATTTTTCTGTAATACATGTTGACCTCTCAACAATGACAAAATCCTAGAGTAGACTTTAAGGGCATGAAGAGAGTGATCTTGATAAGTTACTTGTACCTTCCTCTTTGATACAGCAGTTCAAATCCTATGTGAGGTAATAGAATACTTTTATTATTGAATGGAGAATAGAGAGAAGATATTTGCTAGAGCAGAAAGGAAGAAGGTTTGGCCTAAAAAGAGTGATATATGAAGACACGGACATATTTTAAAATTGAAAAAAAAAATGTGCTGATAGGTATTCAGTTTATTTATAGAAAGGACATTGTGAAAATCATGTCCCATAATTTTTGTCTTACCAGAAAATAAATAGGCAAAGACAACTGCTGAGTGAGACAAGCAGGGATAATATTGAAAACAGGAGAATTTCTGGAAACGTAGAAAGAGCCGCTATAAAGAAGCCTGAAAGGAGCCCCCAAATAATGAAAGAAAATGGTTGATTAGGAAAAATAAGGGATCAATTATGGTTGGACAGCAAAGGTTATAGTGACTCATTCAGCAGAGTGTTATGGTTTCATCCAACAGTGGTTACAAACCCAGAAACAAATTGGGGGAATGAGATTAAAATGTTGACCAAAAGCTGCAAATAGTCTGACAAGTAGCAAAGAAAGTCAAATTACTTACTATAGGTCAAGAGGAGTTATAGGTTAATTGAAGAGTTATTTTTGTTCCATTGAGATTTACTCTAGAGGAAATCTAGGTGAAACAGAATATGTATTGTTACCTAGCTACAACTGGAGTTAATGCCTATTCATTCTTAACTGTATTCTTGCCCTAACAATTTACGCATTGCAGGACTAGGGAAATATATTGTATGGGTAAATTGTATACATAGGATTCATAGGTATGATTTAAGCAAGTGTAGGTAGGAAAAGTCAATTCAGAGTCATGTTAGGAAATTATTAAAAATGGGGCTGAATTGATGCACAGAAGTTGATGTGTAATTGTCCAGAAGTCTTCAACTCTACAGGGTACATTTAGAAGTGGAGCCTTTACAGCAAACTTTTGATATCATTTGATTTAATTTTTCCCCCCAGCTGTGCTTAGTCCTTACAACAACAGAAAAATCTATGCATAAAACTGACCCGGTCAAGCACTGGGAATGTATGGGTCCCTCTGATTTAGGTCTTTTGGAGAAGTAATTTCTAGAGAAGTAAATTAGAACAGTATATGAAGTTACCCACTATTAACATGGAAATAATGGAATAATAGTATCCCATACTAACTGATAGTATCTTTCGGAATGTCTACATATTTCCTCAGTGTGGCTTTCTTTACCACAGAAAATAGACAAAGGAAAATTCTATTTAGTGACCTCTTGTGTGATCTAAGCAAACAATAGAAATTACATTTATTTAGCAGTAGAGTATATGTATGTTTCCAGAGTCTTCTGACTGTTCGACTCACTAACTGTGTATTTGGTCACATTCCAACTGTGTATCTAATTTACAACTTTTCTACACCATATGGACTTGAAGACCTAGAATAAAAAGATTTTCATTTATGGTCTATGCAATGAAAATGCAAGTCTTCTGAGTATATTTTAAGGGCTATTATTGTTAGCTGCTTTTTAGAGTTACTATCTTCTGAAATGCTTACGTATGTATAACAATTTAATTCTACATATTTCTCCTCAAATTGCTTGTGTGAACACAATTGTACACAGTTTAATAAAATGGATACTTACCACTTGGGAAGTACATTCAAATATATTAAGTAATCATTATGAATCCTGCAGGACATTTGTATAATAAAGCAGACAATAGAACTTTGGGGCACTGAAATAATGCTTTTAGTTTTCCCAAAACATGTAATCTGAGGGGGGGGAAAAAAAACATTGAAAATAAAATTGTATCATCCCATTAAATTAAATCAATTTAAAATAAAGACTAAGATAACTTGTAAACTAATGATGCATAGCAATTCTTGGTCTTTTTGTTTTGTTTGTTTTATTCTTCCTTCCTTCCTTTCTTTTGAATCAAGAACATTTACTTTCTTTTAAATATAATTGAACTGAATCTGTCTCAGGGCATAGTTTAAGGATGAAAAAAGAGCTTGATTTTTTTTTTTTTTCTTTTCCTTTTTTTTTTTTTTTCTTAATCTCAGCAATAGTGAGCACTATGCAGACACGTAGAAGGGCTAATGATGATGATTTCATTTTTAAAGTGAACAACTCTTGCCATGTTATTGAAACCATTTTAAGGTTGATTGTATTTCATTTTTATTCTCTCATTAAGTTTGAAGAGAAGTACTTCGTGGGGCAACCCCTTATTATATGCTCAATACGTTTCTGGTTACCAGGATGACAGATTATGGTCATCTTCCACTGCCATAGAAACAAGGCTACAACAAACGTAAATTGCTTATAATTTTCTCATTCTCATAATTTGCATTCACACTTCTATGAACAGAAATGTATAAAGGCAAGTGTGGCCTACACTGCTTTATAGAGACACGAGTATTAAGCCATAAATCACTATGATTTTAAATGTAAATTCATTTTAAAATGAAAAAAATAATAATTTTCTAAAATATGGAGGTTTTTCAGAATATTTCTGTATATTAAAGGAAGTTAAATCTGATATATAAACTTTAAACTAATTAACATTTTTCTAACATTAAAGTTCTGCATCCCACATTACACTTTCTATTTTCTTAATATTCTTGATCTTCTCAAAAAAATTAAATAACATTTTATATGGAATTCAATCTGCAATATATGAAATAGTCTCTGGTACAGTGCCAGCTCCCAGAGAACTGTAAACCCACTCTATTTTGTTCTATAATCTTCCAATAATTGTAAAATTTGAACAAAAATGTGAAGTTTTCATTTATATTACTAATGGATTAATTCATAGATTTATTCCAAAAATTGTACATGAACCACCCTACTGTGTGCTTTGTGCTTTTGGATTTGCAAAACAAACTACAGAACATGTGAAGTAATTTGTATAAGAAGTACATGATTTAAGTTAAAGAATAGGGTTAGAACTTAATAATAATTAATAGAATATGAACTTCAGCAAGTCATTTTATCACTTTGAGTCTCAATTATTCATTGCTAAAAATGGGGATTCCAATAACCCTGTTTATCAATCTCATGTGTCTAAAAATTAAATGAGATAATGAAAGTGAAATTATCTTGTAACTGATAAAATTTTGCAAACATTAATATTGTAACTTTCAAGAAGATCATAATATATTAGGGCAGGTTAGACAAATATATACATTATCACAATAAAATTAATTTATACGGCATTGATTTTGTGATATTGAGATTTATAATAAGAAATACATATTTGGTCCTCATCTTCACTTCTAGCACAGTGCTTCTTAAACCTTTGAAAGTCCCTAATTTTTGAGAGAGATAAAAGTGTCTCTTGTTATGTTAATGAGGTAACTTTTGGACCACAACTAATGTTGAAGGCTGACTGGCAAGAGAAACAACAATGGGATTACATGGTTAGAAACTTTCAGGCCTACTCCCTGCCCTCAGGGGAGGGCTGAGATGCTGAAATCATTCTTAAGTGGCCTATGATTTAATCAATGGTGCCTATGCAATGAAATCTCCATAAAAACCCAGAAGGGTGGCATTGGGAGAGCTTCTGAGTTGGTGAACATGTGGAGATTTAGGAAGAGTGGCACACTTGGAGAGGGCATGGAAGCTCCAAGCCCCTTCCCCATACATCACCCTATGCATCTCTTTCATCTGTCTGTTCCTGAATTATACACTTTTCTAATAAACTGGTAATCTAATAAATAAAATGTTGTCTGAGCTCTATGAGGCATGTTAGCAAATGAATGGAACCCAAGGAGGGGGTCCTGAAAACCTCTAATCTGTAACTGCTTTGTCAGGCACACACATAACTACCTAGTCTTGGGACTGGCATCTGAAGCAGGAGTCAGTCTTGTGGGACTGAGCCCTTAAACTGTGGGATCTGATGCTATCTCTGGGTAGATAGTGTCAGAAGTGAGTTAATTGTAGGACACCCAGGTGGTGTCTGAAAATTGCTTGGTGGTGTGGGGAACCCCCTACCCATGTTGGAATTGGGTGTTCAGTCACTTCATGTGTATTATCTAAAAATCTAAAACTTTTCTTTTAAAAAATCTTAGATATTGACAATTAGCTAAGAAATTCATATTATATGCTGAACACTAGGCTCTGGTGAAACGACAGTAAATAAAGTATATCCAGCCCTCTAGGAGTTTACAATCCTGTACTAGGAAGAAAACTGTATAAATTAATTTTAAAGTATATATGCTATACATACATGCATGAATATACATATATATATATATATATATATATATATATATATATATATGTACATGTGTATAGATAGATAGATAGATAGATAGATAGATAGATAGATAGATAGATAGATAGATAGATAGACAGACTGTAAATATCCCGGTAATGTAAGGAATCAGACTAAAAGCAACAAAACCCAACTACTGTGGCAAATCAGACAAAGGAAGGCTAAACTCCTCATAAGTGATCAAGGAGAATATCCCAATGGAAATGCCTAGAAGATCGCCAGATAAGAAACAGCATGAATGTAATCAGGCAGAAAAGCAGGTGGAGCCCTTGACATATCTGACATCCAGTGTTAGCTGGGAACAAATGAAGAAAAAGGTTTTTCCTCCAAAGCTTTCATAAACCAATTTAAACAATGTACAATTTATTCTGAGGGCTATGGTACCCTTTAAACTGATTTAAACAAGGAAGGAACAAGATGAGATTAATGCTTTTGAATGATCATTTTTGAATGAGCAGAAATTAGACTAAATAATCCATGATTGGAGACAGGGTAAATAATCGTCAGTCTGCTGAGGTAATCTGGGTGAAACTTCATGATAGGCATGGAGAGAATTGGAGAGATTTGAGAGAAATTAAGGGAGCAGAAGAAACATGCTTAAATGTTTAATTGCTGGCTGGGACAAATACATAAACGGTGCCATAAAATTAAATCTATGGTTACAAACTACAGTGATGCAGTGGAAGGTAGATGGTGCTACAACAATAAAAGACTCTTACCCAGGTTTGAGTAAAAGATCTGCCTTGAAGAAGTGATGGGTGAGTGAGCTAAAATTTAAATTAAAAATAAGAGTTAAGTAGATCAAAGGGGAGGAGGAAGCATGGTTAGAAGAACAGTAATTGTCAAGTCTTGCAAGGACTGAGAAAAGTAATGCCCATCAAAAGAACTGAAAGCAGACCGGTGATACCTGGAGTCCAGAGAGCAATCAGCAAAGTTTTTGGAGAGGAAGGCAGGGGCAGAAAGCAAACAGAACCATATAGCACTTTGCAGGCCATGTTAGGAATTTGGGGCTTTCTTTTTAGAACAATAGCATTTAAAGTGAGAGGGTGTATGTGTGTGTGTGTGTGTGTGTGTGTGTGTGTGTGTGTGTGTGTGTGTAGGCATGTCCAGGTTGCATTTATAATAAAAATATTATTCTGGTTTCTGTTTATAAAATAAATTAAAGGAGACCACAAAGGATATGGGGAAAATAGGAAGGAAGTTCTTAATATTCCAAGATGAGAGTTTGGGCTAATAATACTAGAGATGATTGTGATAGAAAACTTTGGTGGTATGTATGAGATAAATTACAGAATTTCAGAATTCAATATTTGTGAGAGCTTCTCATTGGCTATAAACACTATTACTACTTAGAAGAAAAATACATTGTAAATGTTTTTGCAGTTTGTGATTTTTCTTTTGATTTAGGAAAACCAACGTTGATGAAATAAAGAAAATGGAAATAAACTGAGAAGAAACAATCAGACCTGAGAAGAAAAAGAGACAGAAGACAACATTCTCATAGGAGCGAAAGGAAGAGAATATTAAATACAAAATCATGCTTGAAGATTCCAGGAAGGTAGGTGCTGAAGACTATTGCATGACTTAGTAAGAACTAAAAGGATCTTCATGACCAGTGAGTGGAGAGAAACTGAAGATGCACTGAGAAAGATCTCTGAAAGATGTGACCCAGCAGTTACACTGGAAGATTCAGAAAAAAGTTACAAGGTGGTGACACCTTCTCTTTATTTTGTCTATGAAATGGAGGTCTATGGACATTTTCAAGAGATTCCCTACACTTTGAAAAAGTAGCAGTAAATGATGGAATCGAAATTGACTTGGGGACCAAAGAATTAGTTCCCAAGGCTGTCAATAGCTCTTGTAAATAGCCTCACTTCTGGTGATATGGACACTGTGGACTCTCTAGAAAGTCAACTTTTCCGAGGTGTAAAGATAGGTTCACATCTAAACAACTTTCAAACAGAAGAAGAGTCTTTGGACTGTGGTGTGTTTTTTTTTTTTTAAGTATTTCTATGGTATTTTTATCCAAATTTGACACTGAGACATGAGAGAAGTTTATCTAGATGTGCTTCTAGTTGGACTGGGATTAGAGGAGACACGTATTCAGGCAATGGTATAATAGATTTGGCATATATTTAAATTGATAATTATTAACTAGATGCTACCATATTTCCCCGAAAATAAGACCTGACCAGAAAATAAGCCCTAGCATGATTTTTCAGGATGCTTGTGATGTAAGCCCTATTCCCAAAATAAGCCCCAGCTAATATCGTCAGCCAGACAGATGCATTTAGGACGTCCACTGCAACACAAGACAAACGTATTGAATTATAAAATAATAATACTAATAATTAAATGCAAATAAATAATATTATTGACATCAATACTTAAAATAAATGATAATATAAATTATAATTAAGTATTTAAAAACACCCAAGCGGGTGCCTTTGCAAAGAGGCAGCAGTAAACACCTGTGTAAACAGATGAACTTGAGACTTATTGCCGAATGACCAATCGGAGTACAGACACAACACACAAATAATGTGTGCACTTGATAACAACGGATGTGGCTGTGTCTAATATGAATCTTCATAATTCAATGCATCATGTGTTGTAACGGACATACTTAAGGCACCCATGTGCAATAAAGAAACATTTTCTGAATTTTGGTGCCTGCAATTTTTCGTTGCTTTTGTGTGGACCATCATTCTTAACTGTAATCATTTTTGTTGCCATTCTTTTCTCATAAATCTTCAATTAACACTTGATTTAATGGTAGATTTAAAGGGAATAATAGTTTGACCGCCAAACAAGACAAGTGCGAAAAGAAAAAGATATTCCATTGAGTTCAAGAAAGGAATCGTGGAGGTCTTCCGGGGCAAGAATCATATGGCTTTCTGCAAAGAGAAGAAGTTGGATCTCCGAATGGTCAAAAATGGCGAGCAGAATATGATAACCTCAGTCAATAGGTGGACAAGGAAAATGCTAAGAAGCGTGAGTGTGGACCAAGTCGGCAACCATTATTTCCTGAGCTGAAAAACATCATCTGTGAATGGATTGCTGACAGGAGAGCAAAGGCTTTGGTTGTGTGCAGGGCTGATATTCAAGCATTTGCCTTTGCAATGGCACCACAGTTAGAAATATCCCCAGAAGAATTCAAAGCATCACAACACTGGCTTCCTTTGGCAATATGAACTGTCTCTAAGATTGACGACACTGTTCAACCTGGAAGATACTGAAGTTACTAAACGTGCACTTGCATTCAAGTCCTTTTCTTGATGGCATCAACTTTTCTAAACACCAATTCTCCAAAATGATTGCTATGGATGGAACTGCAGTGTTTATGAGCCAAGGATCTCAAATGGTAATTGATCAGAAGGGTGCCTCAACAAACTACATTCCCTCCACTGGTTACGAAAGTGCAAGTGTTACCTGTATTCTGGTAATTCGTCTGGATGGAAAGAAAGCCCCACCTCTAATCATCACTAAGAGCAAGAAAGATAAGGTTGAATGTGTTTCAGGCATTTGTGTTCTTGAAACCAAAAATACCTGGTACACACAAGCTGTTACAAGGAAGTGGGTCGATTTGACGTTGCCACTTGTTTTGCGAGGTGGCAAAGACATCTGCTAGTCTAGGATTCAGCCAGCACTCACCACGCTAAAGACATGAGGTACTTCTTTGCAGAGAGAAGAATAAATCAAATAATGACTACCGCAGGAATTATTGCCTATCTCCAGTCTCTTGATATTGCAATAAACAAGTCATTCAAAGACCATTTGCGCATGGAAATCAATTACTACATTGAAAATAGAATGGTGAGAAATCAGCACGGAAACTTTGTGAAGCCTAGCCTGCAAGAGGTCAGGACATGGTGAAGAATTCATGGGATAAAATCATTGAGAGCTGTGTCGCCAATGCACTACGAGCAGGCTACATGGACAAGAAGTGCTCATTTAAGGAGAGCTCTATTGCTGGACATGAGAGATTGGAGCCAATGGTTCTACAGGAAATGGAGTTGCAAGAAATTCAAGCTGAAATTCAGGGTTTGGAGAGTTATGAAATGTTCCAGAAGAAGGTGACATGACTGTATTTGAATAAATTAGATTTTTGTACATGAATAAATGAATAAATATAGATTGTTGTACATGAATAAATGTAGATTGCTTTACATGAAAAAATAAGACATCCCTGAAAATAAGACCTAATGCATCTTTAGGAGCAAAAATTAATATAAGACCCAGTCTTACTTTGGGGGAAATACAGTATGTGTACAGAGGTGCTGTAAGTATTTATATTCAAATATGAGATATATTTGCCTCTCCCAGAAATGTACGCATTAGTTAAGAGAAAGGCACATGAATACGAAAATATTATGTTAGCATGTGATTGCAAACAAATGGTACAGACAACTGAAAAATGATGCTAAATAATTTTAACATTGTAATAGTCACAATGAACTAAACAAATCCACTTAAATAAAAAGCCTTTTTAAGGTTTTTCCTTTTAGTTTTCCATTTTTCTTGTGTCTTTCAATGTCAATTTCACTTATGTTTCTGTCACGTTGAGGGTCTACTTATTTTGCTTTAGAGTACACTTATAAAGTAAGTATGATTTCATAGAATTGGACAAATGTCATTACCACAAAAACAGGCCAAAGATCAGAAGTAAGTAGGCTCCTGTTCAGAGTGAAAACTGATACCATACTGTCTGATGCGAAATTTTAAGAGACGCGTTTAGAAATTGTAAGATTAAATTAAGGAAAGTTTATAAACATTTCATTTAAGAAATTATTGTGGGGTGTGATGTTATTTTCCTGGGTGATATTTAAGTATCCCATACATGCTTATTACAGTTTTCTTCTTGTAGCTCTGATGAGAAAATCTGTTAAAAATTAACTGTTTCCATTTGTTATGGTATTAATGGTGACAAGTTCCAGACACTGTGATAGTGTCTGATAGGTAGAAAGACACGCATCTGCTTTTGATAGAGTTAACAGGGCAAGACACCTAATAGAGATGCCTAAACTGGAATGGTAAGTTTATGTATTTCCTTTGACAATAAATTACTATATTTTATCTCTCAGATAGAGCATAAACATTTTGTTTCAATTTTTTCTCTAAGTCATTGGATTTATATTATTATATCCAGAAGTTACATGCCATGGAAGATACTGTTTCACTACATTTTAAAAATGTGTAATTCTATTTGTGGATACTGTATAGACCATTAACTCAAATCCTGCTTTATCCATGCACTCATGAGGCATGTTGATATATTTAAACAAACAAACAAACAAACATGTTTCTGAATAAACAATTCTATATGCAGAAATACATTATTTACGTCTAAATAAATTGTTGCCTCTAAACCCTTAACTGAAAGTGCTAAAACACCTCTTATAATGATTGTAATGGGTCTTAAACCCAGTGGCCTGAGGGTAACAATAGGTCAAGCAAGGGACAGAGAACATCAAAAAAGACAGGAATTTGTGAGTTAACCACTGGCTCTTCTACTAGGGAGCTAGTTGCTGGAACTGGCACCTGCTCATGTTTTTCCAACTTGATCAATTGGATGAATCCTGTGATACCTCATAACTTCATTTTTTTTTTCCTATTTTTACATGGCTTCCTGGCTCGTATATTGCCAATATGTCTGTCCCTGATGGATGTCTTCAGGTATATTAGAAACTAACACCACCTGACCGATACTGCTGTCAGGCGAACGATTCCACCCAAAATATACCGCAGAGTCTATCTGTCTTCCTGTCACCCCTCAAACATTTTCCCTTTATTGAGTTCTTGTACTAAAGCCACAGTGTGGAACTGCCTCTTGTCTACAGAAAACACTGATGCAGCTTTCATTTGTCTTGTTCTTTATAATAACCCTCCTTTCACTCAGATTCTGGAATTTGATTAAGTGGAGTTAGGTCAAGAAATAATCTGAAGCTATCAAATCAAAATGCACACGGTGGTCCTTCATCGATCTGCACCTAACCTGAGGTGTTCTTGGTCAAGGCGCTGGGTGTGGGACCAAAAAGCCACCTCACTTTCCCTTTCTGTCTAACTAAAGTGTACTTTAGGCAAATCAACAAGAGATGGCAGACTGGTAGTCTGCTGCACAAATCCTTTTATTGTTACCTGGCAATGGGAACATGACCTATGACCTGACTTGACAATCTTATTTTTCCAGATGACTATATTTTCAGAAAATACTATAGGTATTATCTGATGGGAATGAGTGGGGTGGGTTTACCTGATTTGTCTGATAAACACAAATGCGGATTGAGTTATTTCTGTTTTTATATATCTCCTCAGTAATTTTCAAAGGGAAAAAAAATAAACTTTGGATATAGTTTTATAAAACACAAAAGAATTAGCTAAAGGCACTAAACACACACTCTAGAAAAAATATTTACATTCATAATAGTAAATTTTGGCAGAATTTGTAAGTCACATAAGATTAAATGTATTAGGTTTAATATTAATTATCATTTTGTCCCCTAACTACAGTATTGATTAAGTCTCTATTCAGGACTAGCATTTCCACCCTGAATGTATTAGAGAATTCTAGAATCTTTTTTTTTTTTTTTTATTCCTAGTCCTCTGGCTTTTGATAAGGTTGACAGTTTCCGCTATCAGAATGCACCATAAATTTAAGAGTATAATCAGTTAGCAATAATTGTACAATGTAATATTTTTTTCTTAATTATAGACTATATTAACTATTTCCATTTCTCTTTTTTTTTCAGTCTATTCAAAATTACAATTGCAAAAAATACACAACGTGGGAACTACAAAGCAAATAGCACTTGAGAGAAACGTGTTATGTCACTCTAATATATAAATAAACTAAGTTTTAGACAGCTATTATGGGAGGAGTTTTTATAAAACTCCATGTATTTCAGAGGGTATGATCCCTATAGTATGTGACATTATTCAAAATGTGTTTCTCCTGGAGCTCTTTCCTATCTCATACTGTACCCATTGAAAGTGAACAGCTTGTCCCTAAGGCATTTGAACTTAGAATAGTCAGATGCACAAGCACATTTTATGCTCATGCAGTTAGAGGTTAGTGAAAATAAAGATGTGATGAAATTGTGCTGGAATTTCAACCTTTTGAATTTCCATCCTAGCATTGCTTCGGTTTTACAAGGAAGATATTTGGAAGAGATTTATAAATTATTTCTATAGAGATTCAGCCACAATCTCCTATACTTCGTCACTAACAATGAAAAGCCACAGTGGGCTTGTGTGACCGTAAGTTTTCATTTACAGTCCTGATTCAAAGCACCCTTTGGTCCTTGTACTCTAGGCCAGCTTATCCATATACTTGAATAGGAAATAAACAAACAAACACATAAATAAACAAACAAAACATTTTTTCCACTAACCACCAACTGCAATTGAACATTTTCTTCACATATGAATGTAGGCAAAAATCCACAGTAGTATCAGCTAATCTATTGACGTATATGTGTAGAAATTATGCTTTTTTTCCCCCCCGTTATGTAGTTGTTGCAGATATCCTGAAATATCTCCTACCACCCCTTTGAGGTTATTGTTGATAACAGACTAGCCACTATATTTTATTTAATGTGTCGAAAAAGCAGATATAGTATTATATAACAGTTTTTAAATGTTTTGGTAACTGTATTTTGATATAATTGGTTTCCATTTTAATCCTATGTATTTCATTTTATGGATTTAAATGGAAAATTCTAGGCTCCACCAGTCTGTTAAAGGGGTTTATGACACAACGAAGTTGGAAAACTCTTGCCCTTCCCCCACATCCTAATCTTGGTCCTCATGGCCTTGCTATTGCCAAGGATGAAAGACAAGGAAAGATGCATCTAAGAAAGGATTAGCAAGTGAAGGGAAATATTTATCTCATGACTTCAAAGCAACCAGTAGCCAAGAATCCCTGGAGATGTCCAGATGTCCAAAATAAGAGGGGTCTCGGCTATACCTTGGAACATGAGTTGTATGAAAGAATAAATCCAAAAAGATGTAAAGATCAAGAAAAATCTCAGGATACAAATTGAAAGAGGGTTTCAAAAAGGCGTTCTTAACTAAGAATTTGAACAGAAGATTGCAATATTATTTCACGTCACAAAAAACATCCTTCCCTAATGCCTTGAAGTCAGCATTGTCAAAGCAAACACTGAATTGGCCAAAGTTATTAAACAGGTGAGGACGACATT
The DNA here is from genome assembly GCF_057876585.1 of Rhinolophus sinicus. Taxonomy (NCBI): domain Eukaryota; kingdom Metazoa; phylum Chordata; class Mammalia; order Chiroptera; family Rhinolophidae; genus Rhinolophus; species Rhinolophus sinicus. The sequence goes on along the minus strand of NC_142516.1, from coordinate 172,696,727 downwards.
ATTCAGGCTATTGTAATAAGGGAGAGTGACGGAAAACTCCATTGAAGTTAAAGTTAGGGAAGTTTTTAAGAACTCAGGTTTTCAAGAGCTGAGGATGATTCTTAGGCAACTGATATTTGTTAATTGGCCTTATCAAAAGGAAAAGTAAACTTTCTCTATCTTTATGACAGGAGGTAGTTTTACAACCCAGAGCAAGGCTGCCTGCTAAAGTGAGGCTCCTACCCACTCACAGAAATTGGAAGATGGAGTGCTATCTTCCTTAACGAATATGTTTTAAGGGTATGGATCCCAGGTTCTTCAGAAAATCATTCCTGGGCTGTAATATTTGTAAGAGGCTTTTAAAAAGATTTACATCTCAAAGAGAGAGACAAGGAATTTATAATTACAAGTTTTCTAAGGTAAACACTCAAAGAAAAGGGAGATGAAGGCCTAGACTCAGGAAGAAGCTTGTATAAAGTTTAATCAAGCTGAGTGAAACATTAAGACCACCTTTCCATCCTGATCAGCTCGTAACAGCATTATTTCTTTAAGGTAGAACGAGGGAGAGAAAACCCAGTTTTATGCACCTACAGAAAAGACTATTTTTGAATATAGAGCGGGTTGTGTGTGTGTGTGAGAGAGAGAGAGAGAGAGAGAGAGAGAGAGAGAGAGAGAGAGAGAGTTATTTTGGGATAATGGACACTATTTCTAGATAAATATAAATCCGAATGTTAATAAACATCAGCAAAGCACAACAAGGAACTGTGGAAATGATTAGCGTTCTTGAGATCCAGAAACATTCAAGAAAATGTTGCTTTATGTTTCCTAGATCTGATTAAAGAAATTACTAAATAAAATAATAAGGCTTGGCCAGAAGGTATAGATTTTTCCAACAAGCTTTAAAAACAACAACAAAATGACATTTATCTTTCAGTCAGTGTCCAAAAGAAACGGAATGCCATCCAATCTCAACATAAGACCGAAGAAGACACAAAGAAGCAAGTAAATCCAATGTCATTCTTCATTAAATAATCACCTTTTAAATGCAAAGGCGAGAAGTGCCTGATTTTTACTCTCTGCAACAGGAACTGCAACCTGATTCTCATTCCTATTCACAGAATCAAAGCTTAGCCTTTGACCAAACTGACACTCACTTTAAATCATTCTATTTTTCTCTCAAAACTTTCTTTTTTTTGACTTCCTTGATTACTCACGTTCATGATTGAATCAGCTACTTTTGCGCTTGGGTATTTCTTGTTCTTTATATTCTATTCTATATTTTTTCACAAAACAGTATTCCCTGATCACAGTATCAAAAGCAAGTAATAAATTAACAAGCTACTATATTTAGTTTTCTTTTAAGCATCAGCATTTTTTTTATGCCTTTAAGAATTATGGAATACATAAAATTAGTTTTTAAATGAATACAGAGTTTTAGGTTTGACATGTAACTTGTAACCTTATTGAACCTCATATTCCCAGTTATTATTGCTATTGTTATGATAATCTGAATCCAGGAAAAAGTAACAAATTTGTGATGCCTGACGACAAGCAAATTTAAACTTGAACTTCTTTGAACACAGGCCTTTTGCTTCCTTTCATCCAGCAACTAAAACTAAAATCATGTGCTCCTCCCAAAGTATTCTTTTTGTACATAGCAATACAAGGTAGGCGTCTGCTCTGAACTCAAATTTTGCATCACGATATGAGTTTTTTCTTCCATCGGAGAACTGCTTACTCCATTATTGAAGACAGAAGCGGGTAAGGGAAGAGAGAATGTTATGGTTTGTGTTTTCAAAATCTAAATTAAATTGCTGATTTTTGGCCAAAAGGGGGCAGGCATTTCCATGATAAAGGAAGAGATCTGCCTCCATTTAGGAATAGAAATGGTTAAAAACAGGAGACAGCTATTACCGACTGACTCTAGGACTCTATTGTTCAAAGAAAGCCCCTGGGTAATTCTAATGAGAAAGATAGAGCATATATACCAGAGCTTGCTGACAGGAACAGAGAGAGCTTTTGTTCGTCCTGGACTTCTCTGTCACTCACCTCTAGATAATATCATTATCGATACCGCTGTGACAGGGACAAGGCGTATGTGACTGCTGCTCAGGCAATGGAGACGTGCAAGCACCTAATTGAATTTATCTCAGAGATAGAGATTTTTTAAAAATAATCCTTTGTCGAGTAAAAACGAACTGCTGTTATAGGAAATTGTTCAATTTTCTAAATAAATAATAAAGCTTAGTGGTATATCTAAGTCTCATATCTTTTTGTGTGTGAGATGCTCAACTTTCTCCACAATATATATCGCAGCTCGTGTATGGTATGCTTATGTGAGCTAGAGTAAAAACGTTTGTTGTTTTTTTTTTAGTGTCTAGAACCTTATGGGGAATCTTCATCTGTGTGTTTCAGTTATTGCAACATTTAAAAACCACTTAATTACATATTTACAGTAATGTTTTATTGCTGTCTTCCTAATTATTGATATACATGTATGTATCTATAATCACAATTAATCACTTACACTTGCTAATGTAATTTATAACCATGTGGAAATTCTACTCTGTCAGTCAAGATGTACAGTCAATATGCACCATTTTCAAGGCACAGTGAGAAAACGGAGCTTTCCTTTGCTTGGAGGCACAGAAGGTGTACAGCTTCTTCTTCGTCATCAATCTACCTCTAAATATTTTCTGAAAATTAAAGCTTCCGACTTTGCATCCATGCCTTTATTTCCCTCTGTTTATTGACATAATTAATTTTACATTTGTGATACTAAATATGAAAAGATAGATAAAAATCCCAATGTCTGTTATTTAGTGAGCACAGATAAAGGTAGGAGGGTTTTTTGTTCTGAAGATCCGTTCATCACAGGAAAAATAATGACTTCTGCTTTGTGTGAAAACTTATGTAAAGGTGTCTTGTGTGACTTTAGTACCTTTAAGGATGGATGACTCATTTTGTTACATTCACCAATGAGGTAAGAGCTGCTAGAATTTAGATAGTATAAATCGTAAAACTATGGCAGATGAACAAGATTTTTATTTTTGAATTCTGTTTAAATATTTAATATTTTGAACCTAATTACTAAAAGAGACAAATTCAAAAACTTTAAAAAAAAAAAGAGAATTTTCCACAGATATTCCCAATGCATGGTGATAAAAAGATAAACATACATAGATAGTGAAAACTTTAATTTTGTCCCCTCTGGATAGAATATAAGTTACTGATTATTTGTGAATCAATATATCTATCTATTAATTTTATATGACTATAAAGAAAATAACCAGTTAAATTTGATACTATATATTTTAAACTCAATTTTTTGGAGTCCCAGAAAATGACACCTCCTTTTTGTAGCTCTACTGAATGTATGAGAATCTGTCAATCATGCTGCAAGATATTTCATATCTAAGTACTTCTGTCAGGAAGTCCTTTTCAAGATCCATTGGAATTATTCTGGCAAACAATTGAAGTGAATTCTTTTGGAGATATCAAAAGCAATTTCTAGGCTTAAAAAAAATGTATGTGAAAATTTGGACAACGTGAAGTAAATTTTGGAAATATATTGTCAAGTCTCAAACCATTTAAAAGTAGGAAATATTGTGTAATGTTATTTTAATATTTTTCTTCAAGTGGTACACATATGATGGTGTTTTCTTTTTTGTTCTTCAGGAGAAACATTTCAATGAGAGTGTCTTAAAAAGCTATTTGCTGAATGGCTTTCTTTCCAATAGTTAATGAAAAGATACTTTCTGACCTCCTTTCAGAGAATTAATAAATCTTTTGAGAAATTAGTCAATCATTTGCTAAATATTTTAAGTGGTTTTGATTGCTTTTGAAGTTATAAAGATGATAGTTAAATCAGAACTGTGCTTTGCTTTTATTGCCATTTAAATAAACCTCACTTTCTATATTCTTTTTTGGGAGGTTGTAGAAAAATATTGAAACATGATAAATACTTTTGTAAACAATCAAACCCCTACTGAACCTTTAATTAAAATGTTTAGATAGAAAACAAAGTATTTATCCTGTAGCTTCTAACATTGTTTTCTTTCAAGTGTGTAAAATCAATTTTTAAAAATCACATGTACAAGAGATGTAATTCTCTATATTATTTTTAGTACATATGAAAATATCTATAAAGACAGCATATAGCAAGGTTATAAAAGCTGTAAAATTTCAAAGCTCTACAAATTTCACTCCTTTCCTATGAATCTGCAATAGACATGCTTATGTCTATATGCTCTACTCTCTGAGTTTGGTACTATTAGCTTGGTGCAAAAGTAATTGCGGTATAAGAGGTTAAAAATCATTGCAAAAACTGCAATTACTTTTGCACCAACCTAATATTTTAATTCTATTTTATAGATGAAGGAATTGAAATTCAAAGACGTTAGATACATGTGCCAAGAGTGATTTTTTTGATGCTATTTCTATTTGTTTTCATGAATTAGTCAAAATTCTATTTATTTTCATATATGTTTCCATTCACTTATTTTCTCAGTACCTCTTATGGACAATTTTTTTCATTTGAACCAATGCTGTGACTTCAGTCAAGTCACTTACCACTCTATGAATTACTTTCCTCACTTCTAAAGTGTGTATTTTAATAACACTCATCAATATTTTAACATTTAAAAATCGATATATCTCAACGGGCTTTGTAACCTACAATGTGAAGTATTTATTATAAGATAACCATTTATTCAATCACATATAGAACTTTTATTCAGTATGTGCTGTGTGCTCAGCACTGGATTAGGACCTTATATTAACCTAGTTCCTAGTTTTTCATTCAAAATATTTCACAGTCCTTAAAACAACATCAGCCAACTTCAATTACATTATGATGCCCCTGGCCTAGAAGCCATATGTATTAGTTTGCTACTGCTGCATAACAAATTACCACAGACTTAGCCATTAAAAATAAATAAATAAATAAATAGATAGATAGATAAATAGATAAATAAATAAATAAATAACAATTTATTAATTTATAGTTTCTGTAGGTCAGGAGTCTGAGCATGGTTAAACTGTGTCCTCCATTGAGAATCTAACAAGGCTGAAATAAAGATATCAGGCAGCCTATGTTCATATCTGAAAGCTTGACTAGAGAGATTTTTTGTTTCCTGGTTCATTCAGGTTGTTGGCAGATTTTCTTTCCTGTTCTTTTTTTTTTTTTTTTTTTCTGGTTGTATTTCTGACATCCCTATTCATTTCATGGCTGTCAGCGAAAGGTCACTCTCTACAACTATAAGCAACCCTCAGTACCTAAGCATGTTGCCCACTCACAACATGGCAGGTTACTTCTTCAAAGTTATCAAGAGAATCCTTGAGATCAGGAAAAGTCCAGCCTACTTTTAAAGTGCTTTCTCATTAGGACAGGTCTACCCAGGCAAAAAATCCTTTTATCTTTGCCATATAATATCCAATAGTCAGAGCAGTGATATCCCATCATATTCACAGGTAGGGACCCACACCCAAGGAGAGAGAACTATATAGGGCAAGAATACCAAGGGGCAGGAACTTTGGGACCATCTTAGAATTCTGCCTACCAGCCTATCACAACATTTGAGGATAATTGGGTTTGAAAAACTAAAGATGGTGACAAATGTGCCTTTTTCTTAGAAGGTTGTAAAGGTAGTCTAGATTTGGAAGGTGGAAAGAAATGAAACAAGTGATATTCTCCTGGTGGAAGTGGACTCGAAGCCAGCTATCACTGAAATGTACTACTTTGTGGAATTAGCCAGTCTTGAAAATCAGATTACAAGAGGTATTCCAAATTATTTAATTATGTTTAATGTCTCCTATATTGGTCTTAGTCCCTGATATCACAAGACAAGAGAAATTGCAATCCAGGGATCTGATTAATGAATGTATCAAAGTGGTTATTATGACATTGAAAACGAAATAAGATCTCAATGTTTTGAGATATTGAGCTAGAGACACACGTAAGACAATGGCTCACAACTGTCTGCATTCATGACCCAGTCCTTGAAAGTTCATCTTAACAAACGTCAAATACAATAAGTTAGCTATTTTGAGTCACTTTATATTTGATTTTCTGTCACAATAGCTTCTCTCCTTGCTTCTGCAGCTCAAATTGGGACATGACTAAAGTTATAATATGTAAAAAATAGTCCACACTTTGATGGATCCTTATTACTTATTAAATGTTTAATAGGCTGCCAGATTCACTTTAAGCTCTGCGTCATTCCCCTTGGTGAATATAGTATTACTCGTTAGGGGAAGAATACTTGCAGTTCTTGGAGAGTTTTATAAATAGTGCTAGGAAAAACTTGAAGATACTTATTACTTTCTCCTATTTAGCTTACACTGAATTGAATTTACCAGTATAATAACCTCAGTGGGAAAAATTACTAAAGCTAAACAGAAAACAGAGGAGAGAAAAATCCTTATCTGTATACAGAAAACTATGGAATTAAATAAATCTTTTTTTTTTTCTTTTTTTTTTTTTCCCTGTGATCTACACAATCTTCAGTGTATTAAGAATAGAAAAAGGTCACTGGGCTCAACAAGCAACCTCCTGCTGTTTTTCTCATCGCTGGTTTCCTGTTCACTCTCTATACACTCGTTTCTTCCCTTTGTCTAGTACGGATTGACTTTCTTATTTCATAGAGTCTGTGATATTTTGCAGCAAGGGTGGTAACCCAGAAGATTTTTCTTTCATTGCAAAACAAAGGGTCATTCTCTGAAGATGTTTTATATATCCTGGCTTTTAAATGTTGTTTAGAAGAGGAAGGATGGGTAATATACTTTTATATACATTTTTCTTTCTTTAAAAATCCTAACACAAGGTATCTATAGTAGTTTGGGCATATGCAATGTGTGTGTGTGTGTGTGTGTGTGTGTGTGTGTGTGTGTGAGCATTTGTACCCATCTCTACCCTGAACCATTCATGTTTCAGGTGGGACAAACATTAATCTAACATAGAATTATAAAACACACACACACACACACACACACACACACACACACACACTCATACACACTCATACATACACACAAAAACCTTCAACCTGGTGGAGTGAAAGACTAGTTTAACAGGTTTCAATTTTTCTGGGACTGGATCCCACAAACTTAGTAAAAATGAACTGGATACCTATGAATCAGAACAAAACTAATAGTAAAAAAGTTGCCTCGGCCCTTTCCCTATGCCTAAGGAATGTCGTGTGGATTAATGTTCTTGTTTTTACTTCTCTGGAAAACAAATGTTTTCTTACTCATTGATTCCAACATCTGTGATTCCTACCATTCCCCATTCTCCTTGTTTTTATCAAATACATATTGAAATCACATTAATACCTCTCTCTTTATATTGAGGAGTCAAAAAAATCTAGGTCACGGAGAGTATTTTCTTTCAGATACTGTGCACTTCTAACCCAGGAATCACCTCTTGGGGAGACCTTTCACTTCTCTCTGGAAGCTTCACCTCATACTGCTGAGCTAAAGGTTTGAGCATCAGTGGATCCTTGGATTCCTTCCTCCCTTCATTCAAACCCCTTTTTTCTTTAGCTTCTCCCAGAGACCAGGCCTTTAAAAACTTCTTGGAGCTGACCCACCACAAAAATGGACATTCACAACTACCTAGTCCATTCCATCCAATTTTATTCTACTTAAAAAATTTGGCTGTTGATGCCAATTAGCATTGGAAACTCAATGGTACTTTTTCTCCTAGATCTTCCCTCTGACAGATTTAGCAAACAAACCAATAAACAGTGCATCTAGTTCAATTTCAATTTCAAATAAATGATAGATAATTGTTTAGATGGTTGCCACAGTGCTTGACCAGTCTTCCTAATTACGTGCGAGAAAGTAAATGAGGAGGAAAGAGGGGAGGTACCACATCAGCTGAGTCTTTTTATTTGTGTTCCTTCAGGGAACAAATGTTTCTAGGTAAGCCCTTCTACTAGCAGGATTTCACTTAGGTTCACAAGATGCAACTGTGTCTTAGCCATTCACAGCTGTCAGGAAGCTAAGAATTGAGTACTGATTTTTATTCTTTTAGGCCTTATATTAGAAACTGGTAAGGGAGCCTGGAGCTGGGAAAGGGCATTTAGTGAGACAATCATGCTCTCTGTAACACCAACCAAATTAAGCTTATGGACAAAATATAGACATTTTAGGCACAAAAATACTTATAAAATATACCTTTCACAAACTCTTCTTGTAGAAAAAATTTACTTGAAGATGCAAACACACATTACAAAGTTAAACACACACACACACACACAAAACAAAAACAAAAACAAAAAACAAAAGAAAGCACCCAGTGAACTAAAGCCAGAAGTAGATTTTTTTTTTTAAATGCTGAATTTATAAAGGGGTAGCAGGAAATAAGAGAAATCTATTAAAAAGGTGCTCTTTTGCAATTCAAAGAAAGTTAAAAGTTTATGATGAGGACATTGTTTTCTCCTATAAATAGGGTTAAAAAGTAATATAAAATGAACAAAACTAAAATACTACTCAAAACAGACTTAATACATCTACACGCAGAAAAATGTGATATAATTTTTAAGCAATCGAGAGATACCAAAGTTAGTGATAATACTTCTATATTTTTTTCTTTACGGTCTTGACATTTGAGCTTGAAGAAGAAAGTAGTTACTTAAGCATGATATTATGATATTGTATATGGCTTTTTTTTTAAGTTTGTTCAATGTTGATATACAAAAAGACAGTAGACTTAGTTGTTTGAGAATGTAAATATTATATACATGGATTATGTAAAAAAAAATCATGAACAGCAGTGAAGAGGAGAGAGGAGGAGAGATGAGTCATATATATAGACTTTCAATAAATACTGTCTATAATTAATAGATCAAGAATTGGTCAACAATTTTATGTAATGTGCTATGTAAAGGAATAAAACAAATGAGCACAAACAATTATTGAGAGGCTAATAGGAAAGAAATTATAAATAATATAACAAATTCTCTAATATTTTCCTTTCTTATGTCGGGAAAATCAATAAATACTGTCTAAATACAATGAAATAAGATGAGGTATAAGCATTATATCTTGATATTTTGATATTTTCCTGAGGATGACAAAATGTTGCAAAAGTATTAATAGTTAAAGTTGGTGAAATCAAAAAGATCCTAGATACTTTATAAATGAGAATGGGCTCCTCTTCAATCTTAGAGTTTAGCATTATGCTTCATTAAAATTATCATGGCACCAATCAAAAGTATCATTATTTTTTACAACCTTAAAAAGTATGCTTCATATTAAACTATAATTAATTACATGATTTAAAACTGTAATTTTATATTTTTTGAGAAAAGTCTGTCAAACTTACATAGATTTTTATCATGTATCACCTTAGTGATTAAGTGAATGGGAAATAAAAGTGAAATAAAGGTATTATTAAAGTTTCATATGAAGAGTCTGAATCACTGTTCATCTCAGTTTAGTTAATGCCCCTGCTATCTTTATTCCCAAAATATACTGCCCCCTAGACCGTCAGGATACTTGATAATATTTTTTTTCAGAATGTGTTAGCATTGTCTCCACAATTTCCTTCTTATGATATGGACACAAATTCTGCAAGACTTGTTGTTGCTGCTGTATTTATCTTACTAGAATGTGTCTATAGAAGGTTTTCAAAATATAAACAAAACTTGTATTCCTTTCCAGATGGCTCTTAAATAGTTTGAAATGAAAATGTTGATATTTCAGTTATACCATGATGCCAAAAGTAACAGTGATGCTTGTGCATGCACAGGCAGTGACGACTTTGTTTGAATACTGTCTGCCTGACAAAAATTACAGGATGCCATCAATCACAAAATGCATCTTGATTTCAAAGATGTTAAAATATGAAAAAAAGTAACTTATAATGGATAATATGTAGTACTTTACCAACTGTAGACTTTCCTGCACCTCACTGACATAGCCATCAAGTACTGACTTCTAAGATACTTAATGTTGAATATGACGCATCACTCTCTATGCCTCATTTCAATACATGTCAGCTACCTTAATTTTTCAATGAATATTTAAAAAATGTATGTACTCTGACTCTCAGAGTATATATAGTATAAATTATGATTTCCTTCTAGCTGTTGTGCTTTTTTATCATTGGTAAGGGAGAATATACAGAACGTGAGTAGAAGAGTGTAAGAAGTAGTGATTGGTTTAACTGGTTGAACAAAATTGGACTGCACATATCCCGAGTCCTTAGATAAAGGGGAGGCACAGGTGATATGGTTGGCCAGGACAACTCTGTGTCATTGAACTTTGGGACATGCACCAGACTATGCACCTATAAGGTATTTAAGACTCTACTCAGGAGGGAGACCCCTCCTTTTTTAAATTTAAACAAAACTGAATAATTTTACCTTGTGGTAGATAAAGTTCTAGACCAGTGGATTCCAATAGAAATATGGTTTTAACTACATATGTAATTTAACATTTTCTAGTACATACACTTAAATAAAGGTAAGAAGAAACTAATGAATCACATTTTAATATTACATTTTAAATGCAAAATTAAGAGAATATGTTATTTTACCACATAATCAATATAAAATATTACTGAAATATTTTACATATTTTCATCACTAAGTCTTCCAACTCCTGTTTGGCACTTACAGCACATTTCAATTTTGACTAGCTCTCATTGGCTAAATTTGACTGGAGGCTAACATACTGGGCAGCATATAACATAGCCCTAGATTGTACAGTAGTCACTTGGTATCCATAGGGAATTTTTTCCAAGACCCCACTCTCATCCCAGGGATACTAAAATCCGAGGATGCTTAAGTTTCTTAGATAATATGCTATGAAACAGTTGGCCATCTGTATCCACAGATTTCCAACAGCAAATGGGAGATACTGTTTTCCATTTGTGGTTGATTGAATCTGCAGATGTTAAACCCACAGATAAGGAAGAGGGCCAACTGGAAATGCCAGTGTAGTTCTAGACTAGAGACACCAATGTCTTTGAAGTACCTCTACCCCCAGCTTCAATTCAGATTACCTGCCATGGACAAACATATGTGTTTATAGTGTCATGATTTGAGATTAACTGACTTCTCAAGCAGCAGTTGTCACCCAAGTGTTGATGTGTTTATGAAGACTGAGGCAAGATGTCAAGTCTAAGTGATGAATGGATGGAACGGAGATTGTGAGAGGCAGACAAGAAGGAACGTCAAGAAGATCTACTCACCATTCGCATGGGAATAGAGATCTGACCCAAATTACCACTAAGCCAGAGGTCATGTGTGTGGGGGGTATACCTTGCATCTTAGCCTTTCTTTGCAGGACTGAATTTTGAGTGAGATTTTATTTTTTCTTTCTTTCTTTCTTTTTCTTTTTCTTTCTTGTTGACATCTTCCTTCTGTCTCTTTGTCTCTGTCCCTGTCTGTCTCTCTGTCCTCTCTTGCATCTCTCTCTCTCTCTGTCTCTCTCTCTCTCTCTCTCATTTTCTACCTCTACTCCTGTTTTCAACTTTCATATCCAAGATTTTTGTATCAATCTTGATTAATTTCCTTTACTATTTCATTATTTCCTTTCCTTTGTCTTTGATCTTCCAGTATGTAAGGAGAACACACTGCTTCTTCTGTCTTGGGACTGAAAATCAATTTACTGTTGATCCATTATGGGGCAACATTGCTTTTTCCCTTTGATATGAGCACATCCGCATGCTCAAGCACAAAGCACACGCTCGATTACTACTGCCTAACCCCCTACTTAGGCAGAACATCAGCCACTAGCTATGGATTTGTTGTGTTTAATGCTTGCTTATAATTTGTACTCCACACAATTTCTTAAATTGTATCTGACTCAGTTTAATCAGGATGCTTTTGACATTCTGAATTGTATTCTGCAAGCTATGTTATGCTCTAGTAGACATGCACAAATCTTTATTATTATCGTATAGTTAGAATGAAAGATTAAAAGAGTTATTAGTTCCTCGTTGTCTAGAACAGTCTAGTTTTGTTTTGGTTTGGTTTGGTTTTTTATTTTGTTTTCAAATATACACACAAGTTTTGTAGCGTTAACATTATTTTTAAGAATCTAAAAATTAGAATAAGCTAATTGAGAAACCTATTTAACTAATTAATGAGGCCATCATTTATAAAGTAGTTACAAAAAAATCTTTAAAAAACACCTTTTGTTAGAAATTGTTAATCAAGATCTCAATTTAAGAAAAATAAAATACTGTAATTCAAGGGCCTTGATTTAGTTTCACATTTGGAATTATTAAACAATGTAATTTTTAAGAAAGTAAAATAGAAATCTGTAAACAAACATTACAGGGAAAAACAATTCTAAAAGACTGATAAGGAGTATTTTCAAACACACGCTAGAGAAAAACAGACACATAATTCTATGTTTTAAATTTATTGAGTTTTTGCTATATTTCTAAACAAGTATTTTTCTAAACATGTGCATCTAGAAACATATTTAATACTTATAGTAACCTAATGAAATTTATTCATATTTTTCATCGATGACAAAACTGAGGTACAAAGAATGCATTTAGCAAGAAAGTAGCAGAAACAGGATTCAATTAAATGACGTATTTTCAGAGGTGATTTTCTAAACATTTATATCCTACCACTTCTCAAAAGGTATGTCAATCTTAGTGGAATGAGGAAAATATGGAATTATGACATAGGAATTTTAGTTAGAGTAACAGTACTGATTACTATGAATCTTCGTATCCAATTTATCTATAATCAGAACACTCAGTTTTTAGCCAGGCACAAGGTTTCTGGCAATAGCAAGTACATTTTCTAGCATCTTGGAAACCAGATGGGGCATGTAACTAATTTCTGGCCAATGTGATGTAAGTGAGAGTAATTTAAAAAATAAATAAATAAAATTTATATTTTATCTTCAGGGCTGTGCCCTTAAAAAAAGTTTGTCTCAGTCATACACGACCCTTCCCCCTTCCCCTCTCCCAATGTATAAACCCTGTACATGGTGCTGGGTCATCTTTAACAAGGAAGTTTGGTCAATCAGAGAGGGATATTATACAACAAAAGAGAAAGTACCTTAATCATAGACAAATTCACATGTCAGAGTTTCCATATCAATCTGATCAACATAAAAATAAATAAATTTCTATTTTCTTTAAACCACTGTTAATCTGGGTCTTTCTTAAAGCAGCCTAACTGATTCCCCAACAAATAAAAGTGGATTGAATTTGCTGTATAGTTGTTTATATTCGTTATCTCCAATTTTCTTCCTGTCTGTTCCTATGCTTTTCTTTAGGTGACGGCTGAAATGTCTGCTAGAGAAAAGAGAACAGAGCAGGTAGTATAATTTTTTCCTATCTCTCTTCAAGAACTTTATATCCAGCAACCCTTATGAGCTTATAAACTACATTGTGCCTACATTATATGCACATGCACACACACACACACACACACACACACACACACACACACACACACACACACTTTTAATATTATAAGACTTCAGAGATAGGGAAACAGTTTTGCACCAAAGTTATGTGTCTCTGATGCAAGATATTTTCAGGAATATAGTAACCTAGTGGACACTTCTTGTTGAAAAATAGGACCTTACTTGATTTATTCCAATTGACTGAAGTAGTGCCTAAACAAAGTGTTAGTCTGCAGAAATCTCTAAATGAAATAATCTAGTAGGTTCTCTTAGAATGTGAAGGATGTGGGTTTTCCATGCCACTAAGTAAGATTAGAAATAACAGTTAAGTCAATATTCCAGCTTTTAGATTTTTCTCACTACGTATTCCCTGAAAAATGAGGGGAATGGGAAAAGAATTTCATTATATTTTGCTTTAACGGTTTCCAATTTTTACCTTTAGACAAACTATGTACATAGAATTAAACCATACTCAGTTTGAAACAACTTGACACTGTATATATTAAGCTAAACAGAAGGCAATGTGAGTACACTGAAACTGATTTAGTATGCAATGTTTATCTGTGGGAAAGAGAAACACAATTCAATTCTAGCTGATTCATCCTCCATTTTCTGTGCACAGAATCCCACAGGAGGTCATCTACCATCATTTTATACCTATTTGGTATGCTTGAATATATCAGGCAGTAATAGAGTAAAACCTAAGCTCGTGAATGACAGGGTAAACCACCCTCCCCCATGTAGCTAGCATGCAGAGCTTAAATCTTTGTGTTTCTTTTTTCCCTCATACATTTTGCAAGCATGAAATTACTGTAATTGTTTTTGAAAAAAAAAAAAAAACTTTTAAATTTTCACTTTAGCAGTCAACCTAGGAGGCTGTTCCATGCTGTGTACTGTTTCTATTTCGTGAGGAATATCATGTTAGAATTTGGAGATGATCTTACTTTTATTTATTTATACAGTTTGGTTAATATTCTTGCCACAACCCATTGTTAGGGTATGCCTTTGTTTTAACTCTCTCTTCTTCTAGATTATATAACGAAAACAGCATCATTTTTTTTTTCCACATATTTTCCAAATGCTATTTTATAAAGCTAGATTTACTAGAGACTTGTATACTGAGAGGAGTAGTGTCTGGGAAGAAAAAATTTAGCATTGAATATCTTTATTTATTTATTTATTTTTTGTCTATTACTCCCTCCTCACTGAGTGATGGATTCTCTGTAGTACTATACTGCCATTACTTTTAGTAGTATTTGCTGTCATCAAAAAGATAACCACCAAAGTTTATGAATGAGTGACCTTAAACATCTCCATTTATTTAAACACACACACATACACACACACACACACACACACACACACACACACACACACACCCCACACACATATACACACACATATATACATATACGAGAGGTGCCAAACAAATGCATATAAGTGGACACTTTGGTCAACATTGCTCAAGCAGTAATTTACCATAATCTGCAGTGTCTGGACACTGATGGTAAGCACTTTGAGCACCTCTTGTAACTGCAGAAGACAAACGTGACTTGCATTCATCTTTTGTTATTGGTATATTGAGTATTACAATTTCAGTATCCAGTTTTTCTTTTTTAAAATGTGTATACATTTTCTTGGCACCGTCTGTATATCGCATATGAAGACTGACAAAGAATCAGAGTTTATTTTCTAAGTGTACACTAGAACTTCTACATCCAAATGATAATTCTTCAAAATAATAGTTTTGGAAAGTTGTCAGTTACTCTTATAATATTATCAATATTTAAAACTTCTATAGAATATTTTTTATAAATATTCTGAGATAAATACCAAATAACCATTACAATTTTACTAAATAACCATTACAATTACATGATAGGTAGACTATTTTTTGTGGGGTGCTAACTATGCATAAAGAGCTGTCCTAAGCACTTGAGATGGAGCAACTGATTTAAGCAATTCAATGAGTAAACTATATTATTATCCCTATTTAACAGGTGACAACACAGAGACATTGAGAGATTAAGAAATGTGTCTTGTTGTTACTGCCTGGCACTCAGTAAGTGTCCAGAAAATATAATTTCATTGAATGAATAAATAAATGGCTAAGTGAAACCTGTGTTCTCTAAAGTTAGTTAGAGGAACAAGCTTTAAACAATACAGGTTCTGATATGAATTTCTTATACCTTTCACTAGATATTCGGGAAATTTCCTATCACAATTTTAGAATTTCTGAATTTTCTCTTATCTGGCTGGTGTCTCTTCCTCTTGATTCTTCCAAATGAGACGGAGCATGTAACTTTCCAGGGTTTATGAGGTTTTAGTATTTTTTTTTTTCTCAAGGTCATTCTATATTAGAATGGTTATGCCTTTTTCTTCAGGACCAATATTTTCAGACTCCGTTTCTGTTCTTATCCAAAGATCACCTTAACTATGGGATTTTTATCAAATATTTTGCTACGTGGCTTTTGTGTCTTTCATCAAAAGATTCCATTAGTTATTATAAGGCATCAATCACCTCACTTAATATTTTTGTGATTTTATGCCTTCACCCTTTCTCTTTTTGACTGATCTCTATTCCCCGACTGACAGCCTCACTTCTCTACCCTAGTCTTCTGTACGCTACCTTGGGTTGTTGGAGGAAACCAATGAGAGCATTTTGGAGTGAATATACTGCAGATTTGGGGCCAAGAACACACACAATCACATCTCATGAGCAATATCTCTAGAAAGCAAAACAGAACTCAATGGTTTGGAGTCTGATATTAGACGATCAACAGGGCTAAAATATCCATATACTATATCACTCATTTATTTAAATAGCAGCCCCTGGGAACATGCTATATACCAGGCGAAGTCTAGTCATAAGAAAAAAGTTTATAAATAATATACGTATTTTTTCTTCAGGATATCACAAAAGTCACCAAGTATTGAGACAGGATAGTGTGTTGGCTAGATAGACAGTGGGGGTCCCTGGTGGAATAAACAAACAAAAACAACAAACACAGCTATATCCTGAAACTCCAGGTCATAGAATGTCTCCTTCACTCCACGACAGAGACATGAGAATACACCTTGAGGTTAATAGATAATCTCAAATCCCTTCTGGCCAGACAGAGGAGCAGATCTGATAGATAGGAATGGGTTGGTTCCTTAATTCCTTCAGAATGAGCAAACAGGACAAACCTGATAGATGCATTCAATTAGAAGGCTCCAGCTCCCTTCCCCAAGCCGGCCATCCCCATTCGGGACCCCCTCCTGCTAGGGTGCTGCAAGGTCTTCTCCTGCCTCTAAAAAACAAACTATATTCCTTTACAACTTTTTGCCTCTCTCTGGTCCATGTTTCCATTCTTTGGCTTCAGGAGACACGATCCCGGCCCACACCCAGAAACTGCCAGCAGATCCAACATCATTTACATCATTTGGAAAAATAGTCCCACTTCATTATTATATTATAAGCAAATATGTACTGAGAAAAATGATATTGTTTCTTGCTTACTAAATATATTCAGGCAATAGTGTTCAATCTGCTACTATGTGTGAGTTAGTAGCAGATATAAAGGAATATGTATAACAATTGAAATTTAAACAAAAAAAGTTGTGATGTAAATACACATTTTTATAAATTTTTAATTTATAAAATTGGCTTACATATTGCTACTTACAACCTGTTCAAATTTTCACTTAATATTTATTAGAAGACTTTGCATCTAATAAAGTTTTGGGTTAATTTTAATGACATAATAAATTACCTCATAAGGATGGAAAGGGGGCCACATGTTAAACCTGACAAGGTCAGGAGACTGGAAATAACTAGATAAAATGGCATGAACATAAAATAAATAAATAAATAAATAAATAAATAAATAAATAAATAAATAAATAAATACAACTTCATAACTAAGACGGGCCATGGCAGGAAGTCAGATCTTTAGCCTGAAGTCTCCTTCATAAAGTCAATCTTCACCTTAAGTGAGTCGGGTTATTATCTTTTTGCACCTAAAATGACATCCTTGGATTGTCAGTAATCCCTTCTTCCAGACCACAGCAGGAATCTACAGAATCCCTCATTATTATTCTTGTCCCTTGATTAACATTTCTATGTGAACTATTCACTGTCCTGTACCCACCTATGCAAAAAGTACTTGTCTCTCCAATTTACTTTTATCCAATCCCAGAGATTTCCCCCTTTGCTTTCTCCCACCCCCTTAATCTACCACCAATGGATTTAATGTAACCCTCCTCCTTTGATTCTATGTATAAAATAAGCGGCAAACCACCATTTTGCGGAGCATTTTCTCAGTCCGTTGAAATTTTGCTTCCCAGAAATTGTTGTCAGTTTGTCTCAAACAAACTCTTATAAGCTTTCTCTTAGGCTAGAGTTTTTCGCTGACACTAAAAAAGAATTACTTTCAGAACACCAAGTGATACAGGAATAAAAAAATCACCAAATATAAAATTTCTACAGTATTAAAAATATACATATTTTTCCTTAAGAATAAACCTTAATCTACTCCTTAAAGAAAAATGCTCCTCACAGTACTAACAGTATGTTCTTACAGTAATTTCTGTTGTTTCTGCATTTGCCAACCTGACAAGATTTCAGTCATACAAATTGCAGGCTGCTTAGTTTAGCCAAATCAACTTGAAAAGTTCTGCCCATAAAAATCTCTCACTTCTCTAAGCTCTCAAACAGATTTAAATGAAGAAAATCTGGTACTTAATGTTCTCCTGGTTAGGTTGCCTAGCAACCACTCCACCCTGCAGCTCACACTGTGGGTTAGGTGTAAAATTAACTATTGCAATGCTTCCAGAAATACAAGCAAATTTACAAGCACGGGTAACAAAACTACATACCTGCAAAAATCATGTTGCCCAACTTTGCTCAGATTAATCTCCTTTACTATATCACTGGTTTTAAAAATATATATTTCCCCTGATTTGAAGGAGTTCAGTTTAAGATATACAACGTATACAAGGTGATTTTTAAAGACCTTGATAAACATGTTAAATACGTCTTTAATTCAGATTTTTTTTTTAAGAGAAATGGCTTGGAAAGGAATAAAGCATATATGTTTAGCCTGTGTTAAGATTACAACTTATGCTTCAAAGGAAATGTAAAATACTTTATAAACTACAATCTCCTAAAATATATTTCCTTGTATAGAGCGCATTCTTTAGTTTGTCAAATCTCAAGTTCCTTGTATATTACTAACAAGAGTTATGATCACTAAAACCATAATAAAGATAATTTCTTTTCAAATGACTGACTTCAATTCTTAACCAAATCCTTATTTGTGTGGTGTTCTATTCTGGATCATTTATGCTCATAATTTTCAACTTGGGACTGTCACAAAAATTCTTGTCCAAGGCTTTTCAAAGACAAGGGAAGTGGGGAGAGTCCAAGATGGCAGAGTAGATAAACACTGTGAACACGTTACAATTACAACTAAATTATAAAACAATCAACCTAGAGAACCACCTGAAGTCTAGCTAAACAGAAGTTTTATAACTAAGGATATAAAGAAGCAGCCACATTGAGACAGGTAGGAGGGCAGACACAAAACGGGCTGGCCCCAAGCCTCCATGTGGCAGTTGAGCATTAGGAGGGATATCTCAGCCACAGAGGTTCCTCTCAAGGAGGCAAAGGATCTCAGCCCCTCACCAGGATCCTCAGCCCAGAGTATAGGAATTGGGAAGAGGAGCCCTCATAATATCTGGCTGTGAAAAACTGGGAATTCCAACTGTCCAGGTAGGATGGAAGGCTGAGAAAAACTCAGATGTCCCTTTAAGTGGATCGCACACAGACCCAGTCACTCACAGGCACTTAGCCTGGGCTCCAATGAAGTGATAGTGACTGCGAGGGGGAGTCCAGAGGCATATGGGGGTAGTCTGAGGTGTGTGGCTTTGAGGCAAGGGCTGGAAGACAGTGGCCATTTTACCTGTGTGGGGTCCTGCTCCCATGCAACTGGCAGGCCAGACACCATCTTTCCTGTGTTGAGCCCACCCCGACAGGCCAAATCTGAATCTGACTAGCCTGGTGAGCTCTGCTGCTCTGCCCTGCTGACTCATTAGGACCACGCCCCACCCGACTCCCCTAATGTGGGAGGCGCTTTCTCAGTGAGCAGCCAGCCCCACATACATTGCACTCTTTCTTGTAAATTATTGGAGTCCCTGGGCTCCAGGCAGACTGCGAATGGCCTCAGTATGGTCCGAAACTTTTGCTGAGCTGCTCTAGGATCAGCACTGGGACAAAACCAGTATCAAAATTAACCTGGTGAACATAATGCTTCTTATTGTAGTCACTCCCTGAGACTCTGCCTCACCCAACTTGCATACCACAGGAGGCTTTATCAGTGGCTGAACCATAAGTCAGCTGGCTAGTGGCAGCAGGCTTTGAGGTGTCCTGGCTTTTTGCAGAAATACCCCAGGCCTGGAACAAATGGCAGATGGCCTCGTTTCACAGCATGGCCTCTCCCACATGTTTCCAGGTTGAACACAGAAGCAAACACATGCAGATTGCTTTGTAGCTCCTATCAGGTTGTCCCCAGCCAGTCACTGGGGAAAACCTGGTAGGGGCTCCTTCCAGAAGACTCAAGAATAAACATACTTGGAGATTGGCTTCAGACCAAAGCAGAGCACCACCCAATTAGCCCCACACCCAAAGGGCCATCTCAACAGGCACCAGAGCTTGCTGGGCAAATCCCACTCAGTGGGATACCCCCTGCACAGCATATCTTAAGCTGAGATGGCCAAACCTGAAGGCAGTCAGCCTGAGGATCAATCCCACCCACTGACATGCCAATAATAATCAAGACTCAACTATAACAGGAGGGCACAGACAACCCACACAAGGGACAGTCCTGGAGCACCTGGAACAGGTGACAGGGAGACTGTGATAGGGCCAAATAGCTACCTACTACATAGGGCCACCCGGCCAAGACTGGGAGAACATAAAAGATCTACCTAATACATAGAAACAAACACAGTGAGGCAGCCAAAATGAGGAAACAAACAAATATATCACAAATGAAAGAGCAGGAGAAAACTCCAGAAACAGAACTAAACAAAGTCTAGGCAAGGAATTTACCAGAAGCAGAGTTCAAAACAATGGTTATAAGGATGCTCATGGAACTTAGTTTGAACTTCAACAAAGAGATAGCAAGCATAAAAAAAAAAAGACATAGAAACCATAAAAAGGAACCAGTCAGAAGTGAAGAATACAATGACTGAAATGCAAAATGTACTAGAAGAACTCATGAGCAGACTACATGAAACAGAGGATAGACAAGGTAGCAGAAAACACCCAATCGGACAGCAAAAAGAAGAAAGAATGAAAAAAAAAAAAAAAAGCAAAACAAGAACAACAACAAAAAACAGGATAGGAGACCTCTGGGACAGCATCAAACGTAACAACATGAAACGTAACAAACGCATCATAGGGGTACCAGCAGAGAGGAACCAAGGGACTGAGAGTGTACTTGAAGAAATAATGATTGAAAACTTTCCTAACCTGGCAAAGGAAATAGACATACAAATCCTGGAAGCACAGTGAGTCCCAAACAAAATAAAACTAAACAGGCATACACCAAGACATATTATAGTTAAAATGGCATAGTTTAAGACAAAGAGAGAATCCTAAAAGCAGCAAGGGAAAAGCAATTAGTAACTTAGAAGGGGCCCCCATAAGATTGTCAGCTGATTTCTCAGAAGGGAATCTTTGTAGGCCAGAAGAGATTGGCACAAAATATTCAATGTGATAAAAAGCAAGGACCTACAATTGAGGGTACTCTACCCAGCAAGGCTTTCATTTAAAATCGAGGACAGAAAAAGAACTTCTCAGATAAAAAATGCAAAGGAGTTCATCACCACCAAACCAGTATTACAAAGAATGTTACACGGACTTCTTTAAGACAGAAAAAATAAATAAATAAAGAAATAAATAAAATTATGAATAATAAAATGACAATAGCTACATGTCAATCAACAATTACTTTCAATGTAAATGAATTAAATGCTCCAATCAAAAGATGGGAGGGCTGAATTTTTAAGAAAAACCTTACATATGCTGCCTGCAAGAGACTTATTTCAGATTAAAAGACACAGAAACTGAAAGTAAAGGATTGGAAAAAGATATTTCATGAAAATGGAAATGAGAAAAAACAAAACAAAAAGCTGGGGTAGCAATATTTATAGCAGACAAAATAGATTTTAAAACAAAATTTATAACAAGAGACAAAAGAGGACCCAGTAATTCCACTTCTGGGTATTTATTTGTAGAAACTCAAAATACTACTTCCAGGGGATACATGCATCCATATGTTCATTGAAGCGTTGTTTACAATGGCCAAGATGTGGAGACAGCCTGGTGTCAGTCAATGCAAGAATGGATAAAGAGGAGGTAGTACATATATACAGTGGAATATTGCTTGGCCATGGAAAGGAATGGGGTCTTGCATTTGTAGCAGCATGGATGGACCTGGAAGGTATTGTGCTGAGTGGAGTGTCAGAGAAAGACAGATGCAATGTGATTCCACGTATATATGGAATCTAAAGAAAAAATAAACACACAAAACAGAAACAAACTCAGATACAGAGAACATTTTGATGGTTGCCAGATGTGAGGGGAGATGGGGTGTGGGTGAAAAAAAGGAAAGAGATTAAGAAGTACAAATTGGTTGTCACACAGTAGTAATGGGGGTGTAGGGTATAATATAAGGAATATAGTCAATAATGTAATAACTATGGATGATGTCAGATGGATCCTAGGTTTATCAGGGTGATAGATGGCAGGGGGTTGGGAGGCAGGTTGAAAAGGTGAAAGCATTAAGAAGCACAAACTGCTAGTTATAAAATAGTCTCGGGGATGTAAAGTAAAGCATAGGACATACAGTCAATGATATGGCAATAACAATGTAAAGTGCCAGGTCAGTACTAGACTAGTCAGGTGGATCATTTTTTAAATTATGTAAATGTCTAACCACTATACTATACACCTGAAATTAACATAGAATGATGTTGAATGTAAATTTTAATTGATAAATTTGAAAAGTGGGGGAAAAGTAAAGGGAAATAAGTCCAAATTTCCAGGTAAGCATAAAATAAGTAAGTCATGAGGATATAACATACAGCATGGGGAATAGTCAGTAATATTGTGATAGCTTGGTACAGTGTCAGATGGTTGCTGGACTTACCAGTATCATGCTGATCACTACTTTAAGTATATAAACGTTGAATAATTATGATGTACCCCTGAAACTAATATTTTATGTTAGCTATATTTTTAATAAAAATCTCTAAAAAAAATTAAGCATATTCTTATCTGTTTTCAACATGCCTGTAAAATAATGATCTAGGTATGGGGCAGAAACATCTAAGCCTGGTTTAGCAAATTGTCAGCATATAAATATTTTTTCTTGTGAAAAGTTCTTTAGATTTTTATTTGTAAAATGTGTTATTTGAAGATACATATAATCTCTATTTTCTTTTCCTAGCACATGTAAAACTAAATTAAATTTTGAGACAAAATATGGGTTTAAGTGATGTTTTACGCTTAATTTTTGTTTGTCTTAAGTCTTAAAGAGAACAGTGATGAATTGAGTGGTAATGTCGTTAATAATTTTTGAGATGTGTTATTGAAAAGCATCAACAGTAGGAATAATTGTATTACACATGAAAATCTGTCACTTAGTTTTAACATTTTTTGTGAACTGCAATGTGCTGTCTTTTTCTAAAGAAAAAAAGGGAATTATGTTAGAGATAAATGGTTTCCAAAAGTGTGGCACTTTAGTTTCTGATCAATTTTCTTACTTGAACATTACCTTTCCCCAGGGAAAGAAAAACTATTTCCTTAGTTTCCCAAGTTGATTTTAAGCAGAGCATCATCACTAAAGAATATGTAAAGCTTCAATTACAGTCAATTACATTTTGCATAATAAAGCTGAAAGTAAACATTTTCAGTCATGAGGTATCAAAAGTTTGAGTAAGCAGGTGGTACCTAAATAAATAATGAGGCTGAGTAACTAATAGGCTGAGCCCAACGTGGGGAATAGAAACAGGGAGTACTGATGGTGGATACAAAAACAGTAATATTTTGAACACTCATGACAGTATTTCCGTGCATGAAACCCCAGAACTTCTTGTATACTCAGGATAGTGTGAGGAATAAATTCTTGAAGTTGTAAATAAATAAAATAATGTTTCGTATTCATTACATCTTCCTCATAGATTGATCAGTTTAAGAAAGGATACACCAAATGGATACCAGAATTTCTTAAGTAGAAATTCAGAACCTAGAAGTTGTCTTTAAACCCTCCTATTGTTGTTGACCTCCTGGTAGCTTGTTCTGTGGAGTGTGCCCCAGGCCGCTCTTCCTGTCAGTGCCTGAAAGGAAGCACTGATTCTCTTCTCTCTATTCAGTGCATCACAGACTGACAGATTAAGAGAGGTGTTAATGGCAAGATCTGGAGTAGAGAGCAAAATTTTCAGAGGCATGGGGAGGCATATATGATTCAGAAATAAAGTTATTGCCTGCCTTAAAGAACTCACAGTCACACATAGATATAGAGAGACATTCCTTGAAGAGTATAAAAATAGAAATAAAATGCCGAGCTGTCAACAACAAAAAGATAAAGGAAAGAAAACAAGATGTTCCTTGAATAAACAAGTAACATTTGGGTAAAGAGGGAGGAGGTGGAAGAGGATGAAAGTGAGATGACAGATGGAGCTGGTTTACAAAAGTGTAAGATTATACGAAAGAACTTCACCTTAAATTCAACAAAGGAATAAAAGGTTGTCTTGCACAGACTGGAATACTTTTTACTGTAGTTGAAAATGAAATATTAAAAGACTTTATTATTGCACTGGAGTGCATAATTAGGCAATTAAAACTATTAAAATTTGATTGAATATCAGAACTTCTAAAGCATGTCTGCCAAGTTTTAACTGTTCAAGCTAAGACTTAGCTTTTGAAACGTTACCTTGCTTTTAAAAACTGTTAGTTCTTTGTTGCTGGCTAAGTCTGCTTTCCATTATTGGAAATCAGAAATATTGAAGGAAGAAGTAGGATGTATTCTCAGTGAAAAATAATATATTTCTAAGGAATTTATATGTAGAAGGTAAAGAAGCAAGGCTGGGCAACAGCACAAATGATTTGTGAATTAAAGGAAATCATATTACCTAAGAAGAGTTATGAGAGAAAGGCTAATATAAAACACCTTTTGTAGAGAATGTATATAAAACACACAAGCATTCACATAACAAATTAATAAAATTGTTCTACATTTTTATGAATTCAATGTGTAAAACACAAAGAATTTTTTAGCCATAAGAAAATAGGAATTAAATTTAAGATTGATAGCAAATTAAAAAAAAAAAATCTTTAGGCAATACATAATTTAGAATTATTAAGAATATGCTAATATTTCACTAAAAAGGGATAGGGTAATTAGAATTTGACTTCTAACTTGGAGAAATGGGAAGTATAACCACTGAGGGCAAACTAAGTGGTTTATGTTATCCTATCTGAAAAATATTGTTTTCTGTAGTAGTTGTTTTACCATTACTATAGCAACCCCAGGGTCTGGTTTGTACTATAAAAATCAACTAAAATATTTAAGTCTAGAAGAGTCCTGAGAGCCTAATAAATTCTTGATTGCTTTATTAAGCCATTAATAAGTCACGTTTAAAAGTAAATGACATTGCATTTTATATAAAAATTGGATCATCTTTCAAGAGAACATTGTAGTATTTTAAAATTTCCAGCCATATATTAGCATATAGTGAATAAATAATTTTACGTGTTACAATAATTTATTTTCAATTGTATTAAGAGTTTAGTTTGTCACTTTTAGAGTAACATTGGGACTTTAGTTTATGTGCCCCGAAAAAACATGACTCTCAAGAATAAAATAAGCATATTTCTTTTTCTAATCTGAACAGTGTTTCAGAATAGTATGCCATTATATTTAAAGAATCAGTGTTCAAAATTTCTAGTCATGATTACTGATTAAAAACATACTGGAGTATGCTCCTTCCTATTTCAAATAAATATTTAATTTGTACTAGATAGCCATGTCCAAAAATATAAATTGGAAATCCTGAAGTGACGAGAAAAAAATTTTTAAAAAAGGGCATCCAGAATATAAGCAGGAGTTAAATTCACATGGCCTATGGATTGCTGAGTAAATATAGATATTAGGGATAGAATTTAAAACCCACAAGATGCATAGTTAAAGTTAATTTCAATAAAACAAGAAGCCAGGAAGATAGTGCACTGCCTATAAGTAAGAACTAGAACATATGTTTCTGCTATCTTGGAACCTCAGCTGAAGACACTTCCTTACATAGGCTAAAATACAGGAGAATCAACCACTAAAAGGTCGAATGCCTAAACTTCACTCAGTGTCAGTTTTAACAGAAAGAAAACGGGAATAAAGTTTGACTGACAGCACCTGAAATCACAATGACATTTAAAACTCTGGTAAATCAACAGTTGTAAGCACTGTTTTTGAATTTACCAGGAAAAGATGACAATGGAAACACCCTATAAAAACATAGTGGAAGATGATGACTGCGGAACATAAGCTCACAAACAAAAACTACAGAATATAAGGAAAGTATTATCACATGAAAGGCTATCCACTGACAGAAGCTAGAAAAATTTACAGCAGATTTTAAAGAAAGCAGAGCAGGATTAAAGGAACTATAGAAATCTGTACTAGGAATGGTGATTGTCAAACATTATCAGAATCTTTGTCAGAGTGTTTGAAAACAAGAGATGCCCAGGTCCCATACTCAGAGGTTTTGGTTCAATCTAAACATTTAAATTGTTTGTATTGTAGTGATTTGTAATATTCAAAGAGCTTTGAAATGAAATAGCTCCCATGAAAATGCAAAAAGCTTGTAAATATCTGGAAATAAAATTAGTTATTTTTTTTTAAAAATGATATATTGTGAAAGAATAAATAAGCCCAGAGATTCATACCACTGTTGTTCTTAAGTCATCATTTACTGTAAGACATTATATACATATATATATATATATATATATATATATATATATATATATATTTTTTTTTTAATTTTAAAATGCTTTTATAATTATATAAATGTCTACATTTGAAATTATGTTAGAATATATTTGTGTCTCCCTCTATAAAATTCCTGAAGTCGTAAATTCATATTTTTGCCCATGAGACTTTGTGTCCAGTCACCATTACAATAGGGAGCATTCTATTATATATCAGTCATACTGCATGGTCCCGTCCTCACCTTCCAGTTAAACATCACAGCTAGTTTGATGATTACTTATTGTAACCTTTATTGTCATTGACATTCCCTTGTTTGTAAACATATAAAATATGTTCTTTAATTGTAAAGACCTGGAAAAGATAACAGTAAAAATATATAAAATAATCAATTTGAATTCCAACACATAATGGTAAGTATTGTTACGCAGTATTTTGGTTTGTATTCTTTCAAAAAAGGATGATGATAATGACAGCTCTGATTTATTGAGTTCATACTATACGTTTAGTAGTATTTGACTACTTTATAGCTGTTATATTATTTAATCTTTACAGATATTATTATCTCTATTATATAGCCCAAGAAAAGTTAGTAAGTAGCAGAATCTGGACTAGAAATCATTCAATATCACATAGCAAATAGAACCTATACTGGAATTTAGAAACAGCTATATGTTTCTTACCAAAAATTAGAGCTATCTACCAGAAATATATGGTCATATACAAACATATATGATATGCATATTCACATACCTACGTACACATATATGCATACATACCCACATACACGGGTGTGATTTCTAAGTACAAAGAGGTATTGGAGCATCTTTTGTTGTAATATTTGTTTTTTGTTCCCAGCTCCCAAAACAGTTCTGTTGTAATAAATGTGAAAGGATGGTCTCTTACCATTCATAAAAAGTCTCTTTTGGCTACACGTGAGTTTATGTTAATAATGTGATTTTTGGAATGCATCTAAGGATGTGGGGGTGGCTAGTTGCCAGGGGAACTCGTCTTCTGATTTGTTCACCCCCAACCTCTGGAAAAGGGGGCTTGAGGTTGAGTTAGTCACCAATGGCCAATGATCTAATCAATCATGTCTACAAAATGAAGTCTCCATTAAACACCTTAACTTAAAGAGTTCAGAGAAATTCTGGGTTGGTGAACACATCCCTGTGCCAGGAGGGTAGCACATCAGGAGAGGGCACCTTTCCACACCTTGCTCTATTAATCTCTTCCGCTTGGTTATTTGAGTTATATATTTTGTAATAAATGGTTAATTTTAATTGAATTATTTTCTTGACTTCTCTGAGACAGTCTAGCTAATTATTGAATCCAAGGAGGATCATGGGTGTCCTCGGTTTATAGCCAGTTGGTCCCAAGCATGAGAGGTTAGGACTTAGACATCAGAAGTGGGGGTGGGGGGGCAGTCTTGTGAGACCAAGTCCTTAATTTAAGGGATCTGATGCTCACTCTAGGTAGACAGTGTCAGATTGAATTTAATTGTAGAACACCTACTTGTTGTCCAGAGAATTGAAGAACTGTTTGATGTGGACGACCTACACATTTGATATAAGAAGTATTGAAAGTAGAGGAAAAGAAACAATATTTTTCCTTTTAATGTGTGTTTGTGGTGTGTGTGTGTATGTGTGTGTGTGTGTGTGCATGTGTGTATTACTGAAAAAACTTTAGGTAAAATAATTTGTTCTAATGAAGACATAATTAGTCATTAACATCTTGCTTGAGTTAATAAAGGGTTTGCTTTTGTATGAAAGCAGTGATTCCAAAAACAACGTGGATTCTGATACTTCACTATTCTCCAAACTCTGATGGGAGCCCAGGGAGACGGGTACTGGCGGTTATGAATAAAAAAGAGAAAGCAGAGAGATGTTTCACAAAAATATTGTGACTTTGTTCCACTTCATCGGTTTTAAATAAACTATTTACTTCATCAAATACCATATAACTAATTATTTTTGAACATCTAATTAAAATCTTTTAGCAAATGGCAAGCATACACACACACACACACAAACATACACACACACACTCACTCACATACATGTTTATATTCAAGACCAAACATTTACACTTCATATAGCCTGTATTTTAAACCGCCCTTATAGAATTAATCACTTACCAGTATAAAAGGAGAGAACAAGTCTAAATACTGTGTTGGCAAATATTTCCAAATTCACATGTGTTTAGGGAAGGAAAGGAACTTCGCCTACAAGCATAGGTATGCGTGTCCAACTGCCATACCATTCTTTCAGTTAATCACAGAATTGCAACTTTGAAAGTTGTAACTTTAAAACATATACACAATTGAAATTTTACCTGGAAAAACAATGTTATATTAATTGTTGAAATACCCTGAATAAGATGCTATTACTACGTTATAATTCTTAATAGTATTTTGCCTTTTCTCCTTTAAAGAATGAATATATTAAGAAAAATTGTGAAGGGATAAAATTGCTTTAGTTTCTCAGGGCATCCCCAATAAATAAGTCAGCTTATAGATTTTGTCTAGAACAGGCAAGTAGGCCAGTGAAATGTGTTTCTTATAGACCATCTATCTGTCTATCATCTGTCTAGTACTACAAAACTACTAATATATTCCGTAATATAAAAATATACTAGTAGTTAGATATATGCTATTTGCTATTTTTATATTTATGTATCATTATAACAGTGTAGACTGCACTACCTAATATAGTAACATACTAATGGTATAGATACTGAAGTGTAGATAATATATCTGTATGTTATGGGTAAATTATGTACCCCTAAGTTTCATACGTTGAAATTCTAAACTCTAGTACTGCAGAATGTGACTTGATATGATAGAAATAAGTTCAACGCAGATGTAATTAGTTAACAAATGGTCATACTGGAGTAAGATGGACCCCAAATTCACTATGACTGGTGTCTTTATAAAAACAACAACAACAACAACAAAACACGGAAATTTGCACCCAAATACGCACACAGGCAGAGTGCCATGTGAAGATGAAATAGAGATTGGTGATACTCCTACAGCAAATAATGCCAAAGATTTCCAACAAATGACAAGAAGTATGAAACAGATTTTTGCTCAGAGCCCTTGAAAGGAACCGACTCTGTTGACGCTTATCTTTCACTGTTTGCCTCCTGAACTGTGAGACAAATAATTTCTGTTTTTAAGCCCCCTACTCTGTGGTACTTTGTTACAATAGCCTTAGCAAACTAATACACTATACTATACTATATAATATAGATAACATATTTACCTAATATACCAATATATCTATACTAATATTTATCAACTTATCTAATATAAACTGTAGAGCCACTATTCTGAAAAACATAACAAGTTCTAAGACACAATAAAAATGCAGTTAATAAGTTAAGGAGACATAGTTTTCTTTTATTCAAGTAACCTAAATGCAATAACTTCAACTAATTGGATTGATTGCTTAATGTGGGTAAGGTTTGTGCAAACATAGTAGCTTGTAGAAAAGTAATAGAGTTGAAAGTGACCTCTGTGGCTACTTAATCTAGCTTCTGTCTCAGTACTGAAATAGTCTCCATAAGATCCTTGACTAGCAGCCAATTACCTTCTGTCATGGGAACAGAGAGAGAGGGGTGTGACTGACTGCCTAAAGGCCAGAGATGAGTCCAAAAGAGGAAGTGATAATTAGTAGCCTGAGTTGAAAAATGGACAAGAATGGCAAATTTCCCTAATGCTAATGTGTAGTGTTTGGGAAACAGGAAACTGGGAGGCTAGCACAAGAAACTGGCCTAGTCAGTTTGTGAAGTGTCTTAGTACAAAAGCAGCCTTAACTAGTCTCTTCGGTGACAGCTAACTTTTGGAATGCTTTATGTCTAAGCGAGATAGGGAGTTGGGCTCTAGGCCAAAAAAAAATGAGGTATGGCCAGGAGGAACACTGGATGAGCTGACCACAAGAATGCACCATCCCCTCATTCCCTGCACAAAAGTGCAGAAGTGGCTGTTTATCATCTCCCTTCTTTCACTTACTCCCTTGCAGGTATGGAAACCACTGTTCCCTACGCACAGTTGATCAGGGTTTATCTACTGTAAGACCTTCGTGGGGTAAGAATAATGAGCAGTCCACCATCTTGCCCCCACAGCACAGGCCTGCACGTGGTTACCATGCAACGTAGACAGTAAAGGAAGCCTGCCTTTTCATGCAAGCTTGCTCTGTGCTCAGCTTATCAAAGCAGCCAGGTAGAGCCAACCCGAGACACTTCAAGGACCTTCCTTTCTTCTGAGCTGCCTCTCCTGTGCTCAAGCATAAGCCTCATAAAATTTGCCTGGAAATTTTTCTGGGGTTTCCTCTTGATTCCTATTTTTGGGAAATCCAAGAACCCTAACACTGCTAACATAAAAATACTGAGATACAGAGTAAATGCACCTGTTATTAATAGGTATATATTTTAGAAAGCCCACACTTGTGAAAGAATGGAGATGCTTTGGAGGCAGATCAGAAGACAGGCAGCTGGATTACTAGGGGAATATTACTTGCATGTTTAGTATAAGTAATTTGTAGTTTCTTATTTGATGCCATTTGACTATTGGACCTGTCTTATTACCAGATCTTATTACAATTGTATCTCATGTTACTCAGTACCATGCCTCCTATGCATTGGCCATACTGAAATGATTTAGTATTCTATAAATACACACTTCTGCATGGTACTTTGTCTTTGCACATGCTATTCTTATTGTCTGAAAAAAAAAAGACTCCTACCATTATTTGACTATTAAAATCTTATTTAAAATACAACTCAAAAGTCACCTACATTTTGTGGGACCTCTAAGCAGACAAAGCAATGTTAGTTCTCTTCCCACTCTGCTCTTAAAGCATTTTGAACTTGACTCTATACCAACTCTTACTACATTATTTTTATTTGCATATCTTCGTAGCCACACAATCAGTAACATATAACGCCTTTGAATATATATGTATGTATATATATATATATATATACACATATATACACACACATATGTATATATGTATATATATATATTCAAAGGCGTTATATGTGTATATATGTGTGTGTGTGTATATATATATATATTTTTTTTTTACATTTTTAATCTATATTCAGAATGTTGTTAAACAGAAAACCACAGGCCCAAAATGGCATCATATGTGCTAAAGCCCGTAATACCAAACCTAGATTTACTACCTAACATAATTTGTGTTCTAGCCTGCCATAGAAATATAATCTTAATCAACCAGTCTGGAATTTTCTGGGCAGGCACCAGTAAGGTAATCTGTCCCTGCTAAAGATGATGTCTTGGTCTAAGAATAACCCTCTCTTTTCTTTTGTTAATAGCTCCCCTGCCCTATCCTTCCTATAAAAACTTTCCATTTTGTGCAACACCTCAGAGTGCCCTTGTGGTTGGTAGATAGGATGTTGTTCCATTCTTGAATCACTTAATAAACCAAGTAGAACTTCAAATTTACTGAATTGAATTTTGTTTTTTGTTATTATTATTATTATTATATTTCAGGTGTACAAAACAATCAAATAGCTAGACATTTTACCCCTCACAAAGTGATAACCCCCTCCCTCAATCTACTACCCCTCTGACATCTTATATAGCTGTTACAATTCCATTGACTCTATTCCCTATGCTGTACTCCCTATCCCGTGACTATATATATATATATATATATATATATATATATATATATATATACACATACATATATGTGTGTGTATATATATATACATATATATGTGTGTGTATATATATATATATATATATATATATATATATATATATATATACTAAATTATAGTTGACATAAAATATTATTCAGCTTCAGCTTCAGGTGTACAGCGCAGTGATCAGGCATCTACATCATCCCTGAAGTGGTCTCCCTAATGAGACAAGTGTCCATCAGATACCCTACAAAATCTTTACAACATTATTGATTATATTCCCCAAACTGCTTTTCCTATCCCAGTGACAATCGTGTGGTTACTGATTGTGCTTTCTAATTCCCTCACCTTCTCCTTCATCCCCACCCCACCCCCCATCTGGCTACCTTCAGTTTTTTCTCTATATCTCTGAGACTGTTTCTGATTAGTTTGTTCATTTATTTTATGCTTTAGATTCCACATATAAGTGAGATCATCTGGTATTTGTCTTTCTCCATCTCACTTATTTCATTTAGCACAATGGAATTTTGTTTTTTAACATTGTTTTGTACATACATAAAATTGTTATGGTAGGTGACTTTCGTGTTGGAAATTGGAAGATAAATAAAATATCATCAAATTAGAAAAATGTGTTAAAGGTCATCTTTCCTATATACTTGTTATGAAAAAATGGGAACTCATTAGAAAGTTCTCTGTATAGGCTAATTTTGTTGTTTATATGTTGTTGTGGCTCTGGCCCAACAATCAATTGAAAATTCCATTAATGCTTGACACAGCACCAATATCAAAGTGTGTATTTTAGAATTAATTTTACAATTAAGCTTGGTTGATATTGAACTCACAAGATAAAACTCTGCAAAGTAAGGGTTTATAACAATTTAAATATAAAACAGTATAGAGATTGTGCTCGCTTTGGCAGCACATATACTAAAACAGCATAGAGATGGATTATAAAATTTATAAACAAAGGGAAACTGTGACTTCTTTATTTTTGTCTAAACTGATCATGTCTTTTTTTTCTAAGCCCCTAGATATTTGTTAGAAGAAAAAGATTTAAGTTTGGTCCCATGTGGTTTAAAACATAGTGAATTGGTCATTTAAAATAAATCTCTATGAAAAGAGAATAAAAATTGTCATCCCTGGGAATTCTTAGTCTTTCACTCTTCCTCCCTAGTTACATTCCATTATGATATCTGATTATATTGGATAAGAGATTTGGCTTATGCTATTTTGTGATGGTGATTAAGCTGAGAACTTGGCAAGGTGGCAGCAGCTGGCCCTCTTGTTCTTCAGGACTATCTGTTGGCTACCTAGTTGCTGCTGGATGTGTTAGCAACTGCAACTTAAAACTGCAGTAGCTATAATTTATAAGCTGGTCTTTCTTGGTCTCATTTCATCTCCTGCTGCCATAAGAGATCCTTCTGGCATCTGACTGAGACTCCCATTCTGCTGTAGCCCACTTTGTCTCTAGTATGGAAGTACCTTGGAATAAGTAGAATTTGGGGCAGTGTAGGGAAGACATTGAAGAAAATTTGCCTTCATTGGTTGATGTGAGCTTTTGTCTCTTAGCTTTTCTCCCTGTATGTGAGGTGATTTCTGTGCTGTGATCAGGGGTTGAGTAAATTCCCCTTTTGGTCTCATTCTCTCGAGCAGGGGAGACACGGGAAGAGGTTGCTCTTCCTTCTCCCTTTGGTCTCATTCTCCTGAGGAGGAGAGACATGAGATGAGGTTTTCTGTTTGGTCTCATTCTTTCTAGTAGGGGAGACATGAGACGATGTTTGTTTTTTGTCTGTGTAATGAGGTAATGATTAGCTTAAGGTTAAAGAAATTCTTGGTCAGGGGTTGAGAGAATTCCCTCTTTGTTCTGTCTGTTTCACCCACATCAGCAGATGAAGTGAAAAAGTAGCTAAGTTATATCAGGATGACGTGACAGGCACATTGCCAGGCTTTAGAAGACCTTAGGCTGATGGTCTCAAGCAAGAACAGTAGATATTGCTTATCCGGATGAACTGGCCCTTTGCCGGATGGGCAACATTCATATCAGTAACCACTGGATCCTCCTGGAACTGGCCATTCCCGGAGTGGGAGGCAGGAACAAGAAACTTGGCTCTAAGGTACATCTGAGAAAATATATAAGACAGACCTCAGTTGGCAGTGTAAATAATTATTATTTCATCATTTGGTCATTTGTCATTGGTGACTTCTCATCATTCTACCATTTTGAAGACTTCCAGCAACATGCAGCTTACAACACCAGGGGACGTCCTGTCCTGACTTCCAGCCGTGAACCTGGTGAGATCTGGCTGGTTCCCGGCCTCTCCAGTATTGTTCTCTATACTGGTTAGCCTTCTTGAGAACTTGTTAGCATCTAGAAAACTTGTATGCAGCTTGCAGCTTACAACATCACAAGACATCCTAACTTCCAACAATAACAACAATGACAACAACAGCAACATTCTTCAGATTGTTAACACCTTGAAAACTTATATACAACTTGCAGCCTACAGCATCAGAAGATGTCTTGCCTTCTAACAACAACAAAGACAACAACAACATTCTTGGGAACTAGCAAGCAGTGGTGTGGGAGACGCCTGAGTTTCTCTCAGCTACAGACCTGGCAAGGTTTTGATTTATGATTTTTTCAGTGCTATTCTCCCCCAGTTTGGTGAGCTTTTGACATCTACTGTAATAGTTACTATCCTATAGAGCTTATTACTGTTTTTGGATACTCCTTACTGATGTTATTTGTGTATTTAGCCAAGTGACTTTTGATCAGTAGTAAACATGTGTTGGGATCTCTTAAACTTATATGTATAGTACTCCTTTGACATGACATTGGTATCAATGTATATAGTTTACTCTTAACCACCTTTACTTTCTGTCATTAGCATATTCTATTAATTGCCTTTGTCTTTTACTATTGCATATTGCTAAATAAATGATTAGATATTGCTAAATAAATAATCAGTTAGCCCCATTCTAGCCTGTGTCCCTCTCCTCCTCCTTTTCCCTGCTAGTCATTACAGGGAGTCCTGACATGAATTCATATGAGTCATCTAAAATTACATATCTATTAATTCATTATGATTTTATCAAAAAATGTATTCTAGGGTCTCAGTGAAAGCCTGTGTTTCTCAAACCAGTATTTAACAAAACAGATTGGTCATGAATACATTTTAGATTGACCTTTTTCTAACCTTTGTTTTATGACTAATATTCATAAAGACATCACTCAACAGCCATATGTGCATTATAGTTTTCCAGTTATTGATTGTCTTAGGAATCATGTCCTCTTTTAGTAAGGTTCTATAGGATTATCTTTTGATTAATATTTTCACATATAATTTATGATTATGATGATCCTTTGTAATTTGTTTATTAGTTATTTGAAATAACAGACTGCCTGGGAACCAAGTCTATGCAAGTTGTCCTGAAAAACAATTCCACGTGTGTGTGTGTGTGTGTGTGTGTGTGTGTACAGAGAGAGAGAGACAGAGAGAGACAGAGAGACAGAGAGACAGAGAGACAGAGAGACAGAGACAGAGAGACAGAGAGAGAGACCGAGAGAGTGTTTGAGCATGTGTATAAGTTTCGTAAACCCTTTAATTATAAGAGTTGGATTAACTGAATTTTCTTGTTAACAATTCTCATATATAAGATCTAATTTATCTGTATTAGAGTCAAAATGCTTTTTGGAGAAAATACTCGTCCAACTTTTAATAGGTTTGTAGTTAATGATTACAAAGCAATTTTCCTCATCCTTCATTTATCTTGGTTAAAACTGTTTTTAAAAATTAGACTAACTCATAACAAAGAGCAATGCCTGTATGTCCATACTACATGGATTATCTGTAAATTGGAAATAATAGTACCATAGTATCTCCCTCACAGATTACTATGAGGACTGAATGAAATTATAATTCTTGAAAATTATCTATTGTCCGATGACCTGGAGGCAAAAATATTAACTAATATAATCTTGTGGGAGAGAAAACCTGGCCTTCAATTTTAATTTATCCATGAAAGCAGAAGTTGACCCTACTAACCTCTACTTCCTCAGCTTGTTTTCCAACAGAGATGTGGTGACCTTATGTTCAGTTGTGTTCTTGTATAGATCTACAATTTTTATAAAAATGTGAGTGGTTTTACTGTTAAAGCATACTGCTCTACACTTGAGTGGTTACATAAAATAGCTTTTCTACAAGAATTTGTCAGGAAACTAATCTTGAGTCCAATATTGCCAAATCACTATTAAGTTTCAGTTGAAAGAAAAAAAGAATTGATGGAGGCTTGCCTTAAGGTTTTGAACATTGCACTCATTCCTGTAGATCACTGGTTTTTAAACACTATTGCATTGTTTTGTTTGTTTTTGTTGTTTCAACAAGCAGAACCATTATTCTCCCAGGAAAACTTACACAGAAACTCGGGGTAAAACAGACTATTAAAAGTTTGCTCAGTTTGAAGGATGTGAGGACCACCACAACCACAAATATTCATCCTTGAACATCCCAGCCCTCGACCCTGCATGTAGAATCCTCTAATTTTAAGGATCAAAAACTACTCTTTCAGTTAGTTTAATTTCTGCTCTTGTACTATCCAGGAAATCAGAAAGCTGTGTACTGTACAGTTTATATTTCATTAGTTCCTTATTCTTTGAATTATTCAAAAATCATTATTCAATGGCTGCTCTGAGCCAGATACTATTCTTGTGCCGGGTGATAATAGTGACATAATAGCTAAGCATGGAGATAAATAACAAATAGGTAAAAAAATAAAAATAAAAAAAGTTTGCATATATATGCATATATATATACACACACACACTAATCATTATCACATACACTTGTAAGTTCTGTGGAAATAATAAAAATACAGTATTACAATAGATAATAGAGGGTATGGCTTACAGGAAGGGATCACTTTGGACAGGATCAGTGAGGAAGTTTTCTCAGGGGAGATAATGTTTGGGCACTGAATTAACCATGCATGTGAAGATCTAGAGGGGAAGCCTTCCATAAAGAGGGGGGAGCAATTAGAACAACATTAATCTATACTGAGTTGGGATTCTTTGAAAATCAGAAAGAAGGGCAGTATTTCAGATGCTTGATGAAAAAAGCAGAAAAGTTGTGAGCTATAATATGATATCTGAGTCTTAAGCAAAGACCCGTTCATATAGGGCCTTTAGGAATCCAGTTACAACTGGAGCTCAGACCATTCCATGTGCACTAAAATACCATTAGAGGGTGTGGGGAGGGAAGGATTTCATTTACATCTTATAAAGATCTCTCTGACAGGCAGAAAGAGAGAAAAGGGTCCAGGAGCAAGACAGCAAACAGATCCTTTTAAAAGTGCTTTCGCTGGATAGAAGTTTGACCTCTTTGGAGAATCACAAAGTCCTTTTTCAAATGTCTTCAGGATAAAAATGAATACATCTGGCTTAAATCCTAAGAAGAGTCAACTGTTTGCCAAGCATTTAGTTTGTATTTATTCGATGGGCGATTATAGCTCACTTTACTGAACACTGTGTTTGCTTCCTGGACTGCAAGTAAAAATAGAGGAATTCCATGCAGTCCATTATGTACACTAGAATTATTATTGGTGATTCTTAATTTACGTTCCATCCTTTTCTTTTTGTTTTACCTTTTTTGCTTACATGCACTTATATTACATTATATAGTGCAACACTATACAGTGTTCAGTGTATAGCTTCAGAATTAGCCTTCAATCTTTTGTTTGATTTTTTAATTCGAATAAGTGAAAGTAGAAAAAGTCATAATCAGACGATAAATAAATTAATCATTAAAAATTAGTTGTAGATCTATGCTAGGAATTATTTCAAAGCATGTTCCATGTGTCATTTTAATCTCACAAAACCTTAATAGATTTTTGTGTTGCATAGTTATATTCATTACCAAAATAAATAAACACTATGGTTCTAAAGCTAAAACAATGAAATTGAAATATACATTATAAAAGACTATTATAAAACCAAATCCTAAATCCTTAATACACAGAAAGTAATTTAAAACCAGGAATTATAGTTTACTATTCTTTGTAACAATTATGGGAAAACTACATACTACAAAATTTTAAATATTACATTTATTTTGTAAGCATTTTTATAATTTACATATATATGTAATTTGTTCCAAAAAGGTTTAGTCTGTAATAAAGAATAAAAATCATTTGTTTGAGCAAATGATTACAATCTAGGAGGCACAGTTTCAGGAAGCTACTCAAATTGTGCTCCAAGGAAGACCAAAAATGCCAGAGCTTATAACGGTAAAAATCACAAGTTGTAACAAAATAAACTTTTCTTATTGGTTGTCTAACATGGTGTGATGACCAGTTTAAAAAGGACTGGTCACGTTCATGTGGTGAGACTGAGAAAACAGCCAAGATACGCTTCTATGCAAGCATGGAAGTCCTAGAATTCAAATCTCAATTTGGTCCTCTATGCAAATGAAGGATGCTGGCTGGTGAAACAGATTGTCTCTTTCAAGGTGAATAGTACAGATGCAGATGGTTTGGTTGCCATGGTAAGGAGGAAGTAAAGGTTAGGATGTGCTTTCATGGCTGGTTCAAAAGTTCAAAAGTTCATGGATGGGATGAGCATAAGGCAAACTTCTTCATGACCTGCCAGCTCCATTTAGTTCCTTTGACATAAATGACTCTATCATAGCAATTTCCATTCACAAGTACTTTCGGAATTTGCATATGTATGTGACTTACTCCAAAGATCCTTATTATGTTTTAACTACATATATTATCATCACTGATTTATGAATCATTCAATGTAACTTTCTTAATCTGCTGAAATTTTATGACATTTGCAGATTTCATTATATATGCATGTAGATCTATACATACATAAATGTGCTTATCATATTCAATGTCATGACACAATTTTAATATTTTATGTTAAATGGCCTTTGCCAATATGTATAGTGACTGTGATTTTTTAAATTAAAGTTTAGAACTGTTAGCATCTCTGGAAGACATTAGAAAATGTGCTTAACCAGAAATGCTAGATCAAGTTTAAAAGTAAGAAAATAAAGTGTCAAGAAAATCTACTGTGATTGTTTATAAATCAGTATGTGTAGAATTAAAAATGTGACAGTGTTCTAAGTTAGACTTCATGAAAAGCCTGCATAATCTTGAGAGTATGTCTTGACATTTCAAGTATATGCGGCAATTTATTATATAAAAATGGCCTAGTTCCCAAGACAGCAGCTCGAATGTTATATACCTGAGAAACATCTGCAAAGCTGCTTGCTTTTTGCAAAATTCTGTGTTTGCCAATGGTACACAGATTGAACTATTCAAAAGAGAAGATAGCCCAAAAAGGCAGAAGGAAAATCAAGATAAAGTGTTTTAATGATTGTATGCTAGGTTCAAAGGTCACACATTATGTCAAAAGCTTAAAAAATTTGCTTTAGCAATTAATGCTTATTTTTTGCAAGTGGTTATAGCATATAACATGGTATCTAGTGATATATACTATCTACTTGTACATATTAGTATCAAGAGATGATATAACTTTTATATTTATACAGGTGAATGATGACATTTCATATAGTAATTAATTGTTGATTAGTATTTATTAAATAATTAATTTGTTCTAAAGTTAATTACATTTTTGTATGAAGTGTCTTACATTTTCATAAAAATACAGTGAACTGCATATCTTTGTTGCTTTACTTATAAATGAGAAAATTCATGCACATGGAATTTAAATGATATATTCCAGCCCATACTCAAATTTTACCAGTTGGTCCAGTAACATCTTGAACAGTTATTTTACCCTGATCCTAAAACCAATCCAAGAAGACACATTCATAGTATTGAGTTCCACTGTTTCTTTAGGCTCCTTAAACCTGGGACGTACGCTCAGTCTTTGTTTTTATGGACAATTTTGAAGACTATAGGCCAGTGACTTTGTAGAATGTGCCTCAGTTGGTTATCAGATATTTCCTTATGATTAGAATCAGGATCTGCAGAGAGTGTTGTATTTTATACGCATACCAAGATACAGACAATTACCCCATTTTAAAAGTTCTTTCATGCCTCGTCTCAGAGAAACACTTTCATTCTTCCTCCTAAGGCAACATTTTTTTTTCCCTTCGATGTATTTGTTTTACCTGTTCATGACCTTCCTACAGATTGCTAAAACTTTTTCTATTTTTAAAATGTTTTTCCCAGTTTATGGTTTTTCTACTTATTTTCTTAAAAGTATTTTTAATGAGCAGAATTATTTGATTTCAGTGAATTCTAATTGTTTTCTTTTTATTATTTTTTTCCTATGGCTGATCTAAGAATTCTTTGCTTACCCCAAGGTTTTAAAGTTAATAAAATAATTTTGTATGTGGAATGATTTGAGTTGGATTTTTCCATCATCTGTATATTCAGTTTTTGTAGCACCATTTGTTTAAAAAAAATATATTTGCCCTTATTTATTGAATTGCTTGGATGCAATTGTAGAAAAGCAATGTCTGAGTCAATTTCTGGGCTCTATGTTCTGTTCATTAACTTTATTATTTTTATTTAGTTATCCTTGTTTAGTTTTACCCTAGCTTTATATTGAGTCTTAAAGTCAAGTCATT
Source organism: Rhinolophus sinicus (assembly GCF_057876585.1). Classification (NCBI taxonomy): domain Eukaryota; kingdom Metazoa; phylum Chordata; class Mammalia; order Chiroptera; family Rhinolophidae; genus Rhinolophus; species Rhinolophus sinicus. The sequence goes on along the minus strand of NC_142516.1, from coordinate 172,656,052 downwards.
CACGTTTGTTCTTCTTCAAGATTTGTGTATATATAGTAGGTCCTTAATATTTTCAGGTGAATTTTAGGATCTGATTGTCATTTGCTATTAAATCAATAAAAAAATAACAAAAAACTTATTGGATTGAGACTCAGGTTAAATTATACATCAATTTAGAAAAAGTGACATTTTACGCATATTGAGCCTCCTATCCATGAATATGATATATCTCTCCTTTTTTTGAGGTCTCTTTAAATCCTCTAGCGATATTCTACAGACTTTTAACATAGAGAACTTATCCACCTACAGCCTAATTTTTCCTAAGATATGAATGGTTTTAGCATGATTATATACTTATTTTTAAGTTATCTTTTTCTATTTTGCTCCAAATTATACAAATTGATCCTTATATATGGACTTCATATTCCACAAACTAGCAGGATTCATTTAAAGTTTTAGTTGTTTTTTCAGAACCCTTAGGATTTTATATATTAGGATACATAAACAATTCTGTCTGTGAATAAGGGCAGTTATATTTCTTTCACTTCAATCTTTATTTTTTTAAACTTATTTTTATTACCATTTATTGTGACAACATGGTTTCCAGTAAATATTTCAATAGAAATGTTGAGAGAGTATTTGCTTGCTTTGTTTGAGGCATTTAGGAGGAAAACACTAAATCCTTCAGGATTAATAATTTTATTTTTTTAGATGCTTTCTATTTATTTCTAACTTACTAAGTTTTTAACAACAAACGTGCTCAATTTTGTCATGTGATTTTATCTCTATTGAGATGATCATATAATTGTGCTTATTTTTCTGTTACTGTATGATCAATTGATTAAATTTGATGAGTTAAACATTACTACATTCCAAGAATAAACATAACTTGGACATGCTATATTATATCATTCATAAATTTAATTTTTTATGTATATGAGGATTTTCTCATCTATATTTATGATGAATATTTGTACTTTTCAATAATTTTTATGTTTCAGTATTAAGGAGATGATGGTGTCATGGTATCATAAAATGAGTTGGGGGCATATTCCCACTTCCTCTATATTCTAAAAGGATTTGTGTAAATTTGGCTTTATTTTTTCTTTAATAGATTTTGTCTGTAAAGTTCTCTGTGCTTTAAGTTTTCATTGTTTGAAGATTTGAATTCATTTGAAAATTGATGAAACTAAATCTTTCTGACATCAGATATGTGTTAGTTTGGCTTTTCAATCATTTATTATAGTCTAAGCTTGTTATAACTTTACTTACTTTGGGTTTTGTGTAAATTTGAATGCACCTTGAACCTGTGAAATACTCCGTCACTTGCCTTCAACTCTTCATTAACACTAATAATTGTTAGCGTTTGTGTTCTGAAACTAATTCCTGATAAAGCATAACTGTGTCATGTGTAAATGCGGAGAATTGTTGATGTTCTTTTGCTGTGGCAATAAATTTCTTTTTCTATTCCTTCATTTGGTAAAGTTGTTAAGAAATAAATTCACGGGTTTCTTTTTTCTAACATAATAGTGTTCTTAGAAAGAAGAAGATGCAAAAATTTCTAAATAAAACTGACTGCTAATGAGTAAGTTTTAAGAAAGAACTAAAGTTGAAAAATACTTCTGACCTCATCGCACATAGAACAACTTTATGAGGCAAAAATAAGGTTAGTTTTTAAGAAGGTGATGTTTTATAATTTGCTATAGTAATATGGTAACTATGAAGCCAATATAAAAAATTTCAACAAGTATGAACACACTACTAAAAAATGAAATTAACTTTTTATAGTTTTCCATGTTCACATAGAAATTAAAAAAAAAAAAAATGACTAGGAAGAAGATGGATCATTTTGTTGGTTTCTATAATAAAATAAAAATGATGTGCTCACCTCACATGCCAATTATTGTTAGCAAATAGTCTGATGGAACTAGAGGGTTTAAAATATATGAAAATAGATTTTAGGTGATAATGTGACAAAGAAGAGTTTATATATTATATAGACAGATGTTTGAAAATAATATGGTGTTTCTAAGGGTGCCAAATCAGAAATAGTTTATCTAAATAGCCATACAGAGTATGTTCTTTTTTTGGGATTGCATATTGTTTAAAGAAACATGTTGTTTTTATTCCAGAAAATGTAAAAAATCTCTCATATTCTATTAATCTTATCTCCACCTATGGATGTTTCACCACTTTATGTGCATTATTAATTTTTGTATCTTGACTCTCTCTCGAGTAGTGCTCATTAAATATGTTATTTGAAAATTATTTAATCTATTAATGTTTAGTATTAAAATTTAAACATATTTTAATAGTATGAGTGATTATTCATCCATTAATGGACACAAATTTCTCAAAAGACTTAAAAAATCTGTTAGAAAATGACATTGGTCTCTATTCTGAGTAACTTCTGGTTTCTCAATCAAAAAGTCCCTACTCCATAAAGAATCAATTGAGGCTGTAGAGTTTTAACAAAGAGTGTTTAAGAAAGATCAAGTTGAGCTCTGCAGTTTATCTGATCTCTTTCTGAAGATAGATGAGAAAAGTAGCCCATTTAAAAAGTCTAAAAATGACATTTTGGGCCTTCCTATATTTTGTTCAACTTTAATAGTGTATCAATATTTATAAGAATTGAAATGCTTTTGATCCATATATATTTGTAAATATTCATTTATTTATCTTTTTGGAAACAACAGCAATTTCCTCTTTTTTCAGTGTTACATCTTGTTCACTTGAACCTGACTAAATGACTTAAATGACATTCCCAGAAGAAAAACACATTTTTTTTTTTCTTTTCAAGATATTGAGTAGACTGGTCACTCACTGTTTCCAATAGTAAATCCTTTATTTAGTGGTATATGCAAGGTAAAATTTACTAGGATCTTGGTACATTAGTCTTGCTGTATTTATATTTTACTATTTGGCTCAGTTAATTTTTCCAGTAAGTTGCCACAAATTGAAGAGGCAGAGGTATTATTCACTTAAAAATGATATCAGAATTTCTTCAAGATGTTTGTCCACAAAATTGGTCTCCAAAACGGGTTTATATAAATAAATTTCATACAGTACACTCTTACCAGATAGCCAAATATGATCACTAAATTTTCATAGTTTTTAAAAACAATAACAAAAAAACCTTATCATTAGGAAGTGATATAAGACTGAGTTATTGGTTTAAATAATAATATGAGATATTTTTTAGTGGATAAATTGTAACATATTACCTATAACGCTACTGATACACTTTGGGAAGAAAAAGTAGTATTTAATTTTAAAGGAAATGTAGAAAAATGACAGCTCTAATTTAATTGGTTTTGATACATAATCATGTGAAGGTAACTAACACTGAACTAGCATTTTGTCCTTCTGGTAAAATTATAACCATGAAATTGTGCCATGATAATTACTTTTAATAAATTACTGACATTATTAAAGTGTATTGAACATACAACTTTGAGCCAGCCCCAGTTTGTCTACCTTTATGTTACAAACGCCATAATTTTCTCTTTTACTTTGGGATAGCTTTCTCCACAGAGGAACTCTAAATCTATGCCATCCCATAAATATGTGAACATAAACCCATGATTTAGTGCAATTTAGCTTCTGTTTCTGTGGAGGAGGTTTACTATGTTGAGGAAACTCATTTATCTCATTCAGAGCTGGTAGTATAAACATAGTCTTTACAATATATAACAGAACAAATTACGTGTTTGTGTGATTTACCGTTTGTTTTGGGAAACAAAACAAATTGTACCATTTTTTTCTACTTTTGGTTTCAGTATTCATTGAAAAATTGTCACTGTTAACACAAACCAGGTATGAAATACGTTATTTTTCACATTGACATTTGTTTTTAAATTTACTCACTATAAAAATAAATATCAAAATGTGATTTGACATAAAACAAACTACAAAGTGAAACTAGCTGCTGTTTTGTTTTTATGTTATAAAATTGGCTTGTGATTCTGAATGCGATTGTCGCGACAATTTTATATCTACATGTTGGTATCTTTTAAAGTCTATTTCATCCTAACTTACCACATATTTCATTACAATAAATGGATTTAAAAACATTATACCATTTTAATTTGTTCATAATAATGTCTTTATTTTGTGCTCTAAACTGTTTTGCTGTGCCATTAAAGATTTCCCTGATACCTACTAGTTGAATGTTAAAGGTGTAACTGTGGAAATATGAAAAAAAGTTCTGTTATTACCTTATGGACTTTGTTCTAAATTATTTTTCATTTGTGTTTTCAATTTTCTGAAAATTTTATTTTGTATAATTTCTTCTCGTGAAAACATTTGGATTAAAAAAGATGATTCTCAATTTCTTACATCAAATTGGACTTTCTGAATTATTACAGCACTATAGCATCATTTATTCATTTGCAAAATGATAATTTCAACAATTAGTAGAAGGGAATATTGCTTTGGGGGGCTCACCATCTTCAGTTTAAATATTTTATGTTTATGCAGTTAAGATTTTAAAGCAATAATTTGTTAATCTATCAATTGTTAACTTACCATCAACTAAAGACTATTTTGACTACTTAAGGCAATTTTTGTTAGTAAATAATAATTGTCCAATTAAAGTATATATATATATATATATATATATATATATATATATATGTGTATGTATATATATATATATATATATATATATTCTTTTTTGTTTTGTTTTTCATTTACTTGGAGAGAATATTCTGAGAGGTATTCATGAAGTATCTTCAACTTAGGACTGAAGGAAAAAACAATATTGCTTACAAGCACTTAGGATTACTTTAAAACATACATTCTAGTAATCAAGAACATGCAAAGAGAAAATCTACTCATTATTTTTTCTTATAATTACTGGTCTCTCATACAGTCTGTAGCTGTCACCCAACCTGCTTCTCCAAACCTTCCATGAGGGCAGTAGAGGGCACTGTGAGAATGTGACAACACAATCAGTATATGGACTATTTCAAGCATGATGCAACGAAACTCAGCAAAGAAGGGGAGTTGTTGTTCAACCCTAAATTACTCTTGATTCATGGAGCTTTAAGCTGAGAGTGATCTATCAAAATCTGATGTTTATCAAATGAATGCTTGGTATTCAGTTGGCTCAAATCTTGGCCTCTTGGCTGTTGAGTAAAACCTCTTCACTGGACCAAACTTGCATAGTAGGTCAATGTGCATCAGCCTAGGACTTAATTTCTATTATTTGAGTGCTTTATCCATAGTGTTCTGATCAACTGTGATTCATGCCACCTGTCCATTTTTCTTGCTTTTTTGATCCTGGTATGGATAGAGCATGTGGAGAGTCATAATATAAGCACTAACCAAGGCTCTTCTTCTGACTGCCAACAACAAATTACTTTTGGAAAATAAAAGTCTTAAAATTCAATGTACCTTTATCATGCCCCTACTAACAAACTGTCCTGGCTAATTGTTATCCGACACTGGCAAATTTGGAGAAGGATTTGATCTCACAATAACACCATGGTAGCCTTAAAGAACAGCACCATGGTTGGATACCTAATTTCTTGGTTGGTTTTTACTTTGTGCTTCTAAACGATGAGCTGGAAGAAATGAAGGGGCAAAATATCCTCTAACAAACTTACCCTTACTACATCATTTAAGCTAGTTCTACAGGCCTTTTACTTTGCAAAATTTTGTACCAGATTATTGTAACCAGTTGACTGTCAGTCCTAGTGTTCTGTATTCAAACAATTTCTTATTTTGGGCTTTATATGAATATTTAGTAGACAATTGGAAAATATTGCACTAATAGCTGCTAGTCAGATTCTATTTATTAGCAAAGTATCTATTCAGAGACACTTGCTCCCAGTCTCTTCAGTACAAAACTATATGAACACAAACATTACAATTTATATTTCTTAATTATATTATTATATTTGATAGCTCCCTAACTGATTGTGACTGGGAAAATAATTGAGACTACATTTACTTCTGAATATTACACAACATATATTTAAGTGTCCATACTAGATTAGAGAATGATAAAAAGTTACGCTGTTTCATTCAGGGAAGCATGCTGAAAAATAGAGTTTAAGCATTCCCTATCGCCTTATCCTTACTGTTCTTGTAAGTGTAAATAAAGCCTGAAAAGTAACTGAAGAGTTAGACCAACTTTCAAACTCTGCTATCAGGTATTCTAGATTATTAAAACAAAACAAAACAAAATGAAACAAAACGAAACGAAACAAAACAAAACAAAATAAAACAAAACATGGAGAAAGTGGAACTTTGGCTCTTGGGGCAGAAGCTGTTGAGTTTATTCAGAGCTAAAGATGTGAATTCAAGATCATTGAGAATGTTTACAAAATATATTTTGATATCATGGTTGTGTTTTTGTACATTTATTTTATATGATTAACATGTAATTTCTTAAATATATGAAATTCTCATATTTTCAAAATTAATGAATCAATGTTAAAATAGCTCCAGAGGAAGGAAAAGAAGGCAAAAGGTGGATTTATAAATATACTCTTTGTTTTCAGACTGAAAGGTTAGCAACAAAATTGACCTGAATCGAAGGGTGAGATGTACAGTCAAGTGGCTTATACTGCTATTATACTTTTATACGTGTTTTCCTTCTTTAACACTACCTTGCTGCTTCAGTCCTTCATTTCCTCAAATCCCAATGTTTCTGCAGGTTTTCCCGGTGATGAAAACACTGGTGATTGTTCCTGTCCCAAGAGCAACTTTTCAGAAACTGATGAGATGATCAGTGAGTACTTATACTATAATACCTTGCCACATCAAGTACCTTCCTCGTCCTTAGTATCTTATAGAAAAACAAAATGTCTTGTTACTTGCCAATTTCACAAGATCATCAGCTTCCCTGATATTATTTCTGCAAGCATTAGCTTTTGGAGGCAACAGTACATTAGCTTTATTTACTATTTAAAAGAAGTAAAGAAAAATAGTCGCGACGTGGTAAGTGCTTATCATGTATCAGATACTAATGATGCTTTGCGTGTGTCATCTCTAATCCTCACGAGGGCTATGTTCAGCCAGTCTTATCAGCATTTTGTAACCAGGTAAGTGAGGCTCAGATTGTTTAAAATATTGCTGAGTGGGGAGCCAGTATGCAAAGCCAGGTCGTTGAGAGCTCAACCCTTGGTCTCTCGAACGCGTCCAGCTTTCGAGATTCACCACTGCAATCTTCCTTCCCCACGTTCACGCTACCAGTTGTATTTGATTAAGGACTAGGTTTGGCCTGCCACACACCAAACCACACAGTCGTCCAACAATGAACATTTTACGTGGAACAACACAACAAAAAAGACCTAGGTTTCAACTCAGTGATTCCACTAGAGATTAGTAGATACTTTCTTCAGAACAATGTGGAGAAACTTCTTAGGAATAAGGATCTGTTCATACTTTTTCTCAGTATTGGATCGTTTGCTTGAATTTGTAATGGTCTAAGCAGAGCCTGGACATAAGGCTGCACTGAGATTTAGGGACCATTTGAAAGAGCAGCTGAAACAAGTCCAGAATAAATTCTGGAGAAGAAATCATCAGCCTGGGCATCGTACCTCAGCAAATGTACTAAACAGCTGTGAAGCTCATTTTTTCCTAGACATAGGATTTTCTTTTGAGAATTTCATATGAAGAGATTTTATATTGAATATGAAATAATCCCCTCATGAGGATTAGAGATGACACACACAAAGCATCATTATTGTCTGATACATGATAAGCACTTACCACATTGTGACTATTTTTCTTTACTTGTTTTAAATAGAAAATAAAGAGTATGTACTGTTGCCTCCAAAAGCTTAATGCTTGCAAAAATAAAATCAGTGAAGCTGATGATCTAGTGAAATTGGCAAGTAGCAAGACATACCAAGGACGAGGAAGGTACTTGATATGGCAAGTTATCATAGTATAAGTACTCACTGATCATCTCATCAGTTTTTGAAAAGTTGCTCTCGGGACAGGAATTGCATTTCAATTTAGAAAGTTTTACTCTTTTAGAATTTTCAAAATGTTTATATTTTGTAAATAGAAATCATGTTTCTTTTATTTGCTAGAAATTTTATAAGCAAATTGTGTCCCTGCTATAGTTACTATACAAGACATTGTAGCTCACAACTTAATGAATTTACATTATTAGTATTTACCTTTCTTTGTCTTTTTGGTCAGTGTTTACTTTACCATGATTTACCACACATTCATTTTTAACTAATAGTATACCTTATAAAACTGCACATTAAAGTGTTATGCAACAAGCCAAGGCATAAAAACTCATAAACAAAGATAAATATCATCTCTTACCACTAACAGAATGCTTTTTCTTGTTCATGTAAAACTTTCAAGACTCAATGTACAGTTACAGTGCCAAAGACTTAATTTCTAAAGCTTAGTCTAAACCATCATCGCTCACCTAGATTACTGCAGTAGCCTCCAAACTGACCTCTGTACTGAAACTCATGTTTCCCGTTCATAGCACCCTATCCATAGCACATCTAAAGGATGTTTTTAAAGATTAAAATTAATTGTCACTACCCTCCATGTACTTAAAATATTTTAATATTGAACTCACCTCATATCTCCAACTTTTCCCTGGACCATTCATAATATGCTACATCTACATTGATCTGCATCTTAGAGCTTATAGGCATATTTTCAGCCTGGAATTGCTTCCTCCCATCCATGTCACTCAAAACTATCTTTCTGAGCATCTGGTCTCAGTTAAAATATTTCCTTGTGAGAAGTATTATTCCAGATCATCCATTCTAAACTAGATCCCCTGGACTATTATTCTCTAACACAACACTGCTTTTATTTTAATTACAATAATTATCACAATTTGTCATTGCATATTTGCTTATTGTATGCCATTTTCCTACACTGTAAATTCACCAAACAAAGGACAAATATCTCATTGTGTACCACTCAATATCTAGTAACTATTATTCACTTGTCATGCTCTAAATGTATGTATAACTAAAGCATAATCATGGGTGCTTACAAATATATTTTTCTAAAACATAGACTATGAATATAACTTTTATTACTTAGCACTGTTTCATCACTAATTTAACTCTTTCATGTCTACTCAGTTATGTACTTAAAATGAAGCCTGTGGAGAGGACACCATCATTTAGTGAACTCCATTTAAAACCACAGGGTTTTCACTGTGAGATCAAAACCCTTGCATTATAGAGATCTTTTAGTTAATAAAATTTGAAATATGTATTTTGCATTTGGAGATTAAATGTGATTATTTGTTATCCAATGTCTCATCATCATATTTTGTGTATAATTTTATATTGAAGGTATACTTGTGATAGGATACAGATGTTACAACAGAGGTAAATATAGTATGATGGAAAAATAGGTATTATGTTAATCACTAGAATGGATATTTAGAGTCTCTGCCATTTCTAAACTCTCAAGAACAAAGTTTGATGGGATAAGTTGTTTATGAATAGCTTGTTTACTCTTGACATATAATTTGACATATTGATTTAATGGCAACAAGCTGTGCTAATCACATCAAGACACATTTTTACTACTTCTTACTTCCATGTATTTATATACTGCTATTAATCCTCCTGATTTTTATTTTGGAACCTTGCTTTCTCTTTAAGAACAACAAGATTCCCAAATTTCTTTAATTTCTACCTTTCAGTTATTCATTTGTTGCTTATGCCATAATCACTTTTTATTTCTCACTTAATTATACTGGCTTTTAAAGCAGAACACCTGCTGAGGGGTTAGCTCCTTTTGAAAAGATCCAATTGTCTTTAGAGCAAAATGAAATATAGGCACAGAGGTCCAATTATTATTGTGTTAGCATAATTGTAATTATACATAGTGTTTCATAATATTACATCTGTTAAAGTTTTAAATGAATCTCAGTCATGTGCTATATTAATAAGCAGTAAGGAACTGCTGACTTGGCACACTTTTAGATCACATTTGTGACAACAAAAGATGTTATGAAAATGAATTCACCATAGGAGCCCTACTGAGTTAGTTACTATGATTCATAAGTTTATTATGGTAATAAAGGAACATGAAGCAATAAGGCTAAGGACTCCGATATACAAGGGATGTTCAGTATTTCTTCAGAAATATTATGAAGAAGTAAGAATTACTGGGAATTGAACAGAACCTATGGTAGCAACTCTCACACTGCTGGAGAAAATAGGAAGTCCCTCTTCACCTTGCCCTTTCTCTGCTTGGTTCTTTCACATGCACTTTTTCTGAGTGAGAATACATGAATTGCTTCAGTACACAGAGAAATAATTCTTATCATGGCCTAGAAGTGCAGATTCACTTTTTCTTTTCTTTTGTTTTTTTTTTTAACAGGAAGACACAGAGAAATAGCACAAATCTTATCTTTAAACACAATGGGGGTGGTAATTGCTGTCTCCTCTTCAGGATTTCCACAGGAGGTGTCAAGATTTAAACAAGCATACCAAACAGAAGTGATAAATGTCAACGGATGTTGAAGGAAACAAACTCTTGAGATCTATAAACCTGGACTATCTCTCTGGCATATACAAATAAGTCAGAATGTGTTTTGTACTAAAGTATAAATATCAAAATCCCTGCCAAATACCAAATGTTTCATTTAAAAATATTGCTTAAAATCCTTCTTCATGTCCATTAACATTGTCTTACAGACTAACCCTAATTTAGACAATGCTTGTGATAAAGTAATTTAATACATTGCTTCTGTTCATCTTGTTTTGAGACTCAATTTTAATTGACTCAATAAAAATTTTTAAATACCCAATTTAATTGCTTAATTTTATTACTATACAGTTAAAACTGAGTCTCAAAAAGTTATGGTCAGACAAATTTAATGGATCTGAGCCCTGTACAACTTTTCTTTACATTTGCAAACCAAATCTACTTGTTTCTATAGAGTTGTATTCATTTTTCTATTGCCCTATTACAATTCACTACAAACTTATCAGCTTAAAACAACACCTATTTATTAGTTCATAAATCTGCAGGTTAGAAGTCAGGGTATAATATGGTTGGATTCTCTTCTTAGAGTCTCAATGGCTTAAATTCAAGATGTAGGCAAGGCTGTGTTCTTGTCTTGAGGATTTTGAGATGAATCTGCTTCTAAGTTCAGCTTGTTGGCAAAATTCAATTCCTTGCAGCTGAAAGATTGATGTCCCTATTTCTTTGCCAGCTGTCAGTTTAGGGTCACTCTCACTTCCTAGGGTCTGCCTGCATTTCCTTTACATTTGGTCTCCTAACATCTTCAACTGATATGGAATCTCAATTACATCTTAATAGCAGTACCCAATTTAGTGATTTATTGTACAGCAAAACAATACGTATGTCTTTTTCTTCTTTTGTCCAAGATGGTGGATTAGGTAAATGTTATGCCTGTTGCTTGTCAGGATCACATCAAAATTACAACTAAATTATACGACAATCAAACTTAAGAATCATCTGAAGACTAGCTGAACAGAACCCCTATAAGTAAGGATATAAAGAAGAAGCCACATGGAGACTGGTAGGAGGAGTGGAGATGCAAAATAGGCTGACCCCAAAACCTCAGGTAGTGGTTTAACACTGGGAAGGACACCTTGGTGGCAGAGGTGAGTTGAGGCCAGCTTCAGAACACACCAGAACACAACCTGGTTATCCCCACAGGCAGCACACTCAAAGAGTGGTCTCAATAGGCACAAGAGCCCAATGGGGTGAATCTCCCTCTGAGGGGTAAACCCACACACAGCAACTGATACACTGTGGGCAAGGGCAATCTGCACAGCCAGTCAGACTGGGAGTCAGTCCCACCCACTGACACGCCAAAAACAATCAAGGTTCAACTACAACAGGAGAACATATACACCACACAAAAAGGACACTTCCGGCACACAAGCATGGGTGATCAGGGAGACTGCATCACTGAACCACAAAGGACACAAACTGCATAAGGCCACCCAGCAAAGACAGAGATACAGGATAGCTAATTCATATATAGCAATAAACACAGAAAGACAGACAGAATGAGGAAACAAAGAAACATGTACCAAGTAAAACAACAGGGGAAGCCTCCAGAAAAAGAACTAATGAAATGGAGGCAACCAACCTACCAGAGAGATAATTTAAAACACTGGTGGTAAGAATGCTTAAGGAACTTAGTGAGAACTTCAGCAGAGATAGTAAGCATGAAGAAGACATAGAAACCATGAGAAAGAACCAGTCAGAAATAAAGAATACAGTAACCGAAATGAAAAATACACCAGAAGAAATCAACAGCAGATTAGATGAAGCAGATCTTTGCAGAAGAAACGTAACAGGCAAAACCCAATTGGAACTACAAAAAGAATAAAAAATAAAAACAAAACAAACAAAACAAAGATTGTTTAAGGGACCTGTGGGACAACGTCAAGCATAACAACATTTGTATCATAGGGGTACCAAAAGGAGAAGAGAGCGAGCAAGGGATCAAGAACCTATTTGAAGAAATAATGACTGAAAACTTCCCTAACCTGGCAAAGGCCAGATTATACACATAAGCCCAAGAAGTACAGAGTCCCAAACAAGATGAAACCAAAGAAGCTCATACCAAGACCCATTATAATTAAAATGGCTAAAATTACAGATGAAAAGAGAATCCTGAAAGCAACAAAAGAAAGTCAACTAGTTACTGATAGGGGACTTCCCATAAGACTATCAACTGATTTCTTAACAGAAACTTTGCAGGCCAGAAGGGAGTGACAGACATATTCAAAGTGCTGAAAAAGAAGGCCCTACAACCAAGATTACTCTACCCAACAAGGCTATCAGTTAAAATTGAAGCAGAGATAAAGCGATTTCTAGATAAGAAAAAGAAAGGAATTCATTACCAACAAGCAAGTATTACAAGAAACATTAAACGGACATCTAAGAAGAAGGGGGGAAAACAAAGAAAAGAAGATCAAAATATGAAAAATAAAATGACAATAACTATGTACCTATCAATAATCAATTTAAAAGTAAATTGATTAAATGCTCCAGTCAAAAGACATAGGGTAGCTGAATAGATATGAAACCAAGACCCATGTATATGCTGTTTACAACAGACCAACCTCAGACAGAAGGACACACATAGACTAAAAGTAAAGTGGGGGAAGATACTTCAGGCAAATGGACACAAGGAAAAAGCTAGGGTCACAATACTTATATCAGACAAAATAGATTTTAAAATGAAGGCTATAACAAGAGATGAAGGACATTACATAACAATAAAGGGATTAATCCAACAAGACAACATAACCCCAGTAAACATTTATGCACTCAACATAGGAGCACCTACATATGAGTACATAAAACATATATTGACCAAAATAAAGGCAGAGATCAACAGCAACATAATCATAGCTGAGGATGTTAATAACCCACTGAAACCATGGACAGATCTTCCAGACAGAAAATCAACATGGAATGAGCTGCCTTAAATGACACACTAGACCAGATGGATTAAATTGATATATTTAGAGGATTTCATCCCAAAGCAGTGAATGCACATTGTTTTCAAAGTGTACATGGAACATTTTCCAAGGTAGACCACATGTTAGGCCACTAAACAAGTCTCAGTAAATTTAAGAAGATTGAGATCATATCAGCATCTTCTCTGACAGTAATGATATGAAACTAGGAATCAATTACAAGAAAAAAAACTGTAAAACACACAAACACATGCAGACTAAATAAATGCTACTGAATAAGGAGTGGTTCAACAATGACATCAAGGAGGAAATCAAAAGATAGCTTGAGACAAACACAAATGAAAACACAATGACCCAGCGGAAGCAGTTCTAGAAGAGAAATTCATAGCAATGCAGACTTACCTCAAGAAACAAGAAAAATCTCAAATAAACAGTCTAACTTTATGCCTAAGGGAACTGAAACACAAACAAACAAAAACTACAAAAACAACAAAAACAGCAAGTAAAGCTCAAAGTGAGTACAAGTAAGGAAATAATAAAGATCAGAACAGAAATAAACAAAATAGTGGCAAATAATAATAATAATAATAATAATAATGATAATAATAATGAAACTAACAGCTGGTTTTTGAAAAGATAAATACAATTGACAAATCTTTAACCAGACTCATAAAAAAAAAAAAAAAAAAAGAGAGAAGATCCAAATAAATACAATAAAAAATGAAGTAGGTGAAGTGACAATGAACACCACAGAAGCACTACTACTACTACTACTACTACTACTAATAATAAAATTAAGAATATACTACAAACAACTATATGTCAACAAATTAGACAATCTTGAAGAAATGGATAAATTCTTAGAAGCATACAATCTTCCAAGACTGAATCAAGGAAAAACAGAAAGTCTGAACAGACCAATTACTACAAATGAAATTGAATTAGTAATCAAAAAGCTCCCAACAAACAGAAGTCCTGCACCAGAAGACTTCAAAGGTATATTTTACCATACATTCAAAAAAAGAATTAACACCTATTCTCAAATTATTCCCAAAATTTCAAGAGGAGGGAAGGCTGCCAACCTCATTCCACAGAGCCACCATTACCCTGACTCCAAAACCAGGCAATGACATTACACACACACACACACACACACACACACACACACACACACACAAATATATATATATATATATATATATATATATATATATATATATATATATATGCCAATATCTCTAATGAATGCACAATAGATGCAAAATTTCTCAAGAAAATATTAGCAAACTGAATTCAGCAACACATAAAAAGATCATACACCACAACAAAGTGGGATTCATTCCTGGTATGCAAGGTTAGTTCAATATGTGCAAATCAATTAATGTGATATACCACATAAAAATAAAAATTATATGGTTATATCAATAGATGCAGAAAAGCGTTTGACAAAATCCAGCACCCATTTATGATAACAATTCTCAGCAGTGTGGGAATAGAGGGAACATATCTTAACATAATGAAGTTCATATATGATAAAATCACAGCTAGCGTCATACTCAAAAGGGAAAAGCTAAAAATTATCCGGAGATAAGATCAGGAACAAAATAACAATGTCCACTCTCACCACTTTTATTCCAAATAGCACTGGAAGTTTTAACCACAGCAATCAGACAGGAAAAAGAAATAAAAGACATCCAAATTGGAAAGAAGGAAGTAAAATTGTCATTATTTGCAAATTATATGATAACATACATAAAGAACCCAAAGATTCCACCAAAAAACTATTAGAACTGAAAAATGAATTTAGTAAAGTAGTAGGAGACAAAATTAAGATTCAAAAATTGGTTGTACTTTTATATACTAATAACAGACTATCAGAAAGAAAAATTAAGAAAACAATCCCATTTACAATTGCATAAAAATAAATAAATACATACATGCATACATACATACATAAAAATAAATAAATAAGTAATAAAATACTTAGGAATAAATTTAACCAAAAAAGTACAAGATCTGTACTCAGAAAATTATACATAATTGAAGAGAGAAATTGAAGAAGATACAAATAAATGGAAATATATGCCATGCTTATGAATAGAAAGAATCAATATAGTTAAAATGTCCATACTACTAAAAGCAATCTGTAGATTTAATGCAATCCCTTTCAAAATATGAGTGATATTTTTCACAGAAATAGAGTAAATTATCCTAAAATTTATATGGAAGCATAAAATACTTTGAATAGCTACACAATTCTGAGAAAGAGAACAAAGCTGGAGGTGTCATGCTACCTGATATCAAATTATACTACAAGGCCATAGTAATTTAAATAGCATGCCATCAAAACGAAAATATAGATGAATGGAACAGAATAGAGAGCCAAGAAATAAATCCATGCCTAGATGGTCATTTAATCTATGACAAAGGAAGCAAGAATTTACATTGGGGTAAAGAGTTTATTCAATAAATGGTGCTGGGAAAACTGAACAGATACATGCAAAAAAATAAAATCACCTTCTTATGCTCTATACAAGAATAAATTCAAATGGATTAAAGACTTAAATGTAAGACCCAAAACAATAAATCTCCTCGAAGAAAATGTAGGATGTAAAGTCTTAGACATTACCCTTAGTAATATTTTTATGG